>NW_027140989.1:1230594-1538243 GCF_036365525.1 Heterodontus francisci | reverse complement strand
TGTTACTTGGTGCAAGTGTGTGTCTGTGTTACTGGGTATCAGTGTATGTCTTTGTTACTTGGTGTCAGTGTATGTCTGTGTTACTTGGTGCAAGTGTGTGTCTTTGTTACTTGGTGCAATTGTATGTCTTTGTTACTTGGTGTAAGTGTATGTCTGTGTTACTTGGTGTAAGTGTATTTCTTTGTTACTTGGTGTCAGTTTAAGTCTTTGTAACTTGGCGTAAGTCTGTGTCTGTGTTACTCGGTATCAGTGGATGTCTTTGTTACTTGGTGTCAGTGTATGTCTTTGTTACTTGGTGTCAGTGTATGTCTTTGTTGCTGGGTGTCAGTGTATCTCTTTGTGACTTGGTGTCAGTGTATGTCTGTGTTACTGGGTGTCAGTGAATGTCTTTGTTACTTGGTGTCAGTGCATGTCTGTGTTACTTGGTGTAAGTGTGTGTCTGTGTAACTGGGTATCAGTGTATGTCTTTGTTACTTGGTGTCAGTGTATGTCTTTGTGACTTGGTGTCAGTGTATGTCTTTGTGACTGGGTGTCAGTGTATGTCTTTGTGATATGGTGTCAGTGTATGACTTTGTTACTTGGTGTCAGTGTATGTCATCGTTACTTTGTGTCCATGTCTGTCTGTGTTACTCGGTGTCAGTGTATGTCTGTGTTACTGGGTATCTGTATATGTCTTTGTTACTTGGTGTCAGTGTATGTCTTTGTTACTTGGTGTAAGTGTGTGTCTTTGTTACTTGGTGTAAGTGTATGTCTTTGTTACTTGGTATAAGTGTGTGTCTGTGTTACTGGGTATCAGTGTATGTCTTTGTTACAGGGTGTCAGTGTATGTCTTTGTTACTTGGTGTCAGTGTGTGTCTGTGTTACTGGGTGTCAGTGTGTTTGTTTGTGTTACTGGGTTTCAGTGTGTGCCTGTGTTACTTGGTGTAAGTATATGTCTTTGTTACTTGGTGTAAGTGTGTGTCTGTGTTACTGGGTATCAGTGTATGTCTTTGTTACAGGGTGTCAGTGTATGTCTTTGTTACTTGGTGTAAGTGTGTGTCTGTGTTACTGGGTATCAGTGTCTGTCTTTGTTACTTGGTGTAAGTGTGTGTTTGTGTTACTGGGTTACAGTGCATGTCTTTGTTACTTGGTGTCAGTGTATGTCTGTGTTACTTGGTGTTAGTTTGTATCTGTGTTACTGGGTATCAGTGTATGTCTGTGTGACTTGGTGTCAGTGTATGTCTTTGCTACTTGGTGTAAGTGTGTGTCTGTGTTACTGGGTGTCAGTGTATGTCTGTGATACATGGTATCAGTGTATGTCTTTGTTGCTTGGTGTCAGTGATTGTCTGTGTTACTGGGTGTCAGTGTGTTTGTTTGTGTTACTGGGTGTCAGTGTGTGTCTGTGTTACTTGGTGTAAGTGTGTGTCTGTGTTACTTGGTGTAAGTGTGTGTCTGTGCTACTGGGTATCATTGTATGACTTTGTTACTTGCTGTCAGTGTATGTCTGTGTTACTTGGTGTCAGTGTGTGGCTGTGTATCAGTGTATGTCTTTGTGACTTGGTGTCAGTGTATGTCTTTGTTACTGGGTGTCAGTGTGTGTCTTTGTGACTTGGTGTCAGTGTATGTCTTTGTTACTTTGTGACAGTGTGTGTCTGTGTTGCTTGGTGTCAGTGCATGGCTTTGTTACTTGGTGTAAGTGTGTGTCTGTGTTACTGGGTATCAGTGAATGTCTTTGTTACTTGGTGTCAGTGTGTGTCTTTGTTACTTGGTGACAGTGTATGTCTGTGTTACTTGGTGTCAGTGCATGTCTTTGTTACTTGGTGTAAGTGTATGTCTTTGTTACTTCGTGTAATTGTCTGTCTTTGTTACTTGGTGTCAGTGTCTGTCTTTGTTACTTGGTGTCAGTGTATGTCTGTGTTACTTGGTGTAATTGTGTGTCTTGTGTATGTCTTTGTTACTTGGTGTAAGTGTGTGTCTTTTTTACTTGGTGTCAGTGTATGTCTTTGTTACTGTGTATCAGTGTGCGTTACTGGGTCTCAGAGTACGTCTTTGTTACTTGGTGTCAGTGTTTGTCTGTGTTACTGGTTGTCAGTGTGTTTGTTTGTGTTACTGGGTGTCAGTGTGTGTCTGTGTTACTTGGTGCAAGTGAGTGTCTTTGTTACTTGGTGTATCTGTGTGTCTTTCTTATTTACTTGATGTATGTGTGTGTCTGTGTTACTGGGTATCTGTGCATGTCTTTGTTACTTGGTGTCGGTGTATGTCTGTGTTGCTTGGTGTAAGTGTGTGTCTGTGTTACTGGGTATCAGTGTATGTCTGTGTGACTTGGTGTCAGTTTATGACTTTGTTACTTGGTGTAATTGTTTGTCTTTGTTACTTGGTGCCAGTGGATGTCTTTGTTACTTTGTGTAAGTGTGTGTCTGTGTAACTGGGTATCAGTGTATGTCTTTGTTACTTAGTGTCAGTGTATGTATTTGTTACTGGGTGTCAGTGTATGTCTTTGTGTCTTGGTGTCAGTGTATGTCTTGATACTTGGTGTCAGTGTGTGTCTGTGTTACTGGGTGTCAGTATATGTCTTTGTTACTTGGTGTCACTGTATGACTGTGTTACTTGGTGTAATTGTCTGTCTTTGTTACTTGGTGTAAGTGTGTGTCTTTGTTACTTGGTGTAAGTGTATGTCTTTGTTACTTGGTGCCTGTGTTTGTCTTTGTTACTTGGTGTCAGTGTGTGTCTGTGTTACTGGGTGTAAGTGTGTGTCTGTGATACTGGGTATCAGTGTATGTCTTTGTTACTTGGTGTCTGTGTGTGTCTGTGTTACTGGGTGTCAGTGTGTTTGCTTGTGTTACTGGGTGTCAGTGATACTGGGTATCAGTGGATGTATTTGTTACTTGGTGTCAGTGTATGTCTGTGTTACTTGGTGTAAGAGTGTGTCTGTGAATCAGTGTATGTCTTTGTGGCTTGGTGTCAGTGTATGTCTTTGTTACTGGGTGTCAGTGTGTGTCTCTGTGACTTGGTGTCAGTGTAGGTCTTTGTTACTTGGTGACAGTTTATGTCTGTGTTACTTGCTGTCAGTGCATGTTTTTGTTACTTGGCGGAAGTGTGTGACTGTGTTACTGGGTATCAGTGTATGTCTTTGTTACTTGGTGTCACTGTATGACTGTGTTACTTGGTGTAATTGTCTGTCTTTGTTACTTGGTGTAAGTGTGTGTCTTTGTTACTTGGTGTCAGTGTATGTCTTTGTTACTTGGTGCAAGTGTGTGTCTTTGTTACTTTGTATCAGTGTGTGTTACTGGGTGTCAGTGTGTGTCTGTGACACTAGGTGTCAGTATTTAGTTTAGTTTAGAAATACAGCGCTGAAACTGGCCCTTCGGCCCACCGATCCTGTGCCGACCATCAACCACTGATTTATACTAATCCAACACCAATCCCATATTCCATATTCCAATAACATCCCCACCGGTCCCTATATATTTCTTTACCACCTACATATACTCGGGTCAATTTATAATGGCCAATTAACCTATCAACATGCAAGTCTTTGGCATGTGGGAGGAAACCGGAGCACCTGGAGGAAACCCACGCAGACCCAGGGAGAACTTGCAAACTCCGCACAGGCAGTGCCCAGAATCTAACCCGGGTCCCTGGAGCTGTGAGGCTGCAGTGCTAACCACTGCGCCACTGTGCTGCCCAGTGTGTGTCTGTGTTACTGGCTGTCAGTGTATGTCTTTGTTCCTTGGTGTCAGTGTGTGTCTGTGTTACTGGGTGTCAATGTGTTTGATTGTGTTACTGGGTGTCAGTGTGTGTCTGTGTTACTTGGTGTAAGTGTGTGTCTTTCTAACTTGGTGTCCATGTGTGTCTGTGTTACTGGGTGTCAGTGTATGTCTTTGTTACTGGGTGTCAGTATATGTCTTTGTTACTTGGTGTAAGTGTGTGTCTGTGTTACTGGGTATCAGTGTCTGTCTTTGTTACTTGGTGTAAGTGTGCGTCTGTGTTACTGGGTATCAGTGTATGTCTTTGTTACTTGGTGTCAGTGTATGTCTGTGTTACTTGGTGTAAGTGTGTATCTGTGTTACTGGGTATCAGTCTATGTCTGTGTGACTTGGTGTCAGTGTTTGTCTTTGTTACTTGGTGTAATTGTCTGTCTTTGTTACTTGGTGTCAGTGTATGTCTGTGTTACTTGGTGTAAGTGTGTGTCTTTGTTACTTGGTGCAAGTGTATGTCTTTCTTACTTGGTGCCAGTGTATGTCTTTGTTACTTGGTGTCAGTGTATGTCTGTGTTACTTGGTGTAAGTGTGTGTCTTTGTTACTTGGTGTCAGTGTATGTCTTTGTTACTTGGTGTAAGTGTGAGTCTTGGTTACTTGGTGTCAGTGTATGTCTTTGCTACTGTGTATCAGTGTGTGTTACTGGGTGTCAGTGTCTGTCTTTGTTACTTGGTTTCAGTGTGTGTCTGTGTGACTTGGTGTCAGTGTTTGTCTTTGTTACTTGGTGTAATTGTCTGTCTTTGTTACTTGGTGTCAGTGTATGTCTGTGTTACTTGGTGTAAGTGTGTGTCTTTGTTACTTGGTGTAAGTGTATGTCTTTGTTACTTGATGCCAGTGTATGTCTTTGTTACTTGGTGTCAGTGTATGTCTGTGTTACTTGGTGTAAGTGTATGTCTTTGTCACTTGGTGTAAGTGTTTGTCTTGGTTATTTGGTGTCAGTGTATGTCTTTGTTACTGTGTATCAGTGTGTGTTACTGGGTGTCAGTGTCTGTCTTTGTTACTTGGTTTCAGTGTGTGTCTGTGTTCCTGGGTGTCAGTGTGTTTGTTTGTGTTACTGGGTGTCAGTGTGTGTCTGTGTTACTTGGTGTAGGTGTGTGTCTTTGTTACTTGGTGCCCGTGTGTGTCTGTGTTACTGGGTGTCAGTGTATGTCTTTTTTACTGGGTGTCAGTGTATGTCTTTGTTACTTGGTGTCAGTGTGTATCTGTGTTACTGGGTATCAGTGTCTGTCTTTGTTTCTTGATGTCAGTGTGTGTCTGTGTTACTGGGTATCAGTGCATGTCTTTGTTACTTGGTGTCAGTGTCTGTCTGTGTTACTTTGTGTAATTGTGTGTCTGTGTTACTGGGTATCAGTGTATCTCTGTGTGACTTGGTGTCAGTGTTTCTCTTTGTTACTTGGTGTAATTGTCTGTCTTTGTTACTTGGTGTCAGTGTATGTCTGTGTTACTTGGTGTAAGTGTGTGTCTTTGTTAATGGGTATCAGTGTATGTCTTTGTTACTTGGTGTCAGTGTATGTCAAAATACTTGGTGTAAGTGCATGTCTTTGTTACGTGGTGTAATTGTCTGTCTTTGTTACTTGGTGTCAGTGTATGTCTGTGTGACTTGGTGTCAGTGTATGTCTTTGTTACTTGGTGTAATTGTCTGTCTTTGTTACTTTGTGTAAGTGTATGTCTTTGTTACTTGGTGCCAGTGGATGTCTTTGTTACTTGGTGCCAGTGGATGTCTTTGTGACTTGGTATCAGTGTATGTTGTTGATACTGAGTGTCAGTGTGTGTCTTTGTTACTTGGTGTAAGTGTATGTCTTTGTTACTGAGTGTCAGTGCATGTCTTTGTTACTGTGTATCAGTGTTTCTCTGTGTTACTGGGTGTCAGTGTGTATTTGTTTGTGTTACTGGGTGTCAGTGTGTGTCTGTGACACTAGATGTCAGTATTTAGTTTCGAGATACAGCACTGAAACAGGCCCTTCAGCCCACCGAGCCTGTGCCGAACATCAACCACCCATTTATACTAATCCGACATGAATCCCGTATTCCGATCACATCCCCACCTGTCCCTATATATGTCCCTGCCACCTACCTATACGAGGGGCAATTTATAATGGCCAATTAACCTATCAACCTGCAAGTCTTTGGCATGTGGGATGAAACCGGAGCACCCGGAGGAAACCCACGCAGACACAGGGAGAACTTGCAAACTCCGCACAGGCAGTACACAGAATCGAACCCCGGTCCCTGGATCTGTGAGGCTGCGGTGCTAACCACTGCACCAGTGTGCCGCCCAGTGTGTGTCTGCGTTCCTGGGTATCAGTGTGTGTCTGTGTTATTGGGTGTCAGTGTATGTCTTTGTTATTTGGTGTCAGTGTGTGTCTTTGTTACTCGGTGTCAGTGTGTGTCTGTGTTACTTCGTGCCAGTGTATTTGTTTGTGTTACTGGGTGTCAGTGTGTATCTGTGTTACTTGGTGTAAGTGTGTGTCTTTGTTACTTGGTGTCCGTGTGTGTCTGTGTTACTGGGTCTCAGTGTATGTCTTTGTTACTGGGTGTCAGTGTATGTCTTTGTTACTTGGTGTAAGTGTGTCTGTGTTACTGGGTATCAGTGTCTGTCTTTGTTACTTGGTGTAAGTGTGTGTCTGTGTTACTGGGTATCAGTGTCTGTCTTTGTTACTTGGTGTCAGTGTATGTCTGTGTTACTTGTTGTAAGTTTGTGTCTGTGTTACTGGGTATCAGAGTATGTCTTTGTGACTTGGTGTCAGTATATGTCTTTGTTACTGGGTGTCATTGTGTGTCTTTGTGACTTGGTGTCAGTGAATGCCTTCGTTACTTGGTGTTAGTGTGTGTCTGTGTTACTGGGTATCAGTGTATGTCTTTGTTACTTGGTGTCAGTGTATGTCAAAATACTTGGTGTAAGTGTATGTCTTTGTTACTTGGTGTAATTGTCTGTCTTTGTTACTTGGTGTCAGTGTATGTCTGTGTTACTTGGTGTAAGTTTGTGTCTTTGTTACTTGGTGTCAGTGCATGTCTTTGTTACTTGGTGTCAGTGTATGTCTTTGTTACTTGGTGTCAGTGTATGTCTGTGTTACTTGGTGTCAGTGTGTGTTTGTGTTACTGGGTATCAGAGTATGTCTTTGTTACTTGGTGTCAGTGTATGTCTGTGTTACATGGTGTAAGTGCGTGTCTGTGTGACTGGGTATCAGTGTATGTCTTTGTTACTTGGTGTCAGTGTATGTCAAAATACTTGGTGTAAGTGTATGTCTATGTTACTTGGTGTAATTGTCTGTCTTTGTTACTTGGTGTCAGTGTATGTCAGTGTTACGTGGTGTAATTGTGTGTCTTTGTTACTTGGTGTAAGTGTATGTCTTTGTTTCTGGGTGCAAGTGTATGTCTTTGTTACTTGGTGTCAGTGTATGTCTGTGTTACTTGGTGTAAGTGTGTGCATGTGTTACTGGGTATCAGTGTATTTCTTTGTTACTTGGTGTTAGTGTATGTCTGTGTTACTTGGTGTAAGTGTGTGTCTGTGTTACTGGGTGTCAGTGTGAGTCTGTGTTACTTGGTGTAAGTGTGTGTCTGTGTTACTGGGTATCAGTGTATGTCTTTGTTACGTGGTGTCAGTGTATGTCTGTGTTACTTGGTGTCAGTGTATGTCTTTGTTAGTGGGTTCAGTGTATGTCTTTGTTACTTGGTGTCAGTGTATGTCTGTGTTACTTGGTATAAGTGTGTGTCTTTGTTACTTGGTGTAAGTGTGTGTCTGTGTTACTGGGTATCAGTGTATGTCTTTGTTACTTGGTGTCAGTGTATGTCTTTGTTACTGGGTGTCTGTGTATGTCTTTGTGACTTGGTGTCAGTGTATGTCTTTGTTACTGGGTGTCAGTGTATGTCTTTGTGACTTGGTGTCAGTGCATGTCTTTGTTTCTTGGTGTAAGTGTATGTCTTTGTTACTTGGTGTCAGTGTATGTCTTTGTTACTTGGTGTAAGTGTGTGTCTGTGTTACTGGGTATCAGTGGATGTCTTGGTTACTTGGTGTCAGTGTATGTCTGTGTTACTTGGTGTAAGTGTGTGTCTTTGTTACTTGGTGTAATTGTATGTCTTTGTTACTTGGTGTCAGTGTATGTCTGTGTTACTTGGTGTAAGTGTATGTCTTTGTTACTTGGTGTCAGTGTAAGTCTTTGTAACTTGGCGCAAGTGTGTTTCTCTGTTACTGGGTATCAGTTGATGTCTTTGTTACTTGGTGTCAGTGTATGTCTTTGTGACTTGGTGTCATTGTTTGTCTTTGTTACTGGGTGTCAGTGTATCTCTTTGTGACTCGGTGTCAGTGTATGTCTGTGTTACTGGGTGTCAGTGTATGTCTTTGTTCCTTGGTGTCAGTGTATGTCTGTGTTACTTGGAGTAAGTGTGTGTCTTTGTTACTTGGTGTAAGTGTGTGTCTGTGTTACTTGTTGTCATTGTATGTCTTTGTTACTGGGTGTGAGTCTATGTCTTTGTTACTTGGTGTCAGTGTATGTCTTTGTGACTTGGTGTCAGTGTATGTCTTTGTGACTCGGTGTCAGTGTATGTCTTTGTGACTTGGTGTCAGTGTATGTCTTTGTTACTTGATGTCGGTGTGTGTCTGTGTTACTGGGTGTCAGTGTATGTCTTTGTTACTTGGTGTCAGTGTGTGTCTGTGTTACTGGGTGTCAGTTTGTTTGTTTGTGTCTTTGTTACTGGGTGTCAGTGTATGTCTTTGTTACTTGGTGTCCGTGTGTGTCTGTGTTACTGGGTGTCTGTGTATGTCTTTGTTACTTGGTGTAAGTCTGTGTCTGTGTTACTTGGTGTCAGTGTATGTCTTTGTTACTGGGTGTCAGTGCATGTCTTTGTGACATGGTGTCAGTGTATGTCTTTGTTACTTGGTCTAAGTGTATGTCTCTGTTACTGGGTATCAGTGTATGTCTTTGTGACTTGGCGTCAGTGTATGTCTTTGTTACTGGGTGTCAGTGTGTGTCTTTGTGACTTGGCGTCAGTGCATGTCTTTGTTACTTGTTGTAAGTGTGTGTCTGTGTTACTGGGTATCAATGTATGTCTTTGTTACTTTGTGTCAGTGTATGTCAAAATACTTTTTGTAAGTGTGTGTCTTTGTTACTTGGTGTAAATGTCTGTCTTTGTTACTTGGTGTCAGTGCATGTCTGTGTTACTTGGTGTAAGTGTGTGTCTTTGTTACTTGTTGTCAGTGTGTCTGTGTTACTGGGCATCAGTTTATGTCTTTGTGACTTGGTATCAGTGTATCTCTTTGTGACTTGGTGTCAGTGTATGTCTTTTTTACTAGGTGTCAGTGTGTGTCTGTGTTACTTGGTGTCAGTGTATGTCTTTGTTACTGGGTGTCAGTGCATGTCTTTGTGACTTGGTGTCAGTGTATGTCTTTGTTACTTGGTCTAAGTGTATGTCTTTGTTACTGGGTATCAGTGTATGTCTTTGTGACTTGACGTCAGTGTATGTCTTTGTTACTGGGTGTCAGTGTGTGTCTTTGTGACTTGGTGTAAGTGTATGTCTTTGTTACTTGGTCTAAGTGTATGTCTTTGTTACTGGGTATCAGTGTATGTCTTTGTGACTTGGCGTCAGTGTATGTCTTTGTTACTGGGTGTCAGTGTGTGTCTTTGTGACTTGGTGTCAGTGTGTCTGTGTTACTGGGCATCAGTTTATGTCTTTGTGACTTGGGATCAGTGTATGTCTTTGTGACTTGGTGTCAGTGTATGTCTTTTTTACTGGGTGTCAGTGTGTGTCTGTGTTACTTGGTGTCAGTGTATGTCTTTGTTACTGTGTATCAGTGTTTCTCTGTGTTACTGGGTGTCAGTGTGTGTTTTTTTGTGTTACTGGGTGTCAGTGTATGTCTGTCACACTAGGTGTCAGTATTTAGTTTAATTTGGAGACACAGCACTTAAACAGGCCCTTCGGCCCACCGAGACTTTGCCGACCATCAGCAACCCATTTATACTAATCCTGCACTAATCCCGTATACCTATCACATCCCCACATGTCCCTATATATTTCCCTACCACCTACCTATACTAGAGGCAGTTTATGATGGCCAATTAACCTATCAACCTGCAAGTCTTTGGCATGTGGGAGGAAACCGGAGCACACGGAGGAAACTCAAGCAGACACAAGGAGAACTTGCAAACTCCGCACAGGCAGTACCCAGAATAGAACCCAGGTCCCTGGAGCTGTGAGGCTGCGGTGCTAACAACTGCGCCAATGTGCCGCCCAGTGTGTGTCTGTGTTCCTGGGTATCAGTGTGTGTCTAAGTTACTGTGTGTCACTGTATGTCTTTGTTACTTGGTGTCTGTGTGTGTCTGTGTTACTTGGTGTAAGTGTGTGTCTTTGTTACTGGGTATCAGTGTATGTCTTTGTTACTTGGTGTCAGTGTATGCCTGTGTAACTTGGTGTAAGTGTGTGTCTTTGTTACTTGGTGTAATTGTATGTCTTTGTTACTTGGTGTCAGTGTATGTCTGTGTTAGTTGGTGTAAGTGTATGTCTTTGTTACTTGGTGTCAGTGTAAGTCTTTGTTACTTGGTGTAGGTGTGTGTCTGTGTTCCTGGGTATCAGTGTATGTCTTTGTTACTTGGTGTCAATGTATGTCTTTGTCAGTTGGTGTCAGTGTATGTCTTTGTGACTTGGTGTCAGTGTATGTCTTTGTTACCGGGTGTCAGTGTATCTCTTTGTGACTTGGTGTCAGTGTATGTCTTTGTTACTGGGTGACAGTGTATGTGTTTGTGACTTGGTGTCAGTGTATGTCTTTGTTACTGGGTGTCAGTGTATGTCTTTGTGACTTGGTGTCTGTGTTTGTCTTTGTTACTTGGTGTCAGTGTATGTCTTTGTTACTTGGTGTCAGTGTATGCCTTTGTTACTTGGTGACAGTGCATGTCTGTGATACTTGGTGCAAGTGTGTGTACTTGTTACTTGTTGTAATTGTATGTCTTTGTTACTTGGTGTCAGTGTATGTCTGTTTTACTTGGTGTAAGTGTATGTCTTTGTTACTTGGTGTCAGTGTAAGTCTTTGTAACTTGGTGTAGGTTTGTGTCTGTGTTACTCAGTATCAGTGGATGTCTGTGTTACTGGGTGTCAGTGCATGTCTTTGTTACTTGGTGTCAGTGTATGTCTTTGTTATTTGGTGTCAGAGTCTGTCTTTGTTACAGGGTGTAAGTGTATGTCTTTGTTACTTGGTGTCAGTGTATGTCTTTGTGACTTGGTGTCAGTGTATGTCTTTGTGACTGGGTGTCAGTGTTTGTCTTTGTGATATGGTGTCAGTGTATGTCTTTGTTACTTGGTGTCAGTGTATGTCATCGTTACTTGGTGTCAGTGTCTGTCTGTGAACCTGGGTGTCAGTGTATGTATTTGTTACTTGGTGTCAGTGTGTGTCTGTGTTACTGTGTATCTGTATATGTCTTTGTTACTTGGTGTCAGTGTATGTCTGTGTTACTTGGTGTAAGTGTGTGTCTTTGTTACTTGGTGTAAGTGTATGTCTTTGTTACTTGGTGTCAGTATATGTCTTTGTTACTTGGTGTAAGTGTGTGTCTGTGTTACTGGGTATCAGTGTATGTCTTTGTTACTTGGTGTCAGTGTATGTCTGCGTTACTTTGTGTAAGTGTGTGTCTTTGTTACTTGGTGTAATTGTATGTCTTTGTTACTTGGTGTCAGTGTATGTCTGTGTTACATGGTGTAAGTGTATGCTTTGTTACTTGGTGTCAGTGTAAGTCTTTGTTACTTGGTGTAAGTGTGTGTCTGTGTTTTCTGGGTATCAGTGGATGTCTTTGTTACTTGGTGTCAGTGTATGTCTTTGTTACTTGGTGTCAGTGTACGTCCTTGTGACTTGGTGTCAGTGCATGTCTTTGTTACTGGGTGTCCGTGTCTGTCTGCGGTACTTGGTGTAAGTGTGTGTCTTTGTTACTTGGTGTCAGTGCATGGCTTTGTTACTTCGTGTCAGTGTACGTCTTTGTGACTTGGTGTCAGTGTATGTCTTTGTTACTGGGTGTCCGTGTCTGTCTGCGTTACTTGGTGTAAGTGTGTGTCTTTGTTCCTTGGTGTATGTGTGTGTCTGTGTTACTGGGTATCAGTGTATGTCTTTGTTACTTGGTGTCAGTGTATGTCTTTGTGACTTGGTGTCAGTGCATGTCTTTGTTACTGGGTCTCAGTTTATCTCTTTGTGACTTGGTGTCAGTGTATATCTGTGTTACTTGGTGTAAGTGTGTGTCTTTGGTACTTGGTGTATGTGTGTGTCTGTGTTACTGGGTATCAGTGTATGTCTTTGTTACTTTGTGTCAGTGTATGTCCTTGTTACTTGGTGTAAGTGTATGTCTGTGTTACTGGGTATCAGTGTATGTCTTTGTTACTTGATGTCAGTGTATGTCTGCGTTACTTTGTGTAAGTGTGTGTCTTTGTTACCTGGTGTAATTGTATGTCTTTGTTACTTGGTGTCAGTGTATGTCTGTGTTACATGGTGTAAGTGTATGTCTTTGTTACTTGGTGTCAGTGTAAGTCTTTGTTACTTGGTGTAAGTGTGTGTCTGTGTTTTCTGGGTATCAGTGGATGTCGTTGTTACTTGTTGTCAGTTTATGTCTTTGTTACTTGGTGTCAGTGTACGTCTTTGTGACTTGGTGTCAGTGCATGTCTTTGTTACTGGGTGTCAGTGTGTCTCTTTGTGACTTGGTGTCAGTGTATGTCTTGGTTACTGGGTGTCAGTGTCTGTCTGTGTTACTTGGTGTAAGTGTGTGTCTTTGTTCCTTGGTGTATGTGTGTGTCTGTGTTACTGGGTATCAGTGTATGTCTTTGTTACTTGGTGTCAGTGTATGTCTTTGTGACTTGGTGTCAGTGCATGTCTTTGTTACTGGGTGTCAGTGTGTGTCTTTGTTACTTGGTGTAATTGTATGTCTTTGTTACTTGGTGTCAGTGTATGTCTGTGTTACATGGTGTAAGTGTATGTCTTTGTTACTTGGTGTCAGTGTATGTCTTTGTGACTTGGTGTCAGTGTATGTCTGTGTTACTTGGTGTAAGTGTGTGTCTTTGGTACTTGGTGTATGTGTGTGTCTGTGTTACTGGGTATCAGTGTATGTCTTTGTTACTGGGTGTCAGTGTATGTCCTTGTTACTTGGTGTATTTGTATGTCTTTGTGACTTGGTGTCAGCGTATGTCTTTGTTACTTTGTGTAAGTGTGTGTCTGTGTTCCTGGGGGTCAGTGTGGATTTGTTTGTGTTACTGGGTGTCAGTGTGTGTCTGTGACACTAGATGTCAGTATTTAGTTTCCTTTCGAGATACAGCACTGAAACAGGCCCTTCAGCCCACCGAGTCTGTGCCGACCATCAACCACCCATTTATACTAATCCTGCACTAATCCCGTATTCCTATCACATCTCCACCTGTCCCTATATTTTTCCCTACCACCTACCTATACTAGGGGCAATTTATAATGGCCAATTAACTTATCAACCTGCAAGTCTTTGTCATATGGGAGGACACCCACGCAGGCACAGGGAGAACTTGCAAACTCCGCACAGGCAGTACCCAGAATCGAACCCAGGTCCCTGTGCTAACCACTGCGCCACTCTGCCGCCCTGGTGGGTGAATGTTGATTTTTCTCTCTACCTGTAAATTCCTGGGTTGTCAATGTTAATTCTACACTGTACCTGCCAGTTCCTGGTATCTGACTGTTGATTGTACACTATACCTGTCAGTACCTGGTATGTGAATGTTGACTTGACTCTGTACCTGTCAGTTCCTGGAATGAGAATGCTGATTTTACTCTGTACCTGCCAGTTCTTGGTGTGTGAATGTTGATTTAATTCTGTACCTGTCAATTCCTGGTATGTCAATGTTGATTCTCCTCTTTACCTGTCTGTTCCTGGTATGTGAATGTTGAATTGACTCTGTACCTCACAGTTCCTGCTATGTGAATGTTGATTTTAGTCTGATCCTGTCAGTTCCTGGGATGTGAATGTTGATTGTACAATGTACCTATCAGTACCTGGTATGTGAATGTTGATATTACTCTGTACCTGCCAATTTCTGTTGTGTGAATGTTGATTTTACTCTGTACCTGTCAATTCCTTGTAAGTCAATGTTAATTCTACACTGTACCTGTCAGTTCCTGGTATGTGAATGTTGAATTTACTCTGTACGTGTCAATTCCTGGCATGTCAATGTTGAGTCTACTCTTTACCTGTCAGTTCCTGGTATGTGAATATTGATTTTACTCTTTACCTGTCAGTACCTGGTATGTGAATGTTGATTTCACTCTGTACCTGTCAGTTCCTGGCATGTGAATGTTGATTTGACTCTGTCCCTGTCAATTCTTGGTATGTGAATGTTGATTTGACTCTGTACCTGTCAGTTACTGGGTTGTCAATGTTAATTCTACTCTGTTCCTTTCAGTACCTGGTATGTGAATGTTGATTTGACTCTGTATCTGTCAATTCCTGGTGTGTGAATCTTGATTTTACTCTGTACCTGACAGTAAGTGGGATGTGAATGTTGATTTTACTATTTACCTGTCAATTCCTGGTATGTGAATGTTGATTTTATTCTGTCCCTGTCAATTCCTGGTATGTGAAGGTTGCATTTACTCTGTATATGTCAGTACCTGGTATGTGCATGTTGATATTCCTCTGTCCCTGTCAATTCCTGGTATGTGAATGTTGATTTTAATCTGTACCTGCCAGTTCCTGGTATCTGACTGTTGATTTTTCTCTGTCCCTGTCAATTCCTGGTATGTCAATGATAATTGTACACTGTACCTATCAGTCCCTGGTATGTGAATGTTGATTTTACACTGTCCCTGTCAGTACCTGGCAGGTGAATGCTGATTTTACTCTGTACCTGCCAGTTCCTGGTATGTAAATGTTGATTTTACTCTGTACCTGTCAGTTCCTGGAATGTGAATGTTGATTCTACTCTGTACCTGTCAATTCCTGGTATGTGAATGTTTATTTTACTCTGTACCTGTCAATTCCTGGTCTGTGAAGGTTGATTCTACTCTGTACCTGTCAGTTCCTAGTTTGTGAATGTTGATTTTACTCTGTACCTGTCAGTTCCAGGTATGTGAATCTTGATTTTACTCTGTACCTGTCAGTTCCTGTTATGTGAATGTTGATTTCACTCTGTACCTGTCAGTCCCTCGTATGTGAATGTTGATTTTACTCTGTATCTGTCAACTCCTGGTATGTGAATGTTGATTTTACTCTGGACCTGTCATTTCTTGGTATGTGAATGTTGATTTGACTCTGTGTCTGTCAGTTCTTGATTTGTGAATGTTGATTTCACTCTGTATCTGTCAATTCCTGATATGTGAATGCTGATCTTACTCTGTATCTGTCAATACCTGGTATTTGAATGTGGATTTTACTCTGTATCTTCCAATGCCTGGTTTCTGAATGTTGATTTTACTCTGTACCTGCCAGTTCCTGGTGTGTGAATGTTGGTTTTTCTCTGTAATTGTCAATTCCTGGTATGTGAATGTTGATTTTACTCCGTATCTGTCAATTCCTGGTATGTGAATGTTGATTTTACTCTGTATCTGAATATTCCTGCTATTTGAATGTTGATTTTACTCTGTATCTGTCAATTCCTGGTATTTGAATGTCGATTTTACTCTGTATCTGTCAATTCCTGGTATTTGAATGTCGATTTTACTCTGCATCTGTCAATTCCTGGTATTTGAATGTGGATTTTAATCTGTATCTGTCAATTCCTGGTATCTGACTGTTGATTTTACTCTGTACCTGCCAGTTCCTGGTGTGTGAATGTTGATTTTACTCTGTATCTGTCAATTCCTGCCGTGTGAATGTTGCTTTTACTCTGTGTCTGTCTCGTCCTGGTATTTGAATTTTGATTTGACTCTGTACCTGCCAGTTCCTGGTGTGTGAATGTTGATTTTTCTCTGTACCTGTCAATTCCTGGTATGTCAATGTTAATTCTACTCTGTTCCTTTCAGTACCTGGTATGTGATTGTTGATTTGACTATGTATCTGTCAATTCCTGGTGTGTGAATGTTGATTTTACTCTGTACCTAGCAGTACCTGGGATGTGAATGTTGATTTTACTCTGCACCTGACCGTTCATGGTATGTAAATGTTGATGTTGCTCTGTAGCTGTCAATTCCTGGTTTGTGAATGTTGATTCTACAATGTACCTGTCAGTACCTGATATGTGAATGTTGATTTAACTCTGTACCTGCCAGTTCCTGGTGTGTGAATGTTGATTTTATTCTGTGCCTGTCAATTCCTGGTATGTCAATGTTGATTCTACTCTTTTCCTGTCAGTTCCTGGTATGTGAATGTTGATTTTACTCTGTACCTGTCAGTACCTGGTATGTGAAGGTTGCTTTTTCTCTGTATCTGTCAATTCCTGGTATGTGAATGTTGATTCTGCTCTGTTCCTTTCAGTATCAGGTATGTGAATGCTGATTTGACTCTGTATCTGTCAATTCCAGGTGTGTGAATCTTGATTGTACTCTGCACCTGCCCGTTCCTGGTATGTAAATGTTGATTTTACTCTGCACCTGTCAAATCCTGGTATGTGAATGTTGATTCTACAATGTACCTGTCAGTAACTGGAATGTGAATGTTGATTTGACTCTGTACCTGTCAATTCCTGGTATGTCAATGTCAATTTTACTCTGTTCCTTTCAGTACCTGGGATGTGAATGTTGATTTTACTCTGCACCTGCCCGTTCCTGGTATGTAAATGTTGATTTTTCTCTGTACCTGTCAGTACCTGATATGTGAATGTTGATTTTACTCTGTACCTGCCAGTTCCTAGTGTGTGAATGTTGATTTTACTCTGTGCCTGTCAATTCCTGGTATGTCAATGTTGATTCTACTCTTTTTCTGTCAGTTCCTGGTATGTGACTGTTGATTTTACTGTGATCCTGTCAGGTCCTGTGATGTGAATGCTGATTCTGAAATGTACCTGTCAGTACCTGGTATGTGAAGGTTGCTTTTACTCTGTTTCTGTCAATTCCTGGTATGTGAATGTTGATTCTACTCTGGACCTGCCAGTTCCTGGTATGTAAATGTTGATTTTACTCTGTACCTGTCAGTTCCTGGTATGTGTATGTTGATTCTCCTCTGTACCTGTCAGTACCTGGTATGTGAATGTTGATTTTACTCTGGACCTGCCAGTTCCTGGTATGTAAATGTTGATTTTACTCTGTACCAGTTCGTTCCTGGTATGTGAATGTTGCTTCTCCTCTGTACCTGTCAGTTCCTGGTATGTGAATGTTGATTCTACTCTGTACCTGTCGGTTCCTGTTGTGTGAATGTTGATTTCACTCTACCTGTCAGTACCTGGTATGTGAATGTTGATCTAACTCTGTATCTGTCAATTCCTGGTACGTGAATGATGATTTTACATTGGAACTGTCATTTCTTGGTATGTGAATGTTGATTTTACTCTGTATTTGTCAATTCCTCGTATTTGAATGTGGATTTTACTCTGTACCTGCCAGTTCCTGGTGTGTCAATGTTGATTTGACTCTGTACCTGTCATTTCCTGGAATGTCAAAGTTATTCTACTCTGTTCCTTTCAGTACCTGGTATGTGAATGTTGATTTGACTCAGTATCTGTCAATTCCTGGTGTGTGAATGTTGATTTTATTCCGCACCTGACAGCACATGGGATGTGAATGTTGATTTTACTATTTACCTGCCCGTTCCTTGTATGTAAATGTTGATTTTGCACTGTACCTGTCAATTACTGGTATGTGAATGTTGATTCTAAATGTACCTGTCAGTACCTTGGATGTGAATGTTGATTTTACTCTGCAACTGCCAGTTCCTGGTGTGTGAATGTTGATTGTAGTCTGTACCTGTCAATTCCTGGTATGTCAATGTTGATTCTACACTTTAACTGTCAGTTCTTGGTATGTGAATGTTGATTTGACTCTGTACGTGACAGTTCCTGGTGTGTGAATGTTGGTTTTAATCTGTACCTGTCAGTACCTGGTATGTGAATGTTGATTATACACTGGACCTGCCAGTTCCTGGTGTGTGAATGTTGATTTTACTCTGCACCTATCAATTCCTGGGATGTCAATGTTGATTTTACTCCTAACCTGTCTGTTCCTGGTATGTGAATGTTGATTTTACTCTGTCCCTGTCAATTCCTGGTATGTGAATGTTGATTTCACTCTGTACCTGTCAGTACCTGGTATGTGAATGTTGATTTTACTCTGTATCTGTCAACTCTTGGTATGTGAATATTGATTTTCCTCTGTGTCTGTCAGTTCCTGGTTTGTCAATGTTGATTTCACTCTGCATCTGTCAATTCCTGATATGTGAATGTGGATTTTACTCTGTATCTTTCAATGCCTGGTATCTGAATGTTGATTTTACTCTGTACCTGTCAGTACCTGGCATGTGAATGTTGATTTTACTCTGTACCTGTCAATTCCCTGTATGTGAAAGTTGATTCTACTCTGTACCTGTCAGTTCCTAGCATGTGAATTTTGATTTTACTCTGTACCTGTCAGTTCCTGGGATGTGAATGTTGATTTCACTCTACCTGTCAGTACCTGGTATGTGAATGTTGATCTAACTCTGTATCTGTCAATTCCTGGTACGTGAATGATGATTTTACATTGGAACTGTCATTTCTTGGTATGTGAATGTTGATTTTACTCTGTATTTGTCAATTCCTCGTATTTGAATGTGGATTTTACTCTGTACCTGCCAGTTCCTGGTGTGTCAATGTTGATTTGACTCTGTACCTGTCATTTCCTGGTATGTCAAAGTTATTCTACTCTGTTCCTTTCAGTACCTGGTGTGTGAATGTTGATTTTATTCCGCACCTGACAGTACATGGGATGTGAATGTTGATTTTACTATTTACCTGCCCTTTCCTTGTATGTAAATGTTGATTTTGCACTGTACCTGTCAATTACTGGTATGTGAATGTTGATTCTAAATGTACCTGCCAGTACCTTGGATGTGAATGTTGATTTTACTCTGCAACTGCCAGTTCCTGGTGTGTGAATGTTGATTGTAGTCTGTACCTGTCAATTCCTGGTATGTCAATGTTGATCCTACACTTTAACTGCCAGTTCTTGGTATGTGAATGTTGATTTGACTCTGTACGTGACAGTTCCTGGTGTGTGAATGTTGGTTTTAATCTGTACCTGTCAGTACCTGGTATGTGAATGTTGATTATACTCTGGACCTGCCAGTTCCTGGTGTGTGAATGTTGATTTTACTCAGCACCTATCAATTCCTGGGATGTCAATGTTGATTTTACTCCTAACCTGTCTGTTCCTGGTATGTGAATGTTGATTTTACTCTGTCCCTGTCAATTCCTGGTATGTGAATGTTGATTTCACTCTGTACCTGTCAGTACCTGGTATGTGAATGTTGATTTTACTCTGTATCTGTCAACTCTTGGTATGTGAATATTGATTTTCCTCTGTGTCTGTCAGTTCCTGGTTTGTCAATGTTGATTTCACTCTGCATCTGTCAATTCCTGATATGTGAATGTGGATTTTACTCTGTATCTTTCAATGCCTGGTATCTGAATGTTGATTTTACTCTGTACCTGTCAGTACCTGGCATGTGAATGTTGATTTTACTCTGTACCTGTCAATTCCCTGTATGTGAAAGTTGATTCTACTCTGTACCTGTCAGTTCCTAGCATGTGAATTTTGATTTTACTCTGTACCTGTCAGTACCTGGTATGTGAATCTTGATTTTACTCTGTACCTGTCAGTTCCTGGGATGTGAATGTTGATTTTACTCTGTACCTGTCACTTCCTGGCATGTGAATGTTGATTTTACTCTGTACCTGTCAGTTCCTGGTGTGTGAATGTTGATTTTACTCCGTACCTGTCAGTTCCTGGTATGTGAATGTTGATTTTACTCTGTACCTGGCAGTCCATTGGATGTGAATGTTGATTTTACTCTGTACCTGTCAATTCCTGGTTTGTGAAGGTTGATTTTACTCTGCACCTGTCAATTCCTGGTATGCCAATGCTGATTTTGCTCTGTACCTGTCAGTTCCTTGTGCGTGAATGTTGAATGTACTCTGTACTTGTCAGTTCCTGGTATGTGAATGTTGCTTTTACACTGTATCAGTCAATTCCTGGTATGTGAATGTTGATTTCACTCTGCACCTGTCAGTTCCTGGCATGTGAATGTTGATTTTACTCTGTACCTGTCAATTCCTGGCATGTGAAGGATGATTCGACTCTGTACCTGTCAGTTCCTAGTATGTGAATGATGATTTTACTCTGTACCTGTCATTCCTGGTATGTGAATGTTGATTTTACTCTGTACCTGTCAGTTCCTGGTATGTGAATGTTGATTTTACTCTCTACCTGTCAATTCCTGGTATTTGAATGTTGATTTTACTCTGTACCTGTCAATTCCTGGTATGTGAATGTTGATTTTACTCTGCACCTGTCAGTTCCAGGTATGTGAATGTTGATTTTACTCTCTACCTGTCAGTTGCTGGTATGTGAATGTTGATTTTACTATGTACCTGTCAATTCCTGGTATGTGAAGGTTGGTTCTACTCTGCACCTGTCAATTCCTGGTATGCCAATGTTGATTTTGCTCTGTGCCTGTCAGTTCCTGGTATGTGAATGTTGATTTTACTCTGTCCCTGTCAATTCCTGGTATGTGAATGTTGATTTCACTCTGTACCTGTCAGTACCTGGTATGTGAATGTTGATTTTACTCTGTATCTGTCAACTCTTGGTATGTGAATATTGATTTTCCTCTGTGTCTGTCAGTTCCTGGTTTGTCAATGTTGATTTCACTCTGCATCTGTCAATTCCTGATATGTGAATGTGGATTTTACTCTGTATCTTTCAATGCCTGGTATCTGAATGTTGATTTTACTCTGTACCTGTCAGTACCTGGCATGTGAATGTTGATTTTACTCTGTACCTGTCAATTCCCTGTATGTGAAAGTTGATTCTACTCTGTACCTGTCAGTTCCTAGCATGTGAATTTTGATTTTACTCTGTACCTGTCAGTACCTGGTATGTGAATCTTGATTTTACTCTGTACCTGTCAGTTCCTGGGATGTGAATGTTGATTTTACTCTGTACCTGTCACTTCCTGGCATGTGAATGTTGATTTTACTCTGTACCTGTCAGTTCCTGGTGTGTGAATGTTGATTTTACTCCGTACCTGTCAGTTCCTGGTATGTGAAAGTTGATTTTACTCTGTACCTGGCAGTCCATTGGATGTGAATGTTGATTTTACTCTGTACCTGTCAATTCCTGGTTTGTGAAGGTTGATTTTACTCTGCACCTGTCAATTCCTGGTATGCCAATGCTGATTTTGCTCTGTACCTGTCAGTTCCTTGTACGTGAATGTTGAATGTACTCTGTACTTGTCAGTTCCTGGTATGTGAATGTTGCTTTTACACTGTATCAGTCAATTCCTGGTATGTGAATGTTGATTTCACTCTGCACCTGTCAGTTCCTGGCATGTGAATGTTGATTTTACTCTGTACCTGTCAATTCCTGGCATGTGAAGGATGATTCGACTCTGTACCTGTCAGTTCCTAGTATGTGAATGATGATTTTACTCTGTACCTGTCATTCCTGGTATGTGAATGTTGATTTTACTCTGTACCTGTCAGTTCCTGGTATGTGAATGTTGATTTTACTCTCTACCTGTCAATTCCTGGTATTTGAATGTTGATTTTACTCTGTACCTGTCAATTCCTGGTATGTGAATGTTGATTTTACTCTGCACCTGTCAGTTCCAGGTATGTGAATGTTGATTTTACTCTCTACCTGTCAGTTGCTGGTATGTGAATGTTGATTTTACTATGTACCTGTCAATTCCTGGTATGTGAAGGTTGGTTCTACTCTGCACCTGTCAATTCCTGGTATGCCAATGTTGATTTTGCTCTGTGCCTGTCAGTTCCTGGTATGTGAATGTTGATTTTACTCTGTATCAGTCAATTCCTGGTATGTGAATGTTGACTTCACTCTGTACCTGTCAGTACCTGGTATGTGAATGTTGATTTTACTCTGTATCTGTCAACTCTTGGTATGTGAATATTGATTTTCCTCTGTGTCTGTCAGTTCCTGGTTTGTCAATGTTGATTTCACTCTGCATCTGTCAATTCCTGATATGTGAATGTGGATTTTACTCTGTATCTTTCAATGCCTGGTATCTGAATGTTGATTTTACTCTGTACCTGTCAGTACCTGGCATGTGAATGTTGATTTTACTCTGTACCTGTCAATTCCCTGTATGTGAAAGTTGATTCTACTCTGTACCTGTCAGTTCCTAGCATGTGAATTTTGATTTTACTCTGTACCTGTCAGTACCTGGTATGTGAATCTTGATTTTACTCTGTACCTGTCAGTTCCTGGGATGTGAATGTTGATTTTACTCTGTACCTGTCACTTCCTGGCATGTGAATGTTGATTTTACTCTGTACCTGTCAGTTCCTGGTGTGTGAATGTTGATTTTACTCCGTACCTGTCAGTTCCTGGTATGTGAATGTTGATTTTACTCTGTACCTGGCAGTCCATTGGATGTGAATGTTGATTTTACTCCGTACCTGTCAATTCCTGGTTTGTGAAGGTTGATTTTACTCTGCACCTGTCAATTCCTGGTATGCCAATGCTGATTTTGCTCTGTACCTGTCAGTTCCTTGTACGTGAATGTTGAATGTACTCTGTACTTGTCAGTTCCTGGTATGTGAATGTTGCTTTTACACTGTATCAGTCAATTCCTGGTATGTGAATGTTGATTTCACTCTGCACCTGTCAGTTCCTGGCATGTGAATGTTGATTTTACTCTGTACCTGTCAATTCCTGGCATGTGAAGGATGATTCGACTCTGCACCTGTCAGTTCCTAGTATGTGAATGATGATTTTACTCTGTACCTGTCATTCCTGGTATGTGAATGTTGATTTTACTCTGTACCTGTCAGTTCCTGGTATGTGAATGTTGATTTTACTCTCTACCTGTCAATTCCTGGTATTTGAATGTTGATTTTACTCTGTACCTGTCAATTCCTGGTATGTGAATGTTGATTTTACTCTGCACCTGTCAGTTCCAGGTATGTGAATGTTGATTTTACTCTCTACCTGTCAGTTGCTGGTATGTGAATGTTGATTTTACTATGTACCTGTCAATTCCTGGTATGTGAAGGTTGGTTCTACTCTGCACCTGTCAATTCCTGGTATGCCAATGTTGATTTTGCTCTGTGCCTGTCAGTTCCTGGTATGTGAATGTTGATTTTACTCTGTATCAGTCAATTCCTGGTATGTGAATGTTGACGTCACTCTGTACCTGTCAATTCCTGGGATATGAATGTTGATTCTGCAATGTACCTGTCAGTTCCTGGTATGTTAATGTTGATTTTACGCTGCATCAGTCAATTCCTGGAATGTGAAGTTTGATATTACTCTGTACCGGTCAGTTCTTGGTATGTGAATGTTGATTTGACTCTGTATCTGTCAGTTACTGGTATGTGAATGTTGATTTTACTCTGTATCTGTCAATGCCTGGTATGTGAATGTTGATTCTACTCTGTACCTGTCAGTACCTGGGATGTGAATGTTGATTTTACTCTGCTCCTGTCAGTTCCAGGTGTGTGAATGTTGATTTTTCTCTGTACCTGTCAATTCCTGGTAAGTCAATGTTAATTCTACACTGTACCTGCCAGTACCTGGTATGTGAATGTTGATTTTACTCTGTACCTGCCAGTTCCTGGAATTTAAATGTTGATTTTACTCTGTACCTGTCAATTCCTGGGATGTGAATGTTGATTCCACAACGTACCTTCAGTACCGTATATGTGAATGTTGATTTTACTCTTTACCGGAAAGTTCCTGGTGTGTGAATGTTGATTCTAATCTGTACCTGTCAGTTCCTAGTATGTGAATGTTGATTTTACTCTGTACCTCTCAGTACCTGGTATGTTATTCTTGATTTTACTCTGTACCAGTCAGTTCCTGGTATGTGAATGTTGATTTAACTCTGTACCTGTCAGTTCCTGGCATGTGAATGTTGATTTTACTCTGTACCGGTCAGTTCCTGGTGTGTGAATGTTGATTTTACTCTGTACCTATCAATGACTGGTATGTGAATGTTGATTTTACTCTGTACCTGTCAATTCCTGGTATGTGAATGTTGATTTTACTCTGTACCTGTCAATTCCTGGTAAGTCAATGTTAATTCTACACTGTACCTATCAGTACCTGGTATGTGAATGTTGATATTACTCTGTACCTGCCAATTTCTGTTGTGTGAATGTTGATTTTACTCTGTACCTGTCAATTCCTTGTAAGTCAATGTTAATTCTACACTGTACCTGTCAGTTCCTGGTATGTGAATGTTGAATCTACTCTGTATGTGTCAATTCCTGGCATGTCAATGTTGAGTCTACTCTTTACCTGTCAGTTCCTGGTATGTGAATATTGATTTTACTCTTTACCTGTCAGTACCTGGTATGTGAATGTTGATTTCACTCTGTACCTGTCAGTTCCTGGCATGTGAATGTTGATTTGACTCTGTCCCTGTCAATTCTTGGTATGTGAATGTTGATTTGACTCTGTACCTGTCAGTTACTGGGTTGTCAATGTTAATTCTACGCTGTTCCTTTCAGTACCTGGTATGTGAATGTTGATTTGACTCTGTATCTGTCAGTTCCTGGTGTGTGAATCTTGATTTTACTCTGTACCTGACAGTAAGTGGGATGTGAATGTTGATTTTACTATTTACCTGCCCGTTCCTTGTTTGTAAATGTTGATTTTGCACTGTACCTGTCAATTCCTGGTATGTGAATGTTGATTTTATTCTGTCCCTGTCAATTCCTGGTTTGTCAATGTTGATTCTACTCCTTACCTGTCTGTTCCTGGTGAGTGAATGTTGATTTTACTCTGAACCTGTCAGGTCCTGTGATGTGAATGTTGATTCTGCAATGTACCTGTCAGTACCTGGTATGTGAAGGTTGCTTTTACTCTGCACCTGTCAATTCCTGGTATGTGAGTGTTCATTATACTCTGGACCTGCCAGTTCCTGGTATGTAAATGTTGATTTTACACTGTACCTGTCAATACCTGGTGTGTCAATGTTAATTTTACTCTGTTCATTTCAGTACCTGGTATGTGAAGGTTGCATTTACTCTGTATATGTCAGTACCTGGTATGTGCATGTTGATATTCCTCTGTCCCTGCCAATTCCTGGTATGTGAATGTTGATTTTAATCTGTACCTGCCAGTTCCTGGTATCTGACTGTTGATTTTTCTCTGTCCCTGTCAATTCCTGGTATGTCAATGATAATTGTACACTGTACCTATCAGTCCCTGGTATGTGAATGTTGATTTTACACTGTCCCTGTCAGTACCTGGCAGGTGAATGCTGATTTTACTCTGTACCTGCCAGTTCCTGGTATGTAAATGTTGATTTTACTCTGTACCTGTCAGTTCCTGGAATGTGAATGTTGATTCTACTCTGTACCTGTCAATTCCTGGTATGTGAATGTTTATTTTACTCTGTACCTGTCAATTCCTGGTCTGTGAAGGTTGATTCTACTCTGTACCTGTCAGTTCCTAGTTTGTGAATGTTGATTTTACTCTGTACCTGTCAGTTCCTGTTATGTGAATGTTGATTTCACTCTGTACCTGTCAGTCCCTCGTATGTGAATGTTGATTTTACTCTGTATCTGTCAACTCCTGGTATGTGAATGTTGATTTTACTCTGGACCTGTCATTTCTTGGTATGTGAATGTTGATTTGACTCTGTGTCTGTCAGTTCTTGATTTGTGAACGTTGATTTCACTCTGTATCTGTCAATTCCTGATATGTGAATGCTGATCTTATCTGTATCTGTCAATACCTGGTATTTGAATGTGGATTTTACTCTGTATCTTCCAATGCCTGGTTTCTGAATGATGATTTTACTCTGTACCTGCCAGTTCCTGGTGTGTGAATGTTGTTTTTTCTCTGTAATTGTCAATTCCTGGTATGTGAATGTTGATTTTACTCCGTATCTGTCAATTCCTGGTATGTGAATGTTGATTTTACTCTGTATCTGAATATTCCTGCAATTTGAATGTTGATTTTACTCTGTATCTGTCAATTCCTGGTATTTGAATGTCGATTTTACTCTGTATCTGTCAATTCCTGGTATTTGAATGTCGATTTTACTCTGCATCTGTCAATTCCTGGTATTTGAATGTGGATTTTAATCTGTATCTGTCAATTCCTGGTATCTGACTGTTGATTTTACTCTGTACCTGCCAGTTCCTGGTGTGTGAATGTTTATTCTTCTCTGTACCTGTCAATTCCTGGTATGTCAATGTTAATTCGACTCTGTTCCTTTCAATACCTGCTATGTGAATGGTGATTTCACTTGTATCTGTCAATTCCTGGTGTGCGAATGTTGATTTTACTCTGAACCTGTCAGGTCCTGGGATGTGAATGTTGATTCTGCAAAGTACCTGTCAGTACCTGGGATGTGAAGGTTGCTTTTACACTGTACCTGTCAATTCCTGGGATGTGAATGTTGATTTTACTCTGGACCTGCCAGTTCCTGGTATGTAAATGTTGATTTTACTCTGTACCTGTCAATTCCTGGTGTGTCAATGTTAATTTTACTCTGTTCCTCTCAGTACCTGGTATGTGAAGGTTGCATTTACTCTGTACCTGGTATGTGCATGTTGATTATACTCTGGACCTGCCAGTTCCTGGTATGTAAATGTTGATTTTACTCTGTACCTGTCAATTCCTGGTGTGTCAATGTTGATTTTACTCTGTACCTGTCAGTACCTGGTATGTGAATTTTGATTTTACTCTGTACCTGACAATTCCTGGTGTGTGAATTTTGATTTTACTCTGCACCTGTCAATTCCTGGGATGTCAATGTTGATTCTACTGTTTACCTGTCAGTTCCTGGTATGGAAAAGTTGATTTGACTCTGTACCTGTCAGTTACTTGTATGTGAATGTTGATTTTCCTCTGTACCTGTCAGTTCCTGGCATGTGAATTTTGATTTTACTCTGTATCTGTCAATTCCTGCCGTGTGAATGTTGCTTTTACTCTGTGTCTGTCTAGTCCTGGTATTTGAATTTGGATTTTACTCTGTATCTGTCAATTCCTGATATCTGAATTTTGATTTGACTCTGTACCTGCCAGTTCCTGGTGTGTGAATGTTGATTTTTCTCTGTACCTGTCAATTCCTGGTATGTCAATGTTAATTCTACTCTGTTCCTTTCAGTACCTGGTATGTGAATGTTGATTTGACTATGTATCTGTCAATTCCTGGTGTGTGAATGTTGATTTTACTCTGTACCTAGCAGTACCTGGGATGTGAATGTTGATTTTACTCTGCACCTGCCCGTTCCTGGTATGTAAATGTTGATGTTGCTCTGTAGCTGTCAATTCCTGGTATGTGAATGTTGATTCTACAATGTACCTGTCAGTACCTGATATGTGAATGTTGATTTAACTCTGTACCTGCCAGTTCCTGGTGTGTGAATGTTGATTTTATTCTGTGCCTGTCAATTCCTGGTATGTCAATGTTGATTCTACTCTTTTCCTGTCAGTTCCTGGTATGTGAATGTTGATTTTACTCTGTACCTGTCAGTACCTGGTATGTGAAGGTTGCTTTTTCTCTGTATCTGTCAATTCCTGGTATGTGAATGTTGATTCTGCTCTGTTCCTTTCAGTATCAGGTATGTGAATGCTGATTTGACTCTGTATCTGTCAATTCCTGGTGTGTGAATCTTGATTGTACTCTGCACCTGCCCGTTCCTGGTATGTAAATGTTGATTTTACTCTGCACCTGTCAAATCCTGGTATGTGAATGTTGATTCTACAATGTACCTGTCAGTAACTGGAATGTGAATGTTGATTTGACTCTGTACCTGTCAATTCCTGGTATGTCAATGTTAATTTTACTCTGTTCCTTTCAGTACCTGGGATGTGAATGTTGATTTTACTCTGCACCTGCCCGTTCCTGGTATGTAAATGTTGATTTTTCTCTGTACCTGTCAGTACCTGATATGTGAATGTTGATTTTACTCTGTACCTGCCAGTTCCTGGTGTGTGAATGTTGATTTTATTCCGTGCCTGTCAATTCCTGGTATGTCAATGTTGATTCTACTCTTTTTCTGTCAGTTCCTGGTATGTGACTGTTGATTTTACTGTGATCCTGTCAGGTCCTGTGATGTGAATGCTGATTCGGCAATGTACCTGTCAGTACCTGGTATGTGAAGGTTGCTTTTACTCTGTTTCTGTCAATTCCTGGTATGTGAATGTTGATTCTACTCCGGACCTGCCAGTTCCTGGTATGTAAATGTTGATTTTACTCTGTACCTGTCAGTTCCTGGTATGTGTATGTTGATTCTCCTCTGTACCTGTCAGTACCTGGTATGTGAATGTTGATTTTACTCTGGACCTGCCAGTTCCTGGTATGTAAATGTTGATTTTACTCTGTACCTGTTCGTTCCTGGTATGTGAATGTTGCTTCTCCTCTGTACCTGTCAGTTCCTGGTATGTGAATGTTGATTCTACTCTGCACCTGTCGGTTCCTGTTGTGTGAATGTTGATTTCACTCTACCTGTCAGTACCTGGTATGTGAATGTTGATCTAACTCTGTATCTGTCAATTCCTGGTACGTGAATGATGATTTTACATTGGAACTGTCATTTCTTGGTATGTGAATGTTGCTTTTACTCTGTATTTGTCAATTCCTCGTATTTGAATGTGGATTTTACTCTGTACCTGCCAGTTCCTGGTGTGTCAATGTTGATTTGACTCTGTACCTGTCATTTCCTGGTATGTCAAAGTTATTCTACTCTGTTCCTTTCAGTACCTGGTATGTGAATGTTGATTTGACTCAGTATCTGTCAATTCCTGGTGTGTGAATGTTGATTTTATTCCGCACCTGACAGTACATGGGATGTGAAAGTTGATTTTACTATTTACCTGCCCGTTCCTTGTATGTAAATGTTGATTTTGCACTGTACCTGTCAATTACTGGTATGTGAATGTTGATTCTAAATGTACCTGTCAGTACCTTGGATGTGAATGTTGATTTGACTCTGCAACTGCCAGTTCCTGGTGTGTGAATGTTGATTGTAGTCTGTACCTGTCAATTCCTGGTATGTCAATGTTGATTCTACACTTTAACTGTCAGTTCTTGGTATGTGAATGTTGATTTGACTCTGTACGTGACAGTTCCTGGTGTGTGAATGTTGGTTTTAATCTGTACCTGTCAGTACCTGGTATGTGAATGTTGATTATACACTGGACCTGCCAGTTCCTGGTGTGTGAATGTTGATTTTACTCTGCACCTATCAATTCCTGGGATGTCAATGTTGATTTTACTCCTAACCTGTCTGTTCCTGGTATGTGAATGTTGATTTTACTCTGTCCCTGTCAATTCCTGGTATGTGAATGTTGATTTCACTCTGTACCTGTCAGTACCTGGTATGTGAATGTTGATTTTACTCTGTATCTGTCAACTCTTGGTATGTGAATATTGATTTTCCTCTGTGTCTGTCAGTTCCTGGTTTGTCAATGTTGATTTCACTCTGCATCTGTCAATGCCTGGTATCTGAATGTTGATTTTACTCTGTACCTGTCAGTACCTGGCATGTGAATGTTGATTTTACTCTGTACCTGTCAATTCCCTGTATGTGAAAGTTGATTCTACTCTGTACCTGTCAGTTCCTAGCATGTGAATTTTGATTTTACTCTGTACCTGTCAGTTCCTGGGATGTGAATGTTGATTTTACTCTGTACCTGTCACTTCCTGGCATGTGAATGTTGATTTTACTCTGTACCTGTCAGTTCCTGGTGTGTGAATGTTGATTTTACTCCGTACCTGTCAGTTCCTGGTATGTGAATGTTGATTTTACTCTGTACCTGGCAGTCCATTGGATGTGAATGTTGATTTTACTCTGTACCTGTCAATTCCTGGTTTGTGAAGGTTGATTTTACTCTGCACCTGTCAATTCCTGGTATGCCAATGCTGATTTTGCTCTGTACCTGTCAGTTCCTGGTACGTGAATGTTGATTGTACTCTGTACTTGTCAGTTCCTGGTATGTGAATGTTGCTTTTACACTGTATCAGTCAATTCCTGGTATGTGAATGTTGATTTCACTCTGCACCTGTCAGTTCCTGGCATGTGAATGTTGATTTTACTCTGTACCTGTCAATTCCTGGCATGTGAAGGATGATTCGACTCTGTACCTGTCAGTTCCTAGTATGTGAATGATGATTTTACTCTGTACCTGTCATTCCTGGTATGTGAATGTTGATTTTACTCTGTACCTGTCAGTTCCTGGTATGTGAATGTTGATTTTACTCTGTACCTGTCAATTCCTGGTATGTGAATGTTGATTTTACTCTGTACATGTCAATTCCTGGTATGTGAATGTTGATTTTACTCTGCACCTGTCAGTTCCAGGTATGTGAATGTTGATTTTACTCTGTACCTGTCAATTCCTGGTATGTCAATGTTAATTTTACTCTGTTCCTTTCAGTACCTGGGATGTGAATGTTGATTTTACTCTGCACCTGCCCGTTCCTGGTATGTAAATGTTGATTTTTCTCTGTACCTGTCAGTACCTGATATGTGAATGTTGATTTTACTCTGTACCTGCCAGTTCCTGGTGTGGGAATGTTGATTTTATTCTGTGCCTGTCAATTCCTGGTATGTCAATGTTGATTCTACTCTTTTTCTGTCAGTTCCCGGTATGTGACTGTTGATTTTACTGTGATCCTGTCAGGTCCTGTGATGTGAATGCTGATTCTGCAATGTACCTGTCAGTACCTGGTATGTGAAGGTTGCTTTTACTCTGTTTCTGTCAATTCCTGGTATGTGAATGTTGATTCTACTCTGGACCTGCCAGTTCCTGGTATGTAAATGTTGATTTTACTCTGTACCTGTCAGTTCCTGGTATGTGTATGTTGATTCTCCTCTGTACCTGTCAGTACCTGGTATGTGAATGTTGATTTTACTCTGGACCTGCCAGTTCCTGGTATGTAAATGTTGATTTTACTCTGTACCTGTTCGTTCCTGGTATGTGAATGTTGCTTCTCCTCTGTACCTGTCAGTTCCTGGTATGTGAATGTTGATTCTACTCTGCACCTGTCGGTTCCTGTTGTGTGAATGTTGATTTCACTCTACCTGTCAGTACCTGGTATGTGAATGTTGATCTAACTCTGTATCTGTCAATTCCTGGTACGTGAATGATGATTTTACATTGGAACTGTCATTTCTTGGTATGTGAATGTTGATTTTACTCTGTATTTGTCAATTCCTCGTATTTGAATGTGGATTTTACTCTGTACCTGCCAGTTCCTGGTGTGTCAATGTTGATTTGACTCTGTACCTGTCATTTCCTGGTATGTCAAAGTTATTCTACTCTGTTCCTTTCAGTACCTGGTATGTGAATGTTGATTTGACTCAGTATCTGTCAATTCCTGGTGTGTGAATGTTGATTTTATTCCGCACCTGACAGTACATGGGATGTGAATGTTGATTTTACTATTTACCTGCCCGTTCCTTGTATGTAAATGTTGATTTTGCACTGTACCTGTCAATTACTGGTATGTGAATGTTGATTCTAAATGTACCTGTCAGTACCTTGGATGTGAATGTTGATTTGACTCTGCAACTGCCAGTTCCTGGTGTGTGAATGTTGATTGTAGTCTGTACCTGTCAATTCCTGGTATGTCAATGTTGATTCTACACTTTAACTGTCAGTTCTTGGTATGTGAATGTTGATTTGACTCTGTACGTGACAGTTCCTGGTGTGTGAATGTTGGTTTTAATCTGTACCTGTCAGTACCTGGTATGTGAATGTTGATTATACACTGGACATGCCAGTTCCTGGTGTGTGAATGTTGATTTTACTCTGCACCTATCAATTCCTGGGATGTCAATGTTGATTTTACTCCTAACCTGTCTGTTCCTGGTATGTGAATGTTGATTTTACTCTGTCCCTGTCAATTCCTGGTATGTGAATGTTGATTTCACTCTGTACCTGTCAGTACCTGGTATGTGAATGTTGATTTTACTCTGTATCTGTCAACTCTTGGTATGTGAATATTGATTTTCCTCTGTGTCTGTCAGTTCCTGGTTTGTCAATGTTGATTTCACTCTGCATCTGTCAATGCCTGGTATCTGAATGTTGATTTTACTCTGTACCTGTCAGTACCTGGCATGTGAATGTTGATTTTACTCTGTACCTGTCAATTCCCTGTATGTGAAAGTTGATTCTACTCTGTACCTGTCAGTTCCTAGCATGTGAATTTTGATTTTACTCTGTACCTGTCAGTACCTGGTATGTGAATCTTGATTTTACTCTGTACCTGTCAGTTCCTGGGATGTGAATGTTGATTTTACTCTGTACCTGTCACTTCCTGGCATGTGAATGTTGATTTTACTCTGTACCTGTCAGTTCCTGGTGTGTGAATGTTGATTTTACTCCGTACCTGTCAGTTCCTGGTATGTGAATGTTGATTTTACTCTGTACCTGGCAGTCCATTGGATGTGAATGTTGATTTTACTCTGTACCTGTCAATTCCTGGTTTGTGAAGGTTGATTTTACTCTGCACCTGTCAATTCCTGGTATGCCAATGCTGATTTTGCTCTGTACCTGTCAGTTCCTGGTACGTGAATGTTGATTGTACTCTGTACTTGTCAGTTCCTGGTATGTGAATGTTGCTTTTACACTGTATCAGTCAATTCCTGGTATGTGAATGTTGATTTCACTCTGCACCTGTCAGTTCCTGGCATGTGAATGTTGATTTTACTCTGTACCTGTCAATTCCTGGCATGTGAAGGATGATTCGACTCTGTACCTGTCAGTTCCTAGTATGTGAATGATGATTTTACTCTGTACCTGTCATTCCTGGTATGTGAATGTTGATTTTACTCTGTACTGTCAGTTCCTGGTATGTGAATGTTGATTTTACTCTGTACCTGTCAATTCCTGGTATGTGAATGTTGATTTTACTCTGTACATGTCAATTCCTGGTATGTGAATGTTGATTTTACTCTGCACCTGTCAGTTCCAGGTATGTGAATGTTGATTTTACTCTGTACCTGTCAATTCCTGGTATGTCAATGTTAATTTTACTCTGTTCCTTTCAGTACCTGGGATGTGAATGTTGATTTTACTCTGCACCTGCCCGTTCCTGGTATGTAAATGTTGATTTTTCTCTGTACCTGTCAGTACCTGATATGTGAATGTTGATTTTACTCTGTACCTGCCAGTTCCTGGTGTGGGAATGTTGATTTTATTCTGTGCCTGTCAATTCCTGGTATGTCAATGTTGATTCTACTCTTTTTCTGTCAGTTCCTGGTATGTGACTGTTGATTTTACTGTGATCCTGTCAGGTCCTGTGATGTGAATGCTGATTCTGCAATGTACCTGTCAGTACCTGGTATGTGAAGGTTGCTTTTACTCTGTTTCTGTCAATTCCTGGTATGTGAATGTTGATTCTACTCTGGACCTGCCAGTTCCTGGTATGTAAATGTTTATTTTACTCTGTACCTGTCAGTTCCTGGTATGTGTATGTTGATTCTCCTCTGTACCTGTCAGTACCTGGTATGTGAATGTTGATTTTACTCTGGACCTGCCAGTTCCTGGTATGTAAATGTTGATTTTACTCTGTACCTGTTCGTTCCTGGTATGTGAATGTTGCTTCTCCTCTGTACCTGTCAGTTCCTGGTATGTGAATGTTGATTCTACTCTGCACCTGTCGGTTCCTGTTGTGTGAATGTTGATTTCACTCTACCTGTCAGTACCTGGTATGTGAATGTTGATCTAACTCTGTATCTGTCAATTCCTGGTACGTGAATGATGATTTTACATTGGAACTGTCATTTCTTGGTATGTGAATGTTGATTTTACTCTGTATTTGTCAATTCCTCGTATTTGAATGTGGATTTTACTCTGTACCTGCCAGTTCCTGGTGTGTCAATGTTGATTTGACTCTGTACCTGTCATTTCCTGGTATGTCAAAGTTATTCTACTCTGTTCCTTTCAGTACCTGGTATGTGAATGTTGATTTGACTCAGTATCTGTCAATTCCTGGTGTGTGAATGTTGATTTTATTCCGCACCTGACAGTACATGGGATGTGAATGTTGATTTTACTATTTACCTGCCCGTTCCTTGTATGTAAATGTTGATTTTGCACTGTACCTGTCAATTACTGGTATGTGAATGTTGATTCTAAATGTACCTGTCAGTACCTTGGATGTGAATGTTGATTTTACTCTGCAACTGCCAGTTCCTGGTGTGTGAATGTTGATTGTAGTCTGTACCTGTCAATTCCTGGTATGTCAATGTTGATTCTACACTTTAACTGTCAGTTCTTGGTATGTGAATGTTGATTTGACTCTGTACGTGACAGTTCCTGGTGTGTGAATGTTGGTTTTAATCTGTACCTGTCAGTACCTGGTATGTGAATGTTGATTATACACTGGACCTGCCAGTTCCTGGTGTGTGAATGTTGATTTTACTCTGCACCTATCAATTCCTGGGATGTCAATGTTGATTTTACTCCTAACCTGTCTGTTCCTGGTATGTGAATGTTGATTTTACTCTGTCCCTGTCAATTCCTGGTATGTGAATGTTGATTTCACTCTGTACCTGTCAGTACCTGGTATGTGAATGTTGATTTTACTCTGTATCTGTCAACTCTTGGTATGTGAATATTGATTTTCCTCTGTGTCTGTCAGTTCCTGGTTTGTCAATGTTGATTTCACTCTGCATCTGTCAATGCCTGGTATCTGAATGTTGATTTTACTCTGTACCTGTCAGTACCTGGCATGTGAATGTTGATTTTACTCTGTACCTGTCAATTCCCTGTATGTGAAAGTTGATTCTACTCTGTACCTGTCAGTTCCTAGCATGTGAATTTTGATTTTACTCTGTACCTGTCAGTACCTGGTATGTGAATCTTGATTTTACTCTGTACCTGTCAGTTCCTGGGATGTGAATGTTGATTTTACTCTGTACCTGTCACTTCCTGGCATGTGAATGTTGATTTTACTCTGTACCTGTCAGTTCCTGGTGTGTGAATGTTGATTTTACTCCGTACCTGTCAGTTCCTGATATGTGAATGTTGATTTTACTCTGTACCTGGCAGTCCATTGGATGTGAATGTTGATTTTACTCTGTACCTGTCAATTCCTGGTTTGTGAAGGTTGATTTTACTCTGCACCTGTCAATTCCTGGTATGCCAATGCTGATTTTGCTCTGTACCTGTCAGTTCCTGGTACGTGAATGTTGATTGTACTCTGTACTTGTCAGTTCCTGGTATGTGAATGTTGCTTTTACACTGTATCAGTCAATTCCTGGTATGTGAATGTTGATTTCACTCTGCACCTGTCAGTTCCTGGCATGTGAATGTTGATTTTACTCTGTACCTGTCAATTCCTGGCATGTGAAGGATGATTCGACTCTGTACCTGTCAGTTCCTAGTATGTGAATGATGATTTTACTCTGTACCTGTCATTCCTGGTATGTGAATGTTGATTTTACTCTGTACCTGTCAGTTCCTGGTATGTGAATGTTGATTTTACTCTGTACCTGTCAATTCCTGGTATGTGAATGTTGATTTTACTCTGTACATGTCAATTCCTGGTATGTGAATGTTGATTTTACTCTGTACCTGTCAGTTCCAGGTATGTGAATGTTGATTTTACTCTGTACCTGTCAATTCCTGGTATGTCAATGTTAATTTTACTCTGTTCCTTTCAGTACCTGGGATGTGAATGTTGATTTTACTCTGCACCTGCCCGTTCCTGGTATGTAAATGTTGATTTTTCTCTGTACCTGTCAGTACCTGATATGTGAATGTTGCTTTTACTCTGTACCTGCCAGTTCCTGGTGTGGGAATGTTGATTTTATTCTGTGCCTGTCAATTCCTGGTATGTCAATGTTGATTCTACTCTTTTTCTGTCAGTTCCTGGTATGTGACTGTTGATTTTACTGTGATCCTGTCAGGTCCTGTGATGTGAATGCTGATTCTGCAATGCACCTGTCAGTACCTGGTATGTGAAGGTTGCTTTTACTCTGTTTCTGTCAATTCCTGGTATGTGAATGTTGATTCTACTCTGGACCTGCCAGTTCCTGGTATGTAAATGTTGATTTTACTCTGTACCTGTCAGTTCCTGGTATGTGTATGTTGATTCTCCTCTGTACCTGTCAGTACCTGGTCTGTGAATGTTGATTTTACTCTGGACCTGCCAGTTCCTGGTATGTAAATGTTGATTTTACTCTGTACCTGTTCGTTCCTGGTATGTGAATGTTGCTTCTCCTCTGTACCTGTCAGTTCCTGGTATGTGAATGTTGATTCGACTCTGCACCTGTCGGTTCCTGTTGTGTGAATGTTGATTTCACTCTACCTGTCAGTACCTGGTATGTGAATGTTGATCTAACTCTGTATCTGTCAATTCCTGGTACGTGAATGATGATTTTACATTGGAACTGTCATTTCTTGGTATGTGAATGTTGATTTTACTCTGTATTTGTCAATTCCTCGTATTTGAATGTGGATTTTACTCTGTACCTGCCAGTTCCTGGTGTGTCAATGTTGATTTGACTCTGTACCTGTCATTTCCTGGTATGTCAAAGTTATTCTACTCTGTTCCTTTCAGTACCTGGTATGTGAATGTTGATTTGACTCAGTATCTGTCAATTCCTGGTGTGTGAATGTTGATTTTATTCCGCACCTGACAGTACATGGGATGTGAATGTTGATTTTACTATTTACCTGCCCGTTCCTTGTATGTAAATGTTGATTTTGCACTGTACCTGTCAATTACTGGTATGTGAATGTTGATTCTAAATGTACCTGTCAGTACCTTGGATGTGAATGTTGATTTTACTCTGCAACTGCCAGTTCCTGGTGTGTGAATGTTGATTGTAGTCTGTACCTGTCAATTCCTGGTATGTCAATGTTGATTCTACACTTTAACTGTCAGTTCTTGGTATGAGAATGTTGATTTGACTCTGTACGTGACAGTTCCTGGTGTGTGAATGTTGGTTTTAATCTGTACCTGTCAGTACCTGGTATGTGAATGTTGATTATACTCTGGACCTGCCAGTTCCTGGTGTGTGAATGTTGATTTTACTCTGCACCTATCAATTCCTGGGATGTCAATGTTGATTTTACTCCTAACCTGTCTGTTCCTGGTATGTGAATGTTGATTTTACTCTGTCCCTGTCAATTCCTGGTATGTGAATGTTGATTTCACTCTGTACCTGTCAGTACCTGGTATGTGAATGTTGATTTTACTCTGTATCTGTCAACTCTTGGTATGTGAATATTGATTTTCCTCTGTGTCTGTCAGTTCCTGGTTTGTCAATGTTGATTTCACTCTGCATCTGTCAATTCCTGATATGTGAATGTGGATTTTACTCTGTATCTTTCAATGCCTGGTATCTGAATGTTGATTTTACTCTGTACGTGTCAGTACCTGGCATGTGAATGTTGATTTTACTCTGTACCTGTCAATTCCCTGTATGTGAAAGTTGATTCTACTCTGTACCTGTCAGTTCCTAGCATGTGAATTTTGATTTTACTCTGTACCTGTCAGTACCTGGTATGTGAATCTTGATTTTACTCTGTCCCTGTCAGTTCCTGGGATGTGAATGTTGATTTTACTCTGTACCTGTCACTTCCTGGCATGTGAATGTTGATTTTACTCTGTACCTGTCAGTTCCTGGTGTGTGAATGTTGATTTTACTCCGTACCTGTCAGTTCCTGGTATGTGAATGTTGATTTTACTCTGTACCTGGCAGTCCATTGGATGTGAATGTTGATTTTACTCTGTACCTGTCAATTCCTGGTTTGTGAAGGTTGATTTTACTCTGCACCTGTCAATTCCTGGTATGCCAATGCTGATTTTGCTCTGTACCTGTCAGTTCCTGGTACGTGAATGTTGATTGTACTCTGTACTTGTCAGTTCCTGGTATGTGAATGTTGCTTTTACACTGTATCAATCAATTCCTGGTATGTGAATGTTGATTTCACTCTGCACCTGTCAGTTCCTGGCATGTGAATGTTGATTTTACTCTGTACCTGTCAATTCCTGGCATGTGAAGGATGATTCGACTCTGTACCTGTCAGTTCCTAGTATGTGAATGTTGATTGTACTCTATATCAGACATTTCCTGGTATGTGAATGTTGATTTTACTCTGTACCTGTCAATTCCTGGTATGTGAATGTTGATTTTACTCTGCACCTGTCAGTTCCAGGTATGTGAATGTTGCTTTTACTCTCTACCTGTCAGTTGCTGGTATGTGAATGTTGATTTTACTATGTACCTGTCAATTCCTGGTATGTGAAGGTTGGTTTTACTCTGCACCTGTCAATTCCTGGTATGCCAATGTTGATTTTGCTCTGTACCTGTCAGTTCCTGGTATGTGAATGTTGATTTTACTCTGTATCTGTCAACTCTTGGTATGTGAATATTGATTTTCCTCTGTGTCTGTCAGTTCCTGGTTTGTCAATGTTGATTTCACTCTGCATCTGTCAATTCCTGATATGTGACTGTGGATTTTACTCTGTATCTTTCAATGCCTGGTATCTGAATGTTGATTTTACTCTGTACCTGTCAGTACCTGGCATGTGAATGTTGATTTTACTCTGTACCTGTCAATTCCCTGTATGTGAAAGTTGATTCTACTCTGTACCTGTCAGTTCCTAGCATGTGAATTTTGATTTTACTCTGTACCTGTCAGTACCTGGTATGTGAATCTTGATTTTACTCTGTCCCTGTCAGTTCCTGGGATGTGAATGTTGATTTTACTCTGTACCTGTCACTTCCTGGCATGTGAATGTTGATTTTACTCTGTACCTGTCAGTTCCTGGTGTGTGAATGTTGATTTTACTCCGTACCTGTCAGTTCCTGGCATGTGAATGTTGATTTTACTCTGTACCTGGCAGTCCATTGGATGTGAATGTTGATTTTACTCTGTACCTGTCAATTCCTGGTTTGTGAAGGTTGATTTTACTCTGCACCTGTCAATTCCTGGTATGCCAATGCTGATTTTGCTCTGTACCTGTCAGTTCCTGGTACGTGAATGTTGATTGTACTCTGTACTTGTCAGTTCCTGGTATGTGAATGTTGCTTTTACACTGTATCAATCAATTCCTGGTATGTGAATGTTGATTTCACTCTGCACCTGTCAGTTCCTGGCATGTGAATGTTGATTTTACTCTGTACCTGTCAATTCCTGGCATGTGAAGGATGATTCGACTCTGTACCTGTCAGTTCCTAGTATGTGACTGATGATTTTACTCTGTACCTGTCATTCCTGGTATGTGAATGTTGATTTTACTCTGTACCTGTCAGTTCCTGGTATGTGAATGTTGATTATACTCTGTACCTGTCAATTCCTGGTATGTGAATGTTGATTTTACTCTGTACCTGTCAATTCCTGGTATGTGAATGTTGATTTTACTCTGCACCTGTCAGTTCCAGGTATGTGAATGTTGATTTTACTCTCTACCTGTCAGTTGCTGGTATGTGAATGTTGATTTTACTATGTACCTGTCAATTCCTGGTATGTGAAGGTTGGTTTTACTCTGCACCTGTCAATTCCTGGTATGCCAATGTTGATTTTGCTCTGTACCTGTCAGTTCCTGGTATGTGAATGTTGATTTTACTCTGTATCTGTCAACTCTTGGTATGTGAATATTGATTTTCCTCTGTGTCTGTCAGTTCCTGGTTTGTCAATGTTGATTTCACTCTGCATCTGTCAATTCCTGATATGTGAATGTGGATTTTACTCTGTATCTTTCAATGCCTGGTATCTGAATGTTGATTTTACTCTGTACCTGTCAGTACCTGGCATGTGAATGTTGATTTTACTCTGTACCTGTCAATTCCCTGTATGTGAAAGTTGATTCTACTCTGTACCTGTCAGTTCCTAGCATGTGAATTTTGATTTTACTCTGTACCTGTCAGTACCTGGTATGTGAATCTTGATTTTACTCTGTCCCTGTCAGTTCCTGGGATGTGAATGTTGCTTTTACTCTGTACCTGTCACTTCCTGGCATGTGAATGTTGATTTTACTCTGTACCTGTCAGTTCCTGGTGTGTGAATGTTGATTTTACTCCGTACCTGTCAGTTCCTGGTATGTGAATGTTGATTTTACTCTGTACCTGGCAGTCCATTGGATGTGAATGTTGATTTTACTCTGTACCTGTCAATTCCTGGTTTGTGAAGGTTGATTTTACTCTGCACCTGTCAATTCCTGGTATGCCAATGCTGATTTTGCTCTGTACCTGTCAGTTCCTGGTACGTGAATGTTGATTGTACTCTGTACTTGTCAGTTCCTGGTATGTGAATGTTGCTTTTACACTGTATCAATCAATTCCTGGTATGTGAATGTTGATTTCACTCTGCACCTGTCAGTTCCTGGCATGTGAATGTTGATTTTACTCTGTACCTGTCAATTCCTGGCATGTGAAGGATGATTCGACTCTGTACCTGTCAGTTCCTAGTATGTGAATGATGATTTTACTCTGTACCTGTCATTCCTGGTATGTGAATGTTGATTTTACTCTGTACCTGTCAGTTCCTGGTATGTGAATGTTGATTTTACTCTGTACCTGTCAATTCCTGGTATGTGAATGTTGATTTTACTCTGTACCTGTCAATTCCTGGTATGTGAATGTTGATTTTACTCTGCACCTGTCAGTTCCAGGTATGTGAATGTTGATTTTACTCTCTACCTGTCAGTTGCTGGTATGTGAATGTTGATTTTACTATGTACCTGTCAATTCCTGGTATGTGAAGGTTGGTTTTACTCTGCACCTGTCAATTCCTGGTATGCCAATGTTGATTTTGCTCTGTACCTGTCAGTTCCTGGTATGTGAATGTTGATTTTACTCTGTATCAGTCAATTCCTGGTATGTGAATGTTGACTTCACTCTGTACCTGTCAATTCCTGGGATATGAATGTTGCTTCTGCACTGTACCTGTCAGTTCTTGGTATGTGAATGTTGATTTGACTCTGTATCTGTCAGTTACTGGTATGTGAAGTTTGGTTTTACTCTGTATCTGTCAATGCCTGGTATGTGAATGTTGATTCGACTCTGTACCTGTCAGTACCTGGGATGTGAATGTTGATTTTACTCTGCTCCTGTCAGTTCCAGGTGTGTGAATGTTGATTTTTCTCTGTACCTGTCAATTCCTGGTAAGTCAATGTTAATTCTACACTGTACCTGCCAGTACCTGGTATGTGAATGTTGATTTTACTCTGTACCTGCCAGTTCCTGGAATTTAAATGTTGATTTTACTCTGTACCTGTCAATTCCTGGTATGTGAATGTTGATTCCACAACGTACCTTCAGTACCGTATATGTGAATGTTGATTTTACTCTTTACCGGAAAGTTCCTGGTGTGTGAATGTTGATTCTACTCTGTACCTGTCAGTTCCTAGTATGTGAATGTTGATTTTACTCTGTACCTCTCAGTACCTGGTATGTTATTCTTGATTTTACTCTGTACCAGTCAGTTCCTGGTATGTGAATGTTGATTTAACTCTGTACCTGTCAGTTCCTGGCATGTGAATGTTGATTTTACTCTGTACCTGTCAGTTCCTGGTGTGTGAATGTTGATTTTACTCTGTACCTGTCAATTCCTGGTATGTGAATGTTGATTTTAATCTGTACCTGTCAATTCCTGGGATGTGAATGTTGATTTTACTCTGTACCTGTCAATTCCTGGTATGTGAATGTTGATTTTACTCTGTACCTGTCATTTCCTGGATGGTGAATGTTGGTTTTACTCTGTACCTGTCAATTCCTGGTATGTGCATGTTGATTTTACTCTGTACCTGTCAATTCCTGGTATGTGAATGTTGATTTTACTCTGCACCTGTCAGTTCCAGGTATGTGAATGTTGATTTTACTCTCTACCTGTCAGTTCCTGGTATGTGAATGTTGATTTTACTCTGTACCTGTCAATTCCTGGCATGTGAAGGTTGGTTTTACTCTGCACCTGTCAATTCCTGGTATGCCAATGTTGATTTTGCTCTGTACCTGTCAGTTCCTGGTATGTGAATGTTGATTGTACTCTGTACCTGTCAGTTCCTGGGATGTGAATGTTGATTTTACTCTGTATCAGTCAATTCCTGGTATGTGAATGTTGACTTCACTCTGTACCTGTCAATTCCTGGGATATGAATGTTGATTCTGCAATGTACCTGTCAGTTCCTGGTATGTTAATGTTGATTTTACTCTGCATCAGTCAATTCCTGGAATGTGAAGTTTGATATTACTCTGTACCTGTCAGTTCTTGGTATGTGAATGTTGATTTTACTCTGTACCTGGCAGTCCATTGGATGTGAATGTTGATTTTACTCTGTACCTGTCAATTCCTGGTTTGTGAAGGTTGATTTTACTCTGCACCTGTCAATTCCTGGTATGCCAATGCTGATTTTGCTCTGTACCTGTCAGTTCCTGGTACGTGAATGTTGATTCTACTCTGTACTTGTCAGTTCCTGGTATGTGAATGTTGCTTTTACACTGTATCAATCAATTCCTGGTATGTGAATGTTGATTTCACTCTGCACCTGTCAGTTCCTGGCATGTGAATGTTGATTTTACTCTGTACCTGTCAATTCCTGGCATGTGAAGGATGATTCGACTCTGTACCTGTCAGTTCCTAGTATGTGAATGATGATTTTACTCTGTACCTGTCATTCCTGGTATGTGAATGTTGATTTTACTCTGTACCTGTCAGTTCCTGGTATGTGAATGTTGATTTTACTCTGTACCTGTCAATTCCTGGTATGTGAATGTTGATTTTACTCTGTACCTGTCAATTCCTGGTATGTGAATGTTGATTTTACTCTGCACCTGTCAGTTCCAGGTATGTGAATGTTGATTTTACTCTCTACCTGTCAGTTGCTGGTATGTGAATGTTGATTTTACTATGTACCTGTCAATTCCTGGTATGTGAAGGTTGGTTTTACTCTGCACCTGTCAATTCCTGGTATGCCAATGTTGATTTTGCTCTGTACCTGTCAGTTCCTGGTATGTGAATGTTGATTTTACTCTGTATCTGTCAACTCTTGGTATGTGAATATTGATTTTCCTCTGTGTCTGTCAGTTCCTGGTTTGTCAATGTTGATTTCACCCTGCATCTGTCAATTCCTGATATGTGACTGTGGATTTTACTCTGTATCTTTCAATGCCTGGTATCTGAATATTGATTTTACTCTGTACCTGTCAGTACCTGGCATGTGAATGTTGATTTTACTCTGTACCTGTCAATTCCCTGTATGTGAAAGTTGATTCTACTCTGTACCTGTCAGTTCCTAGCATGTGAATTTTGATTTTACTCTGTACCTGTCAGTACCTGGTATGTGAATCTTGATTTTACTCTGTCCCTGTCAGTTCCTGGGATGTGAATGTTGATTTTACTCTGTACCTGTCACTTCCTGGCATGTGAATGTTGATTTTACTCTGTACCTGTCAGTTCCTGGTGTGTGAATGTTGATTTTACTCCGTACCTGTCAGTTCCTGGTATGTGAATGTTGATTTTACTCTGTACCTGGCAGTCCATTGGATGTGAATGTTGATTTTACTCTGTACCTGTCAATTCCTGGTTTGTGAAGGTTGATTTTACTCTGCACCTGTCAATTCCTGGTATGCCAATGCTGATTTTGCTCTGTACCTGTCAGTTCCTGGTACGTGAATGTTGATTGTACTCTGTACTTGTCAGTTCCTGGTATGTGAATGTTGCTTTTACACTGTATCAATCAATTCCTGGTATGTGAATGTTGATTTCACTCTGCACCTGTCAGTTCCTGGCATGTGAATGTTGATTTTACTCTGTACCTGTCAATTCCTGGCATGTGAAGGATGATTCGACTCTGTACCTGTCAGTTCCTAGTATGTGAATGATGATTTTACTCTGTACCTGTCATTCCTGGTATGTGAATGTTGATTTTACTCTGTACCTGTCAGTTCCTGGTATGTGAATGTTGATTTTACTCTGTACCTGTCAATTCCTGGTATGTGAATGTTGATTTTACTCTGTACCTGTCAATTCCTGGTATGTGAATGTTGATTTTACTCTGCACCTGTCAGTTCCAGGTATGTGAATGTTGATTTTACTCTCTACCTGTCAGTTGCTGGTATGTGAATGTTGATTTTACTATGTACCTGTCAATTCCTGGTATGTGAAGGTTGGTTTTACTCTGCACCTGTCAATTCCTGGTATGCCAATGTTGATTTTGCTCTGTACCTGTCAGTTCCTGGTATGTGAATGTTGATTTTACTCTGTATCAGTCAATTCCTGGTATGTGAATGTTGACTTCACTCTGTACCTGTCAATTCCTGGGATATGAATGTTGCTTCTGCACTGTACCTGTCAGTTCCTGGTATGTTAATGTTGATTTTACGCTGCATCAGTCAATTCCTGGAATGTGAAGTTTGATATTACTCTGTACCGGTCAGTTCTTGGTATGTGAATGTTGATTTGACTCTGTATCTGTCAGTTACTGGTATGTGAAGTTTGGTTTTACTCTGTATCTGTCAATGCCTGGTATGTGAATGTTGATTCGACTCTGTACCTGTCAGTACCTGGGTTGTGAATGTTGATTTTACTCTGCTCCTGTCAGTTCCAGGTGTGTGAATGTTGATTTTTCTCTGTACCTGTCAATTCCTGGTAAGTCAATGTTAATTCTACACTGTACCTGCCAGTACCTGGTATGTGAATGTTGATTTTACTCTGTACCTGCCAGTTCCTGGAATTTAAATGTTGATTTTACTCTGTACCTGTCAATTCCTGGTATGTGAATGTTGATTCCACAACGTACCTTCAGTACCGTATATGTGAATGTTGATTTTACTCTTTACCGGAAAGTTCCTGGTGTGTGAATGTTGATTCTACTCTGTACCTGTCAGTTCCTAGTATGTGAATGTTGATTTTACTCTGTACCTCTCAGTACCTGGTATGTTATTCTTGATTTTACTCTGTACCAGTCAGTTCCTGGTATGTGAATGTTGATTTAACTCTGTACCTGTCAGTTCCTGGCATGTGAATGTTGATTTTACTCTGTACCTGTCAGTTCCTGGTGTGTGAATGTTGATTTTACTCTGTACCTATCAATGCCTGGTATGTGAATGTTGATTTTACTCTGTACCTGTCAATTCCTGGTATGTGAATGTTGATTTTAATCTGTACCTGTCAATTCCTGGGATGTGAATGTTGATTTTACTCTGTACCTGTCAATTCCTGGTATGTGAATGTTGATTTTACTCTGTACCTGTCATTTCCTGGATTGTGAATGTTGATTTTACTCTGTACCTGTCAACTCCTGGTATGTGCATGTTGATTTTACTCTGTACCTGTCAATTCCTGGTATGTGAATGTTGATTTTACTCTGCACCTGTCAGTTCCAGGTATGTGAATGTTGATTTTACTCTCTACCTGTCAGTTCCTGGTATGTGAATGTTGATTTTACTCTGTACCTGTCAATTCCTGGCATGTGAAGGTTGGTTTTACTCTGCACCTGTCAATTCCTGGTATGCCAATGTTGAATTTGCTCTGTACCTGTCAGTTCCTGGGATGTGAATGTTGATTGTACTCTGTACCTGTCAGTTCCTGGGATGTGAATGTTGATTTTACTCTGTATCAGTCAATTCCTGGTATGTGAATGTTGACTTCACTCTGTACCTGTCAATTCCTGGGATATGAATGTTGATTCTGCAATGTACCTGTCAGTTCCTGGTATGTTAATGTTGATTTTGCTCTGCATCAGTCAATTCCTGGAATGTGATGTTTGATATTACTCTGTACCTGTCAGTTCTTGGTATGTGAATGTTGATTTGACTCTGTATCTGTCAGTTAAAGGTATGTGAATGTTGATTTTACTCTGTACCTGCCAATTCCTGGTCGGTGAATGTTGATTTTACTCCGTATCTGTCAATGCCTGGTATGTGAATGTTGATTCTACTCTGTTCCTGTCAGTACCTGGGATGTGAATTTTGATTTTTCTCTGTACCTGTCAATTCCTGGTAAGTTCATGTTAATTCTACACTGTACCTGCCAGTACCTGGTATGTGAATGTTGATTTTACTCTGTACCTGCCAGTTCCTGGTATTTAAATGTTGATTTTACTCTGTACTTGTCAATTCCTGGTATGTGTATGTTGATTCCACAACGTACCTGTCAGTACCTGTTATGTGAATGTTGATTTTACTCTTTACCGGAAAGTTCCTGGTGTGTGAATGTTGATTTTACTCTGTACCTGTCAATTCCTGGTATGTCAATGTTCATTCTACTCTTTACCTGTCGGTACCTGGTATGTGAATTTTGAATTGACACTGTACCTGTCGGTTACTGGTATGTGAATGTTGATTTTACTCTGTATCTGTCAATTGCTGGTATGTGTATGTTGATTTTACTCTGTGCCTGTCAGTTCCTGGTGTGTGAATGTTGATTTTACTCTGTGCCTGTCAGTTCCTCCTATGTGAATATTGATTCTACTCTGTATCTATCAATTCCTGGTATGTGAATGTTGATTTTACTCTGTGCCTGTCAGTTCCTGGTATGTGAATGTTGATTCTACTCTGTGCCTGTCAATTCCTGGTATGTCAATGTTAATTCTACTCTGTACCTATCTGTACCTGATATGTGCATGTTGATTTTCCTCTAAATCTGTCAATACTTGGGATGTGAATGTTGATTTTACTCTGTCCCTGTCAAGTCCAGGGATGTGAATGTTGATTTTCCTCTGTACCTCTCAATTCCTGGTACTTCAATGTTGATTTTACTCTGTACCTGTCAGTACCTGGTATGTGAATGTTGATTGTACTCTGTACCTGTCAGTTCCTGGGATGTGAATGTTGATTTTACTCTGTATCAGTCAATTCCTGGTATGTGAATGTTGACTTCACTCTGTACCTGTCAATTCCTGGGATATGAATGTTGATTCTGCAATGTACCTGTCAGTTCCTGGTATGTCAATGTTAATTCTACTCTGTACCTATCTGTACCTGATATGTGCATGTTGATTTTCCTCTAAATCTGTCAATACTTGGGATGTGAATGTTGATTTTACTCTGTCCCTGTCAAGTCCTGGGATGTGAATGTTGATTTTCCTCTGTACCTCTCAATTCCTGGTACTTCAATGTTGATTTTACTCTGTACCTGTCAGTACCTGGTATGTGAATGTTGATTTTACTCTGTGCCTGTCAGTTCCTGGTATGTGAAGTTTGGTTTTACTCTGCACCTGTCAATTCCTGGTCTGCCAATGTTGATTTTGCTCTGTACCTGTCAGTTCCTGTTATGTGAATGTTGATTGTACACTGCACCTGCCAGTTCCTGGTATGTGAATGTTGATTTTACTCTGTATCAGTCAATTCCTGGTATGTGAATGTTGACTTCACTCTGTACCTGTCAATTCCTGGGATATGAATGTTGATTCTGCAATGTACCTGTCAGTTCCTGGTATGTTAATGTTGATTTTACTCTGCATCAGTCAATTCCTGGAATGTGAAGTTTGATATTACTCTGTACCTGTCAGTTCTTGGTATGTGAATGTTGATTTGACTCTGTATCTGTCAGTTAAAGGTATGTGAATGTTGATTTTATTCTGTACCTGTCAATTCCTGGTCTGTGAAATTTGATTTTACTCTGTATCTGTCAATGCCTGGTATGTGAATGTTGATTCTACTCTGTACCTGTCAGTACCTGGGATGCGAATGTTGATTTTACTCTGTACCTGTCAGTTCCTGGTGTGTGAATGTTGATTTTTCTCTGTACCTGTCAATTCCTGGTAAGTCAATGTTAATGCTACACTGTACCTGCCAGTACCTGGTATGTGAATGTTGATTTTACTCTGTACCTGCCAGTTCCTGGTATTTAAATGTTGATTTTACTCTGTACCTGTCAATTCCTGGTATGTGAATGTTGATTCCACAACGTACCTGTCAGTACCTGTTATGTGAATGTTGATTTTACTCTTTACCGGACAGTTCCAGGTGTGTGAATGTTGATTCTAGTCTTTACCTGTCGGTTCCTGGTATGCGAATTTTGACTTGACTCTGTACCTGTCAGTTACTGGTATGTGAATGTTGATTTTACTCTGTATCTGTCAATTCCTGGTATGTGAATGTTGATTTTACTCTGTGTCTGTCAGTTCCTGGTATGTGAATGTTGATTTTACTCTGTGCCTGTCAGTTCCTGGTATGTGAATGTTGATTCTACTCTGTATCTGTCAATTCCTGGTATGTGAATGTTGAATTTACTCTGTGCCTGTCAGTTCCTGGTATGTGAATGTTGATTCTACTCTGTGCCTGTCATTTCCTGGTGTGTGAATGTTGATTTTGCTCTGTACCTGTCAATTCCTGGTATGTCAATGTTAATTCTACTCTGTACCTATCTGTACCTGGTATGTGCATGTTGATTTTCCTCTAAATCTGTCAATACTTTGGATGTGAATGTTGATTTTACTCTGTCGCTGTCAAGTCCTGGGATATGAATGTTGATTTTACTCTGTACCTGTCAATTGCTGGTATGTCAATGTTGATTTTACTCTGTACCTGTCAGTTCCTGGGATGTGAATGTTGATCTTACTCTCTGCCTGCCAGTTCCTGGTATGTAAATGTTGATTTTACGCTGTACCTGTCAATTCCTGGTATGTGAATGTTGATTCTGCAAGGTACCTGTCAGTACTTGGCATGTGAATGTTGATTTTACTCTGTACCTGTCAATTCCTGGTATGTGAATGATGATTTTACTCTGTATCTGTCAATGCCTGGTATGTGAATGTTGATTCTACTCTGTACCTGTCAGTACCTGGGATGTGAATGTTGATTTTATTCTGTACCTGTCAATTCCTGGTCTGTGATTGTTGATTTTACTCTGTATCTGTCAATGCCTGATATGTGAATGTTGATTCTACCCTGTCCCTGTCAGTACCTGGGATGTGAATGTTGATTTTACTCTGTACCTGTCAGTTCCTGGGATGTGAATGTTGATTTTGCTCTGTACCTGTCAGTACCTGGAATGAGAATGTTGATTTTACTCTCTACCTGCCAGTTCCTGGTATGTCAATGTTGATTTTACGCTGAACCTGTCAATTCCTGGTATGTGAATGTTGATTCTGCAATGTACCTGTCAGTACCTGGGATATGAATGTTGATTTTACACTGTACCTGCCAATTCCTGGTATGTGAATGTTGATTTCACTCTGTACCTGTCAGTACCTGGCATGTGAATGTTGATTTTACTCTGTACCTGTCAATTCCTGGTATGTGAATGATGATTCTACTCTGCACCTGTCAGTTCCTAATATGTGAATGTTGATTTTACTCCGTACCTGTCAGTACCTGGTATGTGAATCTTGATTTTGCTCTGTACCTGTCAGTTCCTGGTATGTGAATGTTGATTTTACTCTGTAGCTGTCAGTTCCTGGCATGTGAATGTTGAAATTATTCTGTACCTGTCAGTTCCTGGTGTGTGAATGTTGAATTTAATCTGTACCTGTCAGTTCCTGGGATGTGAATGTTGATTTTACTCTGTAACTGTCAGTCCCTTGGATGTCAATGTTGATTTTACTCTATACCTGTCAATTCCTGGTATGTGAATGTTGATTTTACTCTGCACCTGTCAATTCCTGGTATGCCAATGTTAATTCTACTCTGTACCTATCTGTACCTGGTATGTGCATGTTGATTTTCCTCTAAATCTGTCAATACTTTGGATGTGAATGTTGATTTTACTCTGTCGCTGTCAAGTCCTGGGATATGAATGTTGATTTTACTCTGTACCTGTCAATTCCTGGTATGTCAATGTTGATTTTACTCTGTACCTGTCAGTTCCTGGTATGTGAATGATGATTTTACTCTGTATCTGTCAATGCCTGGTATGTGAATGTTGATTTTACTCTGTACCTGTCAATTCCTGGTATGTGAATGATGATTTTACTCTGTATCTGTCAATGCCTGGTATGTGAATGTTGATTCTACTCTGTACCTGTCAGTACCTGGGATGTGAATGTTGATTTTATTCTGTACCTGTCAATTCCTGATCTGTGAATGTTGATTTTACTCTGTATCTGTCAATGCCTGGTATGTGAATGTTGATTCTACCCTGTCCCTGTCAGTACCAGGGATGTGAATGTTGATTTTACTCTGTACCTGTCAGTTCCTGGGATGTGAATGTTGATTTTACTCTGTATCAGTCAATTACTGGTATGTGAATGTTGACTTCACTCTGTACCTGTCAATTCCTGGGATATGAATGTTGATTCTGCAATGCACCTGTCAGTTCCTGGTATGTTAATGTTGATTTTACTCTGCATCAGTCAATTCCTGGAATGTGAAGTTTGATATTACTCTGTAACTGTCAGTTCTTGGTATGTGAATGTTGATTTGACTCTGTATCTGTTAGTTCCTGGTATGTGAATGTTGATTCTATTCTGTACCTGTCAATTCCTGGTCTGTGAATGTTGATTTTACTCTGCATCTGTCAATGCCTGGGATTTGAATGTTGATTTTACTCTGTACCTGTCAGTTCCTGGTGTGTGAATGTTGATTTTTCTCTGTACCTGTCAATTCCTGGTAAGTCAATGTTAATGCTACACTGTACCTGCCAGTACCTGGTATGTGAATGTTGATTTTACTCTGTACCTGCCAGTTCCTGGTATTTAAATGTTGATTTTACTCTGTACCTGTCAATTCCTGGTATGTGAATGTTGATTTTACTCTGTACCTGCCAGTTCCTGGTATTTAAATGTTGATTTTACTCTGTACCTGTCAATTCCTGGTAAGTCAATGTTGATTTCACTCTGTACCTGCCAGTACCTGTTATGTGAATGTTGATTTTACTCTTTACCGGACAGTTCCTGGTGTGTGAATGTTGATTCTACTCTTTACCTGTCGGTTCCTGGTATGTGAATTTTGACTTGACTCTGTACCTGTCAGTTACTGGTATGTGAATGTTGATTTTACTCTGTACCTGTCAATTCCTGGTATGTCAATGTTAATTCTACTCTGTACCTATCTGTACCTGGTATGTGCATGTTGATTTTCCTCTAAATCTGTCAATACTTTGGATGTGAATGTTGATTTTACTCTGTCGCTGTCAAGTCCTGGGATATGAATGTTGATTTTACTCTGTACCTGTCAATTGCTGGTATGTCAATGTTGATTTTACTCTGTACCTGTCAGTTCCTGGGATGTGAATGTTGATTTTACTCTCTGCCTGCCAGTTCCTGGTATGTAAATGTTGATTTTACGCTGTACCTGTCAATTCCTGGTATGTGAATGTTGATTCTGCAATGTACCTGTCAGTACTTGGCATGTGAATGTTGATTTTACTCTGTAACTGTCAATTCCTGGTATGTGAATGATGATTTTACTCTGTATCTGTCAATGCCTGGTATGTGAATGTTGATTCTACCCTGTCCCTGTCAGTACCTGGGATGTGAATGTTGATTTTACTCTGTACCTGCCAGTTCCTTGTATGTAAATGTTGATTTTACGCTGTACCTGTCAATTCCTGGTATGTGAATGTTGATTCTGCAATGTACCTGTCAGTACCTGGGATATGAATGTTGATTTTACACTGTACCTGCCAATTCCTGGTATGTGAATGTTGATTTCACTCTGTACCTGTCAGTACCTGGTATGTGAATGTTGATTTTACTCTGTACCTGTCAATTCCTGGTATGTGAATGATGATTCTACTCTGCACCTGTCAGTTCCTAATATGTGAATGTTGATTTTACTCCGTACCTGTCAGTACCTGGTATGTGAATCTTGATTTTGCTCTGTACCTGTCAGTTCCTGGTATGTGAATGTTGATTTTACTCTGTAGCTGTCAGTTCCTGGCATATGAATGTTGATTTTATTCTGTACCTGTCAGTTCCTGGTGTGTGAATGTTGAATTTACTCTGTACCTGTCAGTTCCTGGGATGTGAATGTTGATTTTACTCTGTAACTGTCAGTCCCTTGGATGTCAATGTTGATTTTACTCTATACCTGTCAATTCCTGGTATGTGAATGTTGATTTTACTCTGTACCTGTCAATTCCTGGTTTGCCAATGTTAATTCTACTCTGTACCTATCTGTACCTGGTATGTGCATGTTGATTTTCCTCTAAATCTGTCAATACTTTGGATGTGAATGTTGATTTTACTCTGTACCTGTCAATTCCTGGCATGTCAATGTTGATTTTACTCTGTACCTGTCAGTTCCTGGGATGTGAATGTTGATTTTACTCTGTATCAGTCAATTACTGGTATGTGAATGTTGACTTCACTCTGTACCTGTCAATTCCTGGGATATGAATGTTGATTCTGCAATGCACCTGTCAGTTCCTGGTATGTTAATGTTGATTTTACTCTGCATCAGTCAATTCCTGGAATGTGAAGTTTGATATTACTCTGTAACTGTCAGTTCTTGGTATGTGAATGTTGATTTGACTCTGTATCTGTTAGTTCCTGGTATGTGAATGTTGATTTTATTCTGTACCTGTCAATTCCTGGTCTGTGAATGTTGATTTTACTCTGTATCAGTCAATGCCTGGTATGTGAATGTTGATTCTACTCTGTACCTGTCAGTACCTGGGATGTGAATGTTGATTTTACTCTGTACCTGTCAGTTCCTGGTGTGTGAATGTTGATTTTTCTCTGTACCTGTCAATTCCTGGTAAGTCAATGTTAATGCTACATTGTACCTGTCAGTACCTGGTATGTGAATGTTGATTTTACTCTGTACCTGCCAGTTCCTGGTATTTAAATGTTGATTTTACTCTGTACCTGTCAATTCCTGGTATGTGAATGTTGATTCCACAACGTACCTGTCAGTACCTGTTATGTGAATGTTGATTTTACTCTTTACCGGACAGTTCCTGGTGTGTGAATGTTGATTCTACTCTTTACCTGTCGGTTCCTGGTATGTGAATTTTGACTTGACTCTGCACCTGTCAGTTACTGGTATGTGAATGTTGATTTTACTCTGTACCTGTCAATTCCTGGTATGTCAATGTTAATTCTACTCTGTACCTATCTGTACCTGGTATGTGCATGTTGATTTTCCTCTAAATCTGTCAATACTTTGGATGTGAATGTTGATTTTACTCTGTCGCTGTCAAGTCCTGGGATATGAATGTTGATTTTACTCTGTACCTGTCAATTGCTGGTATGTCAATGTTGATTTTACTCTGTACCTGTCAGTTCCTGGGATGTGAATGTTGATTTTACTCTCTGCCTGCCAGTTCCTGGTATGTAAATGTTGATTTTACGCTGTACCTGTCAATTCCTGGCATGTGAATGTTGATTCTGCAATGTACCTGCCAGTACTTGGCATGTGAATGTTGATTTTACTCTGTACCTGTCAATTCCTGGGATGTGAATGATGATTTTACTCTGTATCTGTCAATGCCTGATATGTGAATGTTGATTCTACTCTGTACCTGTCAGTACCTGGGATGTGAATGTTGATTTTATTCTGTACCTGTCAATTCCTGGTCTGTGATTGTTGATTTTACTCTGTATCTGTCAATGCCTGGTATGTGAATGTTGATTCTACCCTGTCCCTGTCAGTACCTGGGATGTGAATGTTGATTTTACTCTGTACCTGTCAGTTCCTGGGATGTGAATGTTGATTTTACTCTGTACCTGTCAGTACCTGGAATGTGAATGTTGATTTTACTCTCTACCTGCCAGTTCCTGGTATGTAAATGTTGATTTTACGCTGCACCTGTCAATTCCTGGTATGTGAATGTTGATTCTGCAATGTACCTGTCAGTCCCTTGGATGTGAATGTTGATTTTACTCTATACCTGTCAATTCCTGGTATGTGAATGTTGATTTTACTCTGTACCTGTCAATTCCTGGTATGTCATTGTTAATTCTACTCTGTCCCTATCTGTACCTGGTATGTACATGTTGATTTTCCTCTAAATCTGTCAATACTTTGGATGTGAATGTTGATTTTACTCTGTCGCTGTCAAGTCCTGGGATATGAATGTTGATGTTACTCTGTACCTGTCAATTCCTGGTATGCCAATGTTGATTTTACACTGTACCTGTCAGTTCCTGGGATGTGAATGTTGATTTTGCTCTCTGCCTGCCAGTTCCTGGTTTGTAAATGTTGATTTTACGCTGTACCTGTCAATTCCTGGTATGTGAATGTTGATTCTGCAATGTACCTGTCAATACTTTGGATGTGAATGTTGACTTTACTCTGTACCTGTCAGTACCTGGGATGTGAATGTTGATTTTATTCTGTACCTGTCAATTCCTGGTCTGTGAATGTTGATTTTACTCTGTATCTGTCAATGCCTGGTATGTGAATGTTGATTCTACCCTGTCCCTGTCAGTACCTGGGATGTGAATGTTGATTTTACTCTGTACCTGTCAGTTCCTGGGATGTGAATGTTGATTTTACTCTGTATCAGTCAATTACTGGTATGTGAATGTTGACTTCACTCTGTACCTGTCAATTCCTGGGATATGAATGTTGATTCTGCAATGCACCTGTCAGTTCCTGGGATGTTAATGTTGATTTTACTCTGCATCAGTCAAATCCTGGAATGTGAAGTTTGATATTACTCTGTAACTGTCAGTTCTTGGTATGTGAATGTTGATTTGACTCTGTATCTGTTAGTTCCTGGTATGTGAATGTTGATTTTATTCTGTACCTGTCAATTCCTGGTCTGTGAGTGTTGATTTTACTCTGTATCTGTCAATGCCTGGTATGTGAATGTTGATTCTACTCTGTACCTGTCAGTACCTGGGATGTGAATGTTGATTTTACTCTGTACCAGTCAGTTCCTGGTGTGTGAATGTTGATTTTTCTCTGTACCTGTCAATTCCTGGTAAGTCAATGTTAATGCTGCACTGCACCTGTCAGTACCTGGTATGTGAATGTTGATTTTACTCTGTACCTGCCAGTTCCTGGTATTTAAATGTTGATTTTACTCTGTACCTGTCAATTCCTGGTATGTGAATGTTGATTCCACAACGTACCTGTCAGTACCTGTTATGTGAATGTTGATTTTACTCTTTACCGGAAAGTTCCTGGTGTGTGAATGTTGATTCTACTCTTTACCTGTCGGTTCCTGGTATGTGAATTTTGACTTGACTCTGTACCTGTCAGTTACTGGTATGTGTATGTTGATTTTACTCTGTACCTGTCAATTCCTGGTATGTCAATGTTAATTCTACTCTGTACCTATCTGTACCTGGTATGTGCATGTTGATTTTCCTCTAAATCTGTCAATACTTTGGATGTGAATGTTGATTTTACTCTGTCGCTGTCAAGTCCTGGGATATGAATGTTGATTTCACTCTGTACCTGTCAATTGCTGGTATGTCAATGTTGATTTTACTCTGTACCTGTCAGTTCCTGGGATGTGAATGTTGATTTTACTCTCTGCCTGCCAGTTCCTGGTATGTAAATGTTGACTTTACGCTGTACCTGTCAATTCCTGGTATGTGAATGTTGATTCTGCAATGTACCTGCCAGTACTTGGCATGTGAATGTTGATTTTACTCTGTACCTGTCAATTCCTGGTATGTGAATGATGATTTTACTCTGTATCTGTCAATGCCTGATATGTGAATGTTGATTCTACTCTGTACCTGTCAGTACCTGGGATGTGAATGTTGATTTTATTCTGTACCTGTCAATTCCTGGTCTGTGATTGTTGATTTTACTCTGTATCTGTCAATGCCTGGTATGTGAATGTTGATTCTACCCTGTCCCTGTCAGTACCTGGGATGTGAATGTTGATTTTACTCTGTACCTGTCAGTTCCTGGGATGTGAATGTTGATTTTACTCTGTACCTGTCAGTACCTGGAATGTGAATGTTGATTTTACTCTCTACCTGCCAGTTCCTGGAATGTAAATGTTGATTTTACGCTGTACCTGTCAATTCCTGGTATGTGAATGTTGATTCTGCAATGTACCTGTCAGTCCCTTGGATGTGAATGTTGATTTTACTCTATACCTGTCAATTCCTGGTATGTGAATGTTGATTTTACTCTGTACCTGTCAATTCCTGGTATGTCATTGTTAATTCTACTCTGTTCCTATCTGTACCTGGTATGTGCATGTTGATTTTCCTCTAAATCTTTCAATACTTTGGATGTGAATGTTGATTTTACTCTGTCGCTGTCAAGTCCTGGGATATGAATGTTGATTTTACTCTGTACCTGTCAATTCCTGGTATGTCAATGTTGATTTTACACTGTACCTGTCAGTTCCTGGGATGTGAATGTTGATTTTGCTCTCTGCCTGCCAGTTCCTGGTTTGTAAATGTTGATTTTACGCTGTACCTGTCAATTCCTGGTATGTGAATGTTGATTCTGCAGTGTACCTGTCAGTACTTGGCATGTGAATGTTGATTTTACTCTGTACCTGTCAATTCCTGGTATGAGAATGATGATTTTACTCTGTATCTGTCAATGCCTGGTATGTGAATGATGATTCTACTCTGTACCTGTCAGTACCTGGGATGTGAATGTTGATTTTATTCTGTACCTGTCAATTCCTGGTCTGTGAATGTTGATTTTACTCTGTATCTGTCAATGCCTGGTATGTGAATGTTGATTCTACCCTGTCCCTGTCAGTACCTGGGATGTGAATGTTGATTTTACTCTGTACCTGTCAGTTCCTGGGATGTGAATGTTGATTTTGCTCTGTACCTGTCAGTACCTGGTATGTGAATGTTGATTTTACTCTCTACCTGCCAGTTCCTGGTATGTAAATGTTGATTTTACGCTGTACCTGTCAATTCCTGGTATGTGAATGATGATTCTGCAATGTACCTTTCAGTACCTGGGATATGAATGTTGATTTTATTCTGTACCTGTCAATTCCTGGTCTGTGAATTTTGATTTTACTCTGTATCTGTCAATGCCTGGTATGTGAATGTTGATTCTACCCTGTCCCTGTCAGTACCTGGGATGTGAATGTTGATTTTACTCTGTCCCTGCCAGTACCTGGTATGTGAATGTTGATTTTACTCTGTACCTGCCAGTTCCTGGTATGTGAATGTTGATTTTACTCTTTACCGGACAGTTCCTGGTGTGTGAATGTTGATTCTAATCTTTACCTGTCGGTTCCTGGTATGTGAATTTTGACTTGACTCTGTACCTGTCAGTTACTGGTATGTGAATGTTGATTTTACTCTGTACCTGTCAATTCCTGGTATGTCAATGTTAATTCTACTCTGGACCTATCTGTACCTGGTATGTGCATGTTGATTTTCCTCTAAATCTGTCAATACTTTGGATGTGAATGTTGATTTTACTCTGTCGCTGTCAAGTCCTGGGATATGAATGTTGATTTTACTCTGTACCTGTCAATTGCTGGTATGTCAATGTTGATTTTACTCTGTACCTGTCAGTTCCTACGATGTGAATGTTGATTTTACTCTCTGCCTGCCAGTTCCTGGTATGTAAATGTTGATTTTACGCTGTACCTGTCAATTCCTGGTATGTGAATGTTGATTTTACTCTGTACCTGTCAGTACTTGGCATGTGAATGTTGATTTTACTCTGTACCTGTCAATTCCTGGTATGTGAATGATGATTTTACTCTGTTTCTGTCAATGCCTGGTATGTGAATGTTGATTCTACTCTGTACCTGTCAGTACCTGGGATGTGAATGTTGATTTTATTCTGTACCTGTCAATTCCTGGTCTGTGATTGTTGATTTTACTCTGTATCTGTCAATGCCTGGTATGTGAATGTTGATTCTACCCTGTCCCTGTCAGTACCTGGGATGTGAATGTTGATTTTACTCTGTACCTGTCAGTTCCTGGGATGTGAATGTTGATTTTACTCTGTACCTGTCAGTACCTGGAATGTGAATGTTGATTTTACTCTCTACCTGCCAGTTCCTGGTATGTAAATGTTGATTTTACGCTGTACCTGTCAATTCCTGGTATGTGAATGTTGATTCTGCAATGTACCTGTCAGTACCTGGGATATGAATGTTGATTTTACACTGTACCTGCCAATTCCTGGCATGTGAATGTTGATTTTACTGTGTACCTGTCAATTCCTGGTATGTGAATGATGATTCTACTCTGCACCTGTCAGTTCCTAATATGTGAATGTTGATTTTACTCTGTACCTGTCAGTACCTGGTATGTGAATCTTGATTTTGCTCTGTACCTGTCAGTTCCTGGTATGTGAATGTTGATTTTACGCTGTACCTGTCAATTCCTGGTATGTGAATGTTGATTCTGCAATGTACCTTTCAGTACCTGGGATATGAATGTTGATTTTATTCTGTACCTGTCAATTCCTGGTCTGTGAATTTTGATTTTACTCTGTATCTGTCAATGCCTGGTATGTGAATGTTGATTCTACCCTGTCCCTGTCAGTACCTGGGATGTGAATGTTGATTTTACTCTGTACCTGTCAGTTCCGGGGATGTGAATGTTGATTTTGATCTGTACCTGTCAGTACCTGGTATGTGAATGTTGATTTTACTCTCTACCTGCCAGTTCCTGGTATGTAAATGTTGATTTTACGCTGTACCTGTCAATTCCTGGTATGTGAATGTTGATTCTGCAATGTACCTTTCAGTACCTGGGATATGAATGTTGATTTTATTCTGTACCTGTCAATTCCTGGTCTGTGAATTTTGATTTTACTCTGTATCTGTCAATGCCTGGTATGTGAATGTTGATTCTACCCTGTCCCTGTCAGTACCTGGGATGTGAATGTTGATTTTACTCTGTACCTGTCAGTTCCTGGGATGTGAATGTTGATTTTACTCTGTATCAGTCAATTACTGGTATGTGAATGTTGACCACTCTGTACCTGTCAATTCCTGGGATATGAATGTTGATTCTGCAATGCACCTGTCAGTTCCTGGTATGTTAATGTTGATTTTACTCTGCATCAGTCAATTCCTGGAATGTGAAGTTTGATATTACTCTGTAACTGTCAGTTCTTGGTATGTGAATGTTGATTTGACTCTGTATCTGTTAGTTCCTGGTATGTGAATGTTGATTTTATTCTGTACCTGTCAATTCCTGGTCTGTGAATGTTGATTTTACTCTGTATCTGTCAATGCCTGGTATGTGAATGTTGATTCCAATCTGTACCTGTCAGTACCTGGGATGTGAATGTTGATTTTTCTCTGTACCTGTCAATTCCTGGTAAATCAATGTTAATGCTACACTGCACCTGCCAGTACCTGGTATGTGAATGTTGATTCCACAACGTACCTGTCAGTAACTGTTATGTGAATGTTGATTTTAATCTTTACCGGACAGTTCCTGGTGTGTGAATGTTGATTCTAATCTTTACCTGTCGGTTCCTGGTATGTGAATTTTGACTTGACTCTGTACCTGTCAGTTACTGGTATGTGAATGTTGATTTTACTCTGTACCTGTCAATACCTGGTATGTCAATGTTAATTCTACTCTGTACCTATCTGTACCTGGTATGTGCATGTTGATTTTCCTCTAAATCTGTCAATACTTTGGATGTGAATGTTGATTTTACTCTGTCGCTGTCAAGTCCTGGGATATGAATGTTGATTTTACTCTGTACCTGTCAATTGCTGGTTTGTCAATGTTGATTTTACTCTGTACCTGTCAGTTCCTGGGATGTGAATGTTGATCTTACTCTCTGCCTGCCAGTTCCTGGTATGTAAATGTTGATTTTACGCTGTACCTGTCAATTCCTGGTATGTGAATGTTGATTCTGCAATGTACCTGTCAGTACTTGGCATGTGAATGTTGATTTTACTCTGTACTTGTCAATTCCTGGTATGTGAATGATGATTTTACTCTGTATCTGTCAATGCCTGGTATGTGAATGTTGATTCTACTCTGTACCTGTCAGTACCTGGGATGTGAATGTTGATTTTATTCTGTACCTGTCAATTCCTGGTCTGTGATTGTTGATTTTACTCTGTATCTGTCAATGCCTGATATGTGAATGTTGATTCTACCCTGTCCCTGTCAGTACCTGGGATGTGAATGTTGATTTTACTCTGTACCTGTCAGTACCTGGAATGTGAATGTTGATTTTACTCTCTACCTGCCAGTTCCTGGTATGTAAATGTTGATTTTACTCTCTACCTGCCAGTTCCTGGTATGTAAATGTTGATTTCACTCTGTACCTGTCAGTACCTGGGATATGAATGTTGATTTTACACTGTACCTGCCAATTCCTGGCATGTGAATGTTGATTTTACTCTGTACCTGTCAATTCCTGGTATGTGAATGATGATTCTACTCTGCTCCTGTCAGTTCCTAATATGTGAATGTTGATTTTACTCTGTACCTGTCAGTACCTGGTATGTGAATCTTGATTTTGCTCTGTACCTGTCAGTTCCTGGTATGTGAATGTTGATTTTACGCTGTACCTGTCAATTCCTGGTATGTGAATGTTGATTCTGCAATGTACCTTTCAGTACCTGGGATATGAATGTTGATTTTATTCTGTACCTGTCAATTCCTGGTCTGTGAATTTTGATTTTACTCTGTATCTGTCAATGCCTGGTATGTGAATGTTGATTCTACCCTGTCCCTGTCAGTACCTGCGATGTGAATGTTGATTTTACTCTGTACCTGTCAGTTCCTGGGATGTGAATGTTGATTTTGATCTGTACCTGTCAGTACCTGGTATGTGAATGTTGATTTTACTCTCTACCTGCCAGTTCCTGGTATGTAAATGTTGATTTTACGCTGTACCTGTCAATTCCTTGTATGTGAATGTTGATTCTGCAATGTTCCTTTCAGTACCTGGGATATGAATGTTGATTTTATTCTGTACCTGTCAATTCCTGGTCTGTGAATTTTGATTTTACTCTGTATCTGTCAATGCCTGGTATGTGAATGTTGATTCTACCCTGTCCCTGTCAGTACCTGGGATGTGAATGTTGATTTTACTCTGTACCTGTCAGTTCCTGGGATGTGAATGTTGATTTTACTCTGTCCCTGTCAATTCCTGGGATATGAATGTTGATTCTGCAATGCACCTGTCAGTTCCTGGTATGTTAATGTTGATTTTACTCTGCATCAGTCAATTCCTGGAATGTGAAGTTTGATATTACTCTGTAACTGTCAGTTCTTGGTATGTGAATGTTGATTTGACTCTGTATCTGTCTGTTCCTGGTATGTGAATGTTGATTTTATTCTGTACCTGTCAATTCCTGGTCTGTGAATGTTGATTTTACTCTGTATCTGTCAATGCCTGGTATGTGAATGTTGATTCCAATCTGTACCTGTCAGTACCTGGGATGTGAATGTTGATTTTTCTCTGTACCTGTCAATTCCTGGTAAATCAATGTTAATGCTGCACTGTACCTGCCAGTACCTGGTATGTGAATGTTGATTTTACTCTGTACCTGCCAGTTCCTGGTATTTAAATGTTGATTTTACTCTGGACCTGTCAATTCCTGGTATGTGAATGTTGATTCCACAACGTACCTGTCAGTACCTGTTATGTGAATGTTGATTTTACTCTTTACCGGACAGTTCCTGGTGTGTGAATGTTGATTCTCCTCTTTACCTGTCGGTTCCTGGTATGTGAATTTTTACTTGACTCTGTACCTGTCAGTTACTGGTATGTGAATGTTGATTTTACTCTGTACCTGTCAATTCCTGGTATGTCAATGTTAATTCTACTCTGTACCTATCTGTACCTGGTATGTGCATGTTGATTTTCCTCTAAATCTGTCAATACTTTGGATGTGAATGTTGATTTTACTCTGTCGCTGTCAAGTCCTGGGATATGAATGTTGATTTTACTCTGTACCTGTCAATTCCTGGTATGTCAATGTTGATTTTACTCTGTACCTGTCAGTTCCTACGATGTGAATGTTGATTTTACTCTCTGCCTGCCAGTTCCTGGTATGTAAATGTTGATTTTACGCTGTACCTGTCAATTCCTGGTATGTGAATGTTGATTCTGCAATGTACCTGTCAGTACTTGGCATGTGAATGTTGATTTTACTCTGCACCTGTCAATTCCTGGTATGTGAATGATGATTTTACTCTGTTTCTGTCAATGCCTGGTATGTGAATGTTGATTCTACTCTGTACCTGTCAGTACCTGGGATGTGAATGTTGATTTTATTCTGTACCTGTCAATTCCTGGTCTGTGATTGTTGATTTTACTCTGTATCTGTCAATGCCTGGTATGTGAATGTTGATTCTACCCTGTCCCTGTCAGTACCTGGGATGTGAATGTTGATTTTACCCTGTACCTGTCAGTTCCTGGGATGTGAATGTTGATTTTACTCTGTACCTGTCAGTACCTGGAATGTGAATGTTGATTTTACTCTCTACCTGCCTGTTCCTGGTATGTAAATGTTGATTTTACGCTGTACCTGTCAATTCCTGGTATGTGAATGTTGATTCTGCAATGTACCTGTCAGTACCTGGGATATGAATGTTGATTTTACTCTGTACCTGTCAATTCCTGGTATGTGAATGATGATTCTACTCTGCACCTGTCAGTTCCTAATATGTGAATGTTGATTTTACTCTGTACCTGTCAGTACCTGGGATGTGAATGTTGATTTTATTCTGTACCTGTCAATTCCTGGTCTGTGAATGTTGATTTTACTCTGTATCTGTCAATGCCTGGTATGTGAATGTTGATTCTACCCTGTCCCTGTCAGTACCTGGGATGTGAATGTTGATTTTACTCTGTACCTGTCAGTTCCTGGTATGTGAATGTTGATTTTACTCTGTAGCTGTCAGTTCCTGGCATGTGAATGTTGATTTTATTCTGTACCTGTCAGTTCCTGGTGTTGTGAATGTTGAATTTACTCTGTACCTGTCAGTTCCTGGGATGTGAATGTTGATTTTACTCTGTAACTGTCAGTCCCTTGGTTGTGAATGTTGATTTTACTCTATAGCTGTTAATTCCTGGTATGTGAATGTTGATTTTACTCTGTACCTGTCAATGCCTGGTATGTCATTGTTAATTCTGCTCTCTACCTATCTGTACCTGGTATGTGCATGTTGATTTTCCTCTAAATCTGTCAATACTTTGGATGTGAATGTTGATTTTACTCTGTCGCTGTCAAGTCCTGGGATATGAATGTTGATTTTACTCTGTACCTGTCAATTCCTGGTATGTCAATGTTGATTTTAAACTGTACCTGTCAGTTCCTGGGATGTGAATGTTGATTTTGCTCTCTGCCTGCCAGTTCCTGGTTTGTAAATGTTGATTTGACGCTGTACCTGTTAATTCCTGGTATGTGAATGTTGATTCTGCAATGTACCTGTCGGTACTTGGCATGTGAATGTTGATTTTACTCTGTACCTGTCAATTCCTGGTATGAGAATGATGATTTTACTCTGTATCTGTCAATGCCTGGTATGTGAATGATGATTCCACTCTGTACCTGTCAGTACCTGGGATGTGAATGTTGATTTTATTCTGTACCTGTCAATTCCTGGTCTGTGAATGTTGATTTTACTCTGTATCTGTCAATGCCTGGTATGTGAATGTTGATTCTACCCTGTCCCTGTCAGTACCTGGGATGTGAATGTTGATTTTACTCTGTACCTGTCAGTTCCTGGGATGTGAATGTTGATTTTACTCTGTACCTGTCAGTTCCTGTGATATGAATGTTGATTTTACACTGTACCTGCCAATTCCTGGTATGTGAATGTTGATTTCACTCTGTACCTGTCAATTCCTGGTATGTGAATGATGATTCTACTCTGCACCTGTCAGTTCCTAATATGCGAATGTTGATTTTACTCTGTACCTGTCAGTACCTGGTATGTGAATCTTGATTTTGCTCTGTACCTGTCAGTTCCTGGTATGTGAATGTGGATTTTATTCTGTACCTGTCAGTTCCTGGTGTGTGAATGTTGATTTTACTCTGTACCTGTCAGTTCCTGGGATGTGAAGGTTGATTTTATTCTGTACCTGTCAGTTCCTGGTGTGTGAATGTTGATTTTACTCTGTACCTGTCAGTTCCTGGGATGTGAATGTTGATTTTACTCTTTACCTGTCAGTACCTGGTATGTGAATCTTGATTTTACTCTATACCTGTCAATTCCTGGTATGTGAATGTTGATTTTACTCTGTACCTGTCAATTCCTGGTATGTGAAGATTGATTTTACTCTGCACCTGTCAATTCCTGGCAAGCCAATGTTGATTTTGCTCTGTACCTGTCAGTTCCTGGTATGTCAATGTTGATTTTACTCTGTATCAGTCAATTCCTGGTATATGAATGTTGATTTTACTCTGTACCTGTCAGTTCCTGGTGTGTGAATGTTGATTTTACTCTGTATCAGTCACTTCCTGGTATGTGAATGTTGATTTTACTCTGTACCTGTCAATTGCTGGTATGTGAAGGTTGATTCCACTCTGTACCTGTCAGTTCCTGCCATGTGAATGTTGATTTTACTCTGTACCTGTCAATTCCTGGTACGTGTATGTTGATTCTGCTCTGTACCTGTCATTTCCTGGAATGTGAATGTTGGTTTCACTCTGTACCTGTCAATTCCTGGCATGTGAATCTTGATTTTACTCTGTACCTGCCAATTCCTGTTGTGTGAATGTTGATTTTACTCTATACCAGTCAATTCCTGGTTTGTCAATGTTGATTCTACTCTTTTCCTGTCACTTACTGGTATGTGAATGTTGATTGTACTCTGGACCTGTCAGTTCCTGGTATGTGAATGTTGATTTTACTCTGCCTCAGTCAGTTCCTGGTATGTGAATGTTGATTTTACTCTGTACCTTTCAGTTCCCGGTATGTGAATGCTGATTTGAATCTGTATCTGTCAGTTCCTGGTATGTTAATTTTGATTTTACTCTGTATCTGTCAATTCCTGGTATGTGAATGTTGATTCCACAACGTACCTGCAGTACCTGTGATGTGAATGTTGATTGTACTCTTTACCGTACAGTTCCTGGTATGTGAATGTTGATTGTACTCTTTGCCGTTCAGTTCCTGGTATGTGAATGTTGATTTTACACCATACCTGCCAGTTTCTTGTCTGTAAATGTTGATTTTACACTGTACCTGTCAATTCCTGGTATGTGAATGTTGATTCTACAATGTACCTGTCTGTACCTGGTATGTAAATGTTGATTTTACACTGTGCCTGCCAATTCCTGGAGTGCGAATGCTGATTTTACTCTCTACCAGTCAATTCCTGGTATGTCAATGTTGATTCTACTCTTTACCTGTAAATTCCTGTTATGTGAATGGTGATTTGACTCTGTACCTCTCAATTCCAGGTATGTGAATGTTGATTTTACTCTGTACCTGTCTGTTCCTGGTATGTGAATGTTGATTTGACTCTGTATCTGTCAGTTCCTGGTATGTGAATTTTGATTTTACACTGTACTGTCAATTCCTGGTATGTGAATGTTGATTCTACAATGTACCTGTCAATTCCTGGTATGTGAATGTTGATTTTACTCTGTACCTGTCAGTTCCTGGTATGTGAATGTTGATTCAACTCTGTATCTGTCAATTCCTGGTATGTGAATTTTGATTTTACTCTGTACCTGTCAATTCCTGGTATGTGAATGAAGATTTTACTCTGTACCTGTCAATTCCTGGTATGTGAATGATGATTCTACTCTGCACCTGTCAGTTCCTAATATGTGAATGTTGATTTTACTCTGTACCTGTCAGTTCCTGGTGTGTGAATGTTGAATTTACTCTGTACCTGTCAGTTCCTGGGATGTGAATGTTGATTTTACTCTGTAACTGTCAGTCCCTTGGATGTGAATGTTGATTTTACTCAAGAGCTGTCAATTCCTGGCATGTGAATGTTGATTTTACTCTGTACCTGTCAATGCCTGGTATGTCATTGTTAATTCTACTCTCTACCTATCTGTACCTGGTATGTGCATGTTGATTTTCCTCTAAATCTGTCAATACTTTGGATGTGAATGTTGATTTTACTCTGTCGCTGTCAAGTCCTGGGATATGAATGTTGATTTTACTCTGTACCTGTCAATTCCTGGTATGTCAATGTTGATTTTACACTGTACCTGTCAGTTCCTGGGATGTGAATGTTGATTTTGCTCTCTGCCTGCCAGTTCCTGGTTTGTAAATGTTGATTTGACGCTGTACCTGTCAATTCCTGGTATGTGAATGTTGATTCTGCAATGTACCTGTCAGTACTTGGCATGTGAATGTTGATTTTACTCTGTACCTGTCAATTCCTGGTATGAGAATGATGATTTTACTCTGTCCCTGTCAGTACCTGGGATGTGAATGTTGATTTTATTCTGTACCTGTCAATTCCTGGTCTGTGAATGTTGATTTTACTCTGTATCTGTCAATGCCTGGTATGTGAATGTTGATTCTACCCTGTCCCTGTCAGTACCTGGGATGTGAATGTTGATTTTACTCTGTACCTGTCAGTTCCTGGGATGTGAATGTTGATTTTACTCTGTACCTGTCAGTACCTGGTATGTGAATGTTGATTTTACGCTGTACCTGTCAATTCCTGGTATGTGAATGTTGATTGTGCAATGTACCTTACAGTACCTGGGATATGAATGTTGATTTTACACTGTACCTGCCAATTCCTGGTATGTGAATGTTGATTTCACTCTGTACCTGTCAGTACCTGGCATGTGAATGTTGATTTTACTCTGTACCTGTCAATTCCTGGTATGTGAATGATGATTCTACTCTGCACCTGTCAGTTCCTAATATGCGAATGTTGATTTAACTCTGTACCTGTCAGTACCTGGTATGTGAATCTTGATTTTGCTCTGTACCTGTCAGTTCCTGGTATGTGAATGTTGATTTTACTCTGTCGCTGTCAGTTCCTGGCATGTGAATGTTGATTTTATTCTGTACCTGTCAGTTCCTGGTGTGTGAATGTTGATTTTACTCTGTACCTGCCAGTTCCTGGGATGTGAATGTTGATTTTATTCTGTACCTGTCAGTTCCTGGTGTGTGAATGTTGATTTTACTCTGTACCTGTCAGTTCCTGGAATGTGAATGTTGATTTTACTCTGTACCTGTCAGTACCTGGTATGTGAATCTTGATTTTACTCTATACCTGTCAATTCCTGGTATGTGAATGTTGATTTTACTCTGTACCTGTCAATTCCTGGTATGTGAAGATTGATTTTACTCTGCACCTGTCAATTCCTGGCAAGCCAATGTTGATTTTGCTCTGTACCTGTCAGTTCCTGGTATGTCAATGTTGATTTTACTCTGTATCAGTCAATTCCTGGTATATGAATGTTGATTTTACTCTGCACCTGTCAGTTCCTGGGATGTGAATGTTGATTTTACTCTGTACCTGTCAGTACCTGGTATGTGAATGTTGATTTTACGCTGTACCTGTCAATTCCTGGTATGTGAATGTTGATTGTGCAATGTACCTTACAGTACCTGGGATATGAATGTTGATTTTACACTGTACCTGCCAATTCCTGGTATGTGAATGTTGATTTCACTCTGTACCTGTCAGTACCTGGCATGTGAATGTTGATTTTACTCTGTACCTGTCAATTCCTGGTATGTGAATGATGATTCTACTCTGCACCTGTCAGTTCCTAATATGCGAATGTTGATTTTACTCTGTACCTGTCAGTACCTGGTATGTGAATCTTGATTTTGCTCTGTACCTGTCAGTTCCTGGTATGTGAATGTTGATTTTACTCTGTCGCTGTCAGTTCCTGGCATGTGAATGTTGATTTTATTCTGTACCTGTCGGTTCCTGGTGTGTGAATGTTGATTTTACTCTGTACCTGCCAGTTCCTGGGATGTGAATGTTGATTTTATTCTGTACCTGTCAGTTCCTGGTGTGTGAATGTTGATTTTACTCTGTACCTGTCAGTTCCTGGAATGTGAATGTTGATTTTACTCTGTACCTGTCAGTACCTGGTATGTGAATCTTGATTTTACTCTATACCTGTCAATTCCTGGTATGTGAATGTTGATTTTACTCTGTACCTGTCAATTCCTGGTATGTGAAGATTGATTTTACTCTGCACCTGTCAATTCCTGGCAAGCCAATGTTGATTTTGCTCTGTACCTGTCAGTTCCTGGTATGTCAATGTTGATTTTACACTGTACCTGTCAGTTCCTGGGATGTGAATGTTGATTTTGCTCTCTGTCTGCCAGTTCCTGGTTTGTAAATGTTGATTTGACGCTGTACCTGTCAATTCCTGGTATGTGAATGTTGATTCTGCAATGTACCTGTCAGTACTTGGCATGTGAATGTTGATTTTACTCTGTACCTGTCAATTCCTGGTATGAGAATGATGATTTTACTCTGTCCCTGTCAGTACCTGGGATGTGAATGTTGATTTTATTCTGTACCTGTCAATTCCTGGTCTGTGAATGTTGATTTTACTCTGTATCTGTCAATGCCTGGTATGTGAATGTTGATTCTACCCTGTCCCTGTCAGTACCTGGGATGTGAATGTTGATTTTACTCTGTACCTGTCAGTTCCTGGTATGTGAATGTTGATTTTACTCTGTACCTGTCAGTACCTGGTATGTGAATGTTGATTTTACGCTGTACCTGTCAATTCCTGGTATGTGAATGTTGATTGTGCAATGTACCTTACAGTACCTGGGATATGAATGTTGATTTTACACTGTACCTGCCAATTCCTGGTATGTGAATGTTGATTTCACTCTGTACCTGTCAGTACCTGGCATGTGAATGTTGATTTTACTCTGTACCTGTCAATTCCTGGTATGTGAATGATGATTCTACTCTGCACCTGTCAGTTCCTAATATGCGAATGTTGATTTTACTCTGTACCTGTCAGTACCTGGTATGTGAATCTTGATTTTGCTCTGTACCTGTCAGTTCCTGGTATGTGAATGTTGATTTTACTCTGTCGCTGTCAGTTCCTGGCATGTGAATGTTGATTTTATTCTGTACCTGTCAGTTCCTGGTGTGTGAATGTTGATTTTACTCTGTACCTGCCAGTTCCTGGGATGTGAATGTTGATTTTATTCTGTACCTGTCAGTTCCTGGTGTGTGAATGTTGATTTTACTCTGTACCTGTCAGTTCCTGGAATGTGAATGTTGATTTTACTCTGTACCTGTCAGTACCTGGTATGTGAATCTTGATTTTACTCTATACCTGTCAATTCCTGGTATGTGAATGTTGATTTTACTCTGTACCTGTCAATTCCTGGTATGTGAAGATTGATTTTACTCTGCACCTGTCAATTCCTGGCAAGCCAATGTTGATTTTGCTCTGTACCTGTCAGTTCCTGGTATGTCAATGTTGATTTTACTCTGTATCAGTCAATTCCTGGTATATGAATGTTGATTTTACTCTGTACCTGTCAGTTCCTGGTGTGTGAATGTTGATTTTACTCTGTATCAGTCACTTCCTGGTATGTGAATGTTGATTTCACTCTGTACCTGTCAGTTCCTGGCATGTGAATGTTGATTTTACTGTGTACCTGTCAATTCCTGGTATGTGAAGGTTGATTCTACTCTGTACCTGTCAGTTCCTGGCATGTGAATGTTGATTTTACTCTGTACCTGTCAATTCCGGGTATGTGTAAGTTGATTCTGCTCTGTACCTGTCAGTTCCTGGGATGTGAATGTTGATTTCACTCTGTACCTGTCAATTCCTGGCATGTGAATCTTGATGTTACTCTGTACCTGCCAATTCCTGTTGTGTGAATGTTGATTTTACTCTATACCAGTCAATTCCTGGTCTGTCAATGTTGATTCTACTCTTTACCTGTCACTTACTGGTATGTGAATGTTGATTGTACTCTGGACCTGTCAGTTCCTGGTATGTGAATGTTGATTTTACTCTGCCTCAGTCAGTTCCTGGTATGTGAATGTTGATTTTACTCTGTACCTTTCAGTTCCCGGTATTTGAATGCTGATTTGAATCTGTATCTGTCAGTTCCTGGTATGTTAATTTTGATTTTACTCTGTATCTGTCAATTCCTGGTATGTGAATGTTGATTCCACAACGTACCTGCCAGTACCTGTAATGTGAATGTTGATTGTACTCTTTACCGTACAGTTCCTGGTATGTGAATGTTGATTGTACTCTTTACCGTTCAGTTCCTGGTATGTGAATGTTGATTTTACACCATACCTGCCAGTTTCTTGTCTGTAAATGTTGATTTTACACTGTACCTGTCAATTCCTGGTATGTGAATGTTGATTCTACAATGTACCTGTCTGTACCTGCTATGTAAATGTTGATTTTACTCTGTGCCTGCCAATTCCTGGAGTGCGAATGCTGATTTTACTCTCTACCAGTCAATTCCTGGTATGTCAATGTTGATTCTACTCTTTACCTGTAAATACCTGTTATGTGAATGGTGATTTGACTCTGTATCTGTCAGTTCCTGGTATGTGAATTTTGATTTTACTCTGTACTGTCAATTCCTGGTATGTGAATGTTGATTTTACTCTGTACCTGTCAGTTCCTGGCATGTGAATGTTGATTCAACTCTGTATCTGTCAATTCCTGGTATGTGAATTTTGATTTTACTCTGTACCTGTCAATTCCTGGTATGTGAATGTTGATTTTACTCTGTACCTGTCAGTTCCTGGCATGTGAATGTTGATTCAACTCTGTATCTGTCAATTCCTGGTATGTGAATTTTGATTTTACTCTGTACCTGTCAATTCCTGGTATGTGAATGTTGATTCTACAATGTACCTGTCAATTCCTGGTATGTGAATGTTGATTTTACTCTGTACCTGTCAGTTCCTGGCATGTGAATGTTGATTCAACTCTGTATCTGTCAATTCCTGGTATGTGAATTTTGATTTTACTCTGTACCTGTCAATTCCTGGTATGTGAATGTTGATTCTACAATGTACCTGTCAATTCCTGGTATGTGAATGTTGATTTTACTCTGTACCTGTCAGTACCTGGAATGTGAATGTTGATTTTACTCTCTACCTGCCAGTTCCTGGTATGTAAATGTTGATTTTACGCTGTACCTGTCAATTCCTGGTATGTGAATGTTGATTCTGCAATGTAGCTGTCAGTACCTGGGATATGAATGTTGATTTTACACTGTACCTGCCAATTCCTTGTATGTGAATGTTGATTTCACTCTGTACCTGTCAGTACCTGGCATGTGAATGTTGATTCTACTCTGTACCTGTCAGTACCTGGTATGTGAATCTTGATTTTGCTCTGTACCTGTCAGTTCCTGGTATGTGAATGTTGATTTTACTCTGTAGCTGTCAGTTCCTGGCATGTGAATGTTGATTTTATTCTGTACCTGTCAGTTCCTGGTGTGTGAATGTTGAATTTACTCTGTACCTGTCAGTTCCTGGGATGTGAATGTTGATTTTACTCTGTAACTGTCAGTCCCTTGGATGTGAATGTTGATTTTACTCTATAGCTGTCAATTCCTGGTATGTGAATGTTGATTTTACTCTGTACCTGTCAATTCCTGGTATGTCATTGTTAATTCTACTCTGTACCTATCTGTACCTGGTATGTGCATGTTGATTTTCCTCTAAATCTGTCAGTTCCTGGTATGTGAATGTTGATTTCACTCTGTACCTGTCAATTCCTGGCATGTGAATCTTGATTTTACTCTGGACCAGTCAATTCCTGGTATGTCAATGTTGATTCTACTCTTTTGCTGTCACTTACTGGTATGTGAATGTTGATTGTACTCTGGACCTGTCAGTTCCTGTTATGTGAATGTTGATTTTACTCTGCATCAGTCAATTCCTGGTATGTGAATGTTGATTTTACTCTGTACCTGTCAGTTCCTGGTATGTGAATGCTGATTTGAATCTGTATCTGTCAGTTCCTGGTATGTTAATTTTGATTTTACTCTGTATCTGTCAATTCCTGGTATGTGAATGTTGATTTTACTCTGTACCTGTCAGTTCCTGGTATGTGAATGCTGATTTAAATCTGTATCTGTCAGTTCCTGGTATGTTAATTTTGATTTTACTCTGTATCTGTCAATTCCTGGTATGTGAATGTTGATTCCACAACGTACCTGCCAGTACCTGTAATGTGAATGTTGATTGTACTCTTTACCGTACAGTTCCTGGTATGTGAATGTTGATTTTACACCATACCTGCCATTTCCTTGTCTGTAAATGTTGATTTTACACTGTACCTGTCAATTCCTGGGATGTGAATGTTGATTCTACAATGTACCAGTCAGTACCTGATATGTGAATGTTGATTTTACTCTGTGCCTGTCAGTTCCTGGTATGTGAATGTTGATTCTACTCTGTATCTGTCAATTCCTGGCATGTGAATCTTGATTTTACTCTGGACCAGTCAATTCCTGGTATGTCAATGTTGATTCTACTCTTTTGCTGTCACTTACTGGCATGTGAATGTTGATTTTACTCTGTACCTGTCAATTCCTGGTATGTGAAGGTTGATTCTACTCTGTACCTTTCAATTCCTGCCATGTGAATGTTGATTCTACTCTGTATCTGTCAGTTCCTGTTAGGTGAATGTTGATTTTACTCTGGATCAGTCACTTCCTGGTATGTGAATGTTGATTTCACTCTGTACCTGTCAGTTCCTGGCATGTGAATGTTGATTTTACACCATACCTGCCATTTCCTTGTCTGTAAATGTTGATTTTACACTGTACCTGTCAATTCCTGGGATGTGAATGTTGATTCTACAATGTACCAGTCAGTACCTGATATGTGAATGTTGATTTTACTCTGTGCCTGTCAGTTCCTGGTATGTGAATGTTGATTCTACAATGTACCTGTCTGTACCTGCTATGTAAATGTTGATTTTACTCTGTGCCTGCCAATTCCTGGAGTGCGAATGCTGATTTTACTCTCTACCAGTCAATTCCTGGTATGTCAATGTTGATTCTACTCTTTACCTGTAAATACCTGTTATGTGAATGGTGATTTGACTCTGTATCTGTCAGTTCCTGGTATGTGAATTTTGATTTTACTCTGTACTGTCAATTCCTGGTATGTGAATGTTGATTCTACAATGTACCTGTCAATTCCTGGTATGTGAATGTTGATTTTACTCTGTACCTGTCAGTTCCTGGCATGTGAATGTTGATTCAACTCTGTATCTGTCAATTCCTGGTATGTGAATTTTGATTTTACTCTGTACCTGTCAATTCCTGGTATGTGAATGTTGATTCTACAATGTACCTGTCAATTCCTGGTATGTGAATGTTGATTTTACTCTGTACCTGTCAGTACCTGGAATGTGAATGTTGATTTTACTCTCTACCTGCCAGTTCCTGGTATGTAAATGTTGATTTTACGCTGTACCTGTCAATTCCTGGTATGTGAATGTTGATTCTGCAATGTAGCTGTCAGTACCTGGGATATGAATGTTGATTTTACACTGTACCTGCCAATTCCTTGTATGTGAATGTTGATTTCACTCTGTACCTGTCAGTACCTGGCATGTGAATGTTGATTTTACTCTGTACCTGTCAGTACCTGGTATGTGAATCTTGATTTTGCTCTGTACCTGTCAGTTCCTGGTATGTGAATGTTGATTTTACTCTGTAGCTGTCAGTTCCTGGCATGTGAATGTTGATTTTATTCTGTACCTGTCAGTTCCTGGTGTGTGAATGTTGAATTTACTCTGTACCTGTCAGTTCCTGGGATGTGAATGTTGATTTTACTCTGTAACTGTCAGTCCCTTGGATGTGAATGTTGATTTTACTCTATAGCTGTCAATTCCTGGTATGTGAATGTTGATTTTACTCTGTACCTGTCAATTCCTGGTATGTCATTGTTAATTCTACTCTGTACCTATCTGTACCTGGTATGTGCATGTTGATTTTCCTCTAAATCTGTCAGTTCCTGGTATGTGAATGTTGATTTCACTCTGTACCTGTCAATTCCTGGCATGTGAATCTTGATTTTACTCTGGACCAGTCAATTCCTGGTATGTCAATGTTGATTCTACTCTTTTGCTGTCACTTACTGGTATGTGAATGTTGATTGTACTCTGGACCTGTCAGTTCCTGTTATGTGAATGTTGATTTTACTCTGCATCAGTCAATTCCTGGTATGTGAATGTTGATTTTACTCTGTACCTGTCAGTTCCTGGTATGTGAATGCTGATTTGAATCTGTATCTGTCAGTTCCTGGTATGTTAATTTTGATTTTACTCTGTATCTGTCAATTCCTGGTATGTGAATGTTGATTTTACTCTGTACCTGTCAGTTCCTGGTATGTGAATGCTGATTTAAATCTGTATCTGTCAGTTCCTGGTATGTTAATTTTGATTTTACTCTGTATCTGTCAATTCCTGGTATGTGAATGTTGATTCCACAACGTACCTGCCAGTACCTGTAATGTGAATGTTGATTGTACTCTTTACCGTACAGTTCCTGGTATGTGAATGTTGATTTTACACCATACCTGCCATTTCCTTGTCTGTAAATGTTGATTTTACACTGTACCTGTCAATTCCTGGGATGTGAATGTTGATTCTACAATGTACCAGTCAGTACCTGATATGTGAATGTTGATTTTACTCTGTGCCTGTCAGTTCCTGGTATGTGAATGTTGATTCTACTCTGTATCTGTCAATTCCTGGCATGTGAATCTTGATTTTACTCTGGACCAGTCAATTCCTGGTATGTCAATGTTGATTCTACTCTTTTGCTGTCACTTACTGGCATGTGAATGTTGATTTTACTCTGTACCTGTCAATTCCTGGTATGTGAAGGTTGATTCTACTCTGTACCTTTCAATTCCTGCCATGTGAATGTTGATTCTACTCTGTATCTGTCAGTTCCTGTTAGGTGAATGTTGATTTTACTCTGGATCAGTCACTTCCTGGTATGTGAATGTTGATTTCACTCTGTACCTGTCAGTTCCTGGCATGTGAATGTTGATTTTACACCATACCTGCCATTTCCTTGTCTGTAAATGTTGATTTTACACTGTACCTGTCAATTCCTGGGATGTGAATGTTGATTCTACAATGTACCAGTCAGTACCTGATATGTGAATGTTGATTTTACTCTGTGCCTGTCAGTTCCTGGTATGTGAATGTTGATTCTACTCTGTATCTGTCAATTCCTGGTATGTGAATGTTGATTTTACTCTTTTCCTGTCAATTCCTGGTATGTGAATGTGGATTTTAATCTGTATCAGTCACTTCCTGGTATGTGAATGTTGATTTCACTCTGTACCTGTCAGTTCCTGGCATGTGAATGTTGATTTTACTCTGTACCTGTCAATTCCTGGTATGTGAAGGTTGATTTTACTCTGTACCTGTCAGTACCTTGCATGTGAATCTTGATTCTGCTCTGTACCTGTCAGTTCCTGGTATGTGAATGTTGATTTTACTCTGTACCTGTCAGTTCCTGCCATGTGAATGTTGATTTTACTCTGTGCCTTTCAATTCCTGGTACGTGTTTGTTGATTCTGCTCTGTACCTGTCAATTCCTGGCATGTGAATCTTGATTTTAATCTGTACCAGTCAATTCCTGGTATGTCAATGTTGATTCTACTCTTTAGCTGTCACTTACTGGTATGTGAATGTTGATTGTACTCTGGACCTGTCAGTTCCTGTTCTGTGAATGTTGATTTTGCTCTGCATCAGTCAATTCCTGGTTTGTGAATGTTGATTTTACTCTGTACCTGTCAGTTCCTGGTATGTGAATGCTGATTTGAATCTGTATCTGTCAGTTCCTGGTATGTTAATTTTGATTTTACTCTGTATCTGTCAATTCCTGGTATGTGAATGTTGATTCCACAACGTACCTGCCAGTACCTGTAATGTGAATGTTGATTGTACTCTTTACCGTACACTTCCTGGTATGTGAATGTTGATTTTACACCATACCTGCCATTTCCTTGTCTGTAAATGTTGATTTTACACTGTACCTGTCAATTCCTGGGATGTGAATGTTGATTCTACAATGTACCAGTCAGTACCTGATATGTGAATGTTGATTTTACTCTGTACCTGTCAGTTCCTGGTATGTGAATGTTGATTCTACTCTGTATCTGTCAATTCCTGGTATGTGAATGTTGATTTTATTCTTTACCTGTCAATTCCTGGTATGTGAATGTGGATTCTACTCTGTATCTGTCAATTCCTGGTATGTGAATGTTGATTTTACTCTTTTCCTGTCAATTCCTGCTGTGTGAATGTGGATTTTACTCTGTATCAGTCACTTCCTGGTATGTGAATGTTGATTTCACTCTGCACCTGTCAGTTCCTGGCATGTGAATGTTGATTTTACTCTGTACCTGTCAATTCCTGGTATGTGAAGGTTGATTCTACTCTGTACCTGTCAGTTCCTAGAATGTGAATGTTGATTTTACTCTGTACCTGTCAGTACCTGGCATATGAATCTTGATTCTACTCTGTACCTGTCAGTTCCTGGTATGTGAATGTTGATTTTACTCTGTACCTGTCAGTTCCTGCCATGTGAATGTTGATTTTAATCTGTGCCTGTCAGTTCCTGGTATGTGAATGTTGATTCTACTCTGTATCTGTCAATTCCTGGTATGTGAATGTTAATTTTACTCTTTTCCTGTCAATTCCTGGTATGTGAATGTGGATTTTAATCTGTATCAGTCACTTCCTGGTATGTGAATGTTGATTTCACTCTGTACCTGTCAGTTCCTGGCATGTGAATGTTGATTTTACTCTGTACCTGTCAATTCCTGGTGTGTGAAGGTTGATTTTACTCTGTACCTGTCAGTACCTGGCATGTGAATCTTGATTCTGCTCTGTACCTGTCAGTTCCTGGTATGTGAATGTTGATTTTACTCTGTACCTGTCAGTTCCTGCCATGTGAATGTTGATTTTACTCTGTGCCTTTCAATTCCTGGTACGTGTTTGTTGATTCTGCTCTGTACCTGTCAATTCCTGGCATGTGAATCTTGATTTTAATCTGTACCAGTCAATTCCTGGTATGTCAATGTTGATTCTACTCTTTAGCTGTCACTTACTGGTATGTGAATGTTGATTGTACTCTGGACCTGTCAGTTCCTGTTATGTGAATGTTGATTTTACTCTGCATCAGTCAATTCCTGGTTTGTGAATGTTGATTTTACTCTGTACCTGTCAGTTCCTGGTATGTGAATGCTGACTTGAATCTGTATCTGTCAGTTCCTGGGATGTTAATTTTGATTTTACTCTGTATCTGTCAATTCCTGGTATGTGAATGTTGATTCCACAACGTACCTGCCAGTACCTGTAATGTGAATGTTGATTGTACTCTTTACCGTACACTTCCTGGTATGTGAATGTTGATTTTACACCATACCTGCCATTTCCTTGTCTGTAAATGTTGATTTTACACTGTACCTGTCAATTCCTGGGATGTGAATGTTGATTCTACAATGTACCAGTCAGTACCTGATATGTGAATGTTGATTTTACTCTGTGCCTGTCAGTTCCTGGTATGTGAATGTTGATTCTAATCTGTATCTGTCAATTCCTGGTATGTGAATGTTGATTTTACTCTTTACCTGTCAATTCCTGGTATGTGAATGTGGATTCTACTCTGTATCTGTCAATTCCTGGTATGTGAATGTTGATTTTACTCTTTTCCTGTCAATTCCTGGTGTGTGAATGTGGATTTTACTCTGTATCAGTCACTTCCTGGTATGTGAATGTTGATTTTACTCTGTACCTGTCAATTCCTGCTATGTGAAGGTTGATTCTACTCTGTACCTGTCAGTTCCTAGAATGTGAATGTTGATTTTACTCTGTACCTGTCAGTACCTGGCATGTGAATCTTGATTCTACTCTGTACCTGTCAGTTCCTGGTATGTGAATGTTGATTTTACTCTGTACCTCTCAGTTCCTGCCATGTGAATGTTGATTTTACTCTGTGCCTTTCAATTCCTGGTACGTGTATGTTGATTCTGCTCTGTACCTGTCAGTTCCTGGTATGTGAATGTTGATTTCACTCTGTCCCTGTCAGTTCCTGGCATGTGAATGTTGATTTTACTCTGTACCTGTCAATTCCTGGTATGTGAAGGTTGATTCTACTCTGTACCTGTCAATTCCTGCCATGTGAATGTTGATTCTACTCTGTATCTGTCAGTTCCTGTTATGTGAATGTTGATTTTACTCTGGATCAGTCACTTCCTGGAATGTGAATGTTGATTTCACTCTGTACCTGTCAGTTCCTGGCATGTGAATGTTGATTTTACTCTGTACCTGTCAATTCCTGGTACGTGTATGTTGATTCTGCTCTGTACCTGTCAGTTCCTGGTATGTGAATGTTGATTTTACTCTGTACCTGTCAATTCCTGGTATGTGAAGGTTGATTCTACTCTGTACCTGTCAATTCCTGCCATGTGAATGTTGATTCTACTCTGTATCTGTCAGTTCCTGTTATGTGAATGTTGATTTTACTCTGGATCAGTCACTTCCTGGTATGTGAATGTTGATTTCACTCTGTACCTGTCAGTTCCTGGCATGTGAATGTTGATTTTACTCTGTACCTGTCAATTCCTGGTACGTGTATGTTGATTCTGCTCTGTACCTGTCAGTTCCTGGTATGTGAATGTTGATTTTACTCTGTACCTGTCAGTTCCTGGTATGTGAATGCTGATTTGAATCTGTATCTGTCAGTTCCTGGTATGTTAATTTTGATTTTACTCTGTATCTGTCAATTACTGGTATGTGAATGTTGATTCCACAACGTACCTGCCAGTACCTGTAATGTGAATGTTGATTGTACTCTTTACCGTACAGTTCCTGGTATGTGAATGTTGATTTTACTCCATACCTGCCATTTCCTTGTCTGTAAATGTTGATTTTACACTGTACCTGTCAATTCCTGGGATGTGAATGTTGATTCTACAATGTACCAGTCAGTTCCTGGTATGTGAATGTTGATTCTACTCTGTATCTGTCAATTCCTGGTATGTGAATGTTGATTTTACTCTTTTCCTGTCAATTCCTGGTATGTGAATGTGGATTTTACTCTGTATCAGTCACTTCCTGGTATGTGAATGTTGATTTCACTCTGTACCTGTCAGTTCCTGGCATGTGAATGTTGATTTTACTCTGTACCTGTCAATTCCTGGTATGTGAAGGTTGATTTTACTCTGTACCTGTCAGTACCTGGCATGTGAATCTTGTTTCTGCTCTGTACCTGTCAGTTCCTGGTATGTGAAGGTTGATTCTACTCTGTACCTGTCAATTCCTGCCATGTGAATGTTGCTTTTACTCTGTACCTGTCAATTCCTGGTACGTGTATATTGATTCTGCTCTGTACCTGTCAGTTCCTGGCATGTGAATGTTGATTTCACTCTGTACCTGTCAATTCCTGGCATGTGAATCTTGATTTTACTCTGTACCAGTCAATTCCTGGTATGTCAATGTTGATTCTACTCTTTAGCTGTCACTTACTGGTATGTGAATGTTGATTGTACTCTGGACCTGTCAGTTCCTGTTATGTGAATGTTGATTTTACTCTGCATCAGTCAATTCCTGGTTTGTGAATGTTGATTTTACTCTGTACCTGTCAGTTCCTGGTATGTGAATGCTGATTTGAATCTGTATCTGTCAGTTCCTGGTATGTTAATTTTGATTTTACTCTGTATCTGTCAATTCCTGGTATGTGAATGTTGATTCCACAACGTACCTGCCAGTACCTGTGATGTGAATGTTGATTGTACTCTTTACCGTACAGTTCCTGGTATGTGAATGTTTATTTTACACCATACCTGCCATTTCCTTGTCTGTAAATGTTGATTTTACACTGTACCTGTCAATTCCTGGGATGTGAATGCTGATTCTTCAATGTACCAGTCGGTACCTGATATGTGAATGTTGATTTTACTCTGTGCCTGTCAGTTCCTGGTATGTGAATGTTGATTCTACTCTGTATCTGTCAATTCCTGGTATGTGAATGTTGATTTTACTCTTTGCCTGTCAATTCCAGGTATGTGAATGTGGATTCTACTCTGTATCTGTCAATTCCTGGTATGTGAATGTTGATTTTACTCTTTTCCTGTCAATTCCCGGTGTGTGAATGTGGATTTTACTCTGTATCAGTCACTTCCTGGTATGTGAATGTTGATTTCACTCTGCACCTGTCAGTTCCTGGCATGTGAATGTTGATTTTACTCTGTACCTGTCAATTCCTGGTATGTGAAGGTTGATTCTACTCTGTACCTGTCAGTTCCTAGAATGTGAATGTTGATTTTACTCTGTACCTGTCAGTACCTGGCATGTGAATCTTGATTCTACTCTGTACCTGTCAGTTCCTGGTATGTGAATGTTGATTTTACTCTGTACCTGTCAGTTCCTGCCATGTGAATGTTGATTTTACTCTGTGCCTTTCAATTCCTGGTACGTGTATGTTGATTCTGCTCTGTACCTGTCAGTTCCTGGTATGTGAATGTTGATTTCACTCTGTACCTGTCAGTTCCTGGCATGTGAATGTTGATTTTACTCTGTACCTGTCAATTCCTGGTATGTGAAGGTTGATTCTACTCTAAACCTGTCAATTCCTGCCATGTGAATGTTGATTCTACTCTGTATCTGTCAGTTCCTGTAATGTGAATGTTGATTTTACTCTGTATCAGTCACTTCCTGGTATGTGAATGTTGATTTCACTCTGTACCTGTCAGTTCCTGGCATGTGAATGTTGATTTTACTCTGTACCTGTCAATTCCTGGTACGTGTATGTTGATTCTGCTCAGTACCTGTCAGTTCCTGGTATGTGAATGTTGATTTTACTCTGTACCTGTCAATTCCTGGTATGTGAATGTTGATTCTACAATGTAACTGTCAATTCCTGGTATGTGAATGTTGATTTTACTCTGTACCTGTCAGTTCCTGGTATGTGAATGCTGATTTGAATCTGTATCTGTCAGTTCCTGGTATGTGAATGTTGATTTCACTCTGTACCTGTCAGTTCCTGGCATGTGAATGTTGATTTTACTCTGTACCTGTCAATTCCTGGTATGTGAAGGTTGGTTCTACTCTGTACCTGTCAATTCCTGCCATTTGAATGTTGATTCTACTCTGTATCTGTCAGTTCCTGTTATGTGAATGTTGATTTTACTCTGGATCAGTCACTTCCTGGTATGTGAATGTTGATTTCACTCTGTACCTGTCAGTTCCTGGCATGTGAATGTTGATTTTACTCTGTACCTGTCAATTCCTGGTACGTGTATGTTGATTCTGCTCTGTACCTGTCAGTTCCTGGTATGTGAATTTTGATTTTACTCCGTACCTGTCAATTCCTGGTATGTGAATGTTGATTCTACAATGTATCTGTCAATTCCTGGTATGTGAATGTTGATTTTACTCTGTGCCTGTCAGTTCCTAGAATGTGAATGTTGATTTTACTCTATACCTGTCAGTACCTGGCATGTGAATCTTGATTTTACTCTGTACCTGTCAGTTCCTGGTATGTGAATTTTGATTTTACTCTGTACCTTTCAATTCCTGGTACGTGTATGTTGATTCTGCTCTGTACCTGTCAGTTCCTGGTATGTGAATGTTGATTTCACTCTGTACCTGTCAGTTCCTGGCATGTGAATTTTGATTTTACTCTGTACCTGTCAATTCCTGGTATGTGAAGGTTGACTCTACTCTGTACCTGTCAATTCCTGCCATGTGAATGTTGATTTTACTCTGTACCTGTCAATTCCTGGTACGTGTATATTGATTCTGCTCTGTACCTGTCAGTTCCTGGCATGTGAATGTTGATTTCACTCTGTACCTGTCAATTCCTGGCATGTGAATCTTGATTTTACTCTGTCCCAGTCAATTCCTGGTATGTCAATGTTGATTCTACTCTTTAGCTGTCACTTACTGGTATGTGAATGTTGATTGTACTCTGGACCTGTCAGTTCCTGTTATGTGAATGTTGATTTTACTCTGCATCAGTCAATTCCTGGTTTGTGAATGTTGATTTTACTCTGTACCTGTCAGTTCCTGGTATGTGAATGCTGATTTTAATCTGTATCTGTCAGTTCCTGGTATGTTAATTTTGATTTTACTCTGTATCTGTCAATTCCTGGTATGTGAATGTTGATTCCACAACGTACTTGCCAGTACCTGTAATGTGAATGTTGATTGTACTCTTTACCGTACAGTTCCTGGTATGTGAATGTTGATTTTACACCATACCTGCCATTTCCTTGTCTGTAAATGTTGATTTTACACTGTACCTGTCAATTCCTGGGATGTGAAAGTTGATTCTACAATGTACCAGTCAGTACCTGATATGTGAAAGTTGATTTTACTCTGTGCCTGTCAGTTCCTGGTATGTGAATGTTGATTCTACTCTGTATCTGTCAATTCCTGGTATGTGAATGTTGATTTTACTCTTTACCTGTCAATTCCTGGTATGTGAATGTGGATTTTACTCTGTATCAGTCACTTCCTGGTATGTGAATGTTGATTTCACTCTGTACCTGTCAGTTCCTGGCATGTGAATGTTGATTTTACTCTGTACCTGTCAATTCCTGGTATGTGAAGGTTGATTCTACTCTGTAATGTCAGTTCCTAGAATGTGAATGTTGATTTTACTCTGTACCTGTCAGTACCTGGCATGTGATTCTTGATTCTACTCTGTATCTGTCAGTTCCTGGTGTGTGAATGTTGATTTTACTCTGTTCCTGTCAGTTCCTGCCATGTGAATGTTGATTTTACTCTGTGCCTTTCAATTCCTGGTACGTGTATGTTGATTCTGCTCTGTCCCTGTCAGTTCCTGGTATGTGAATGTTGATTTCACTCTGTATTGTCAGTTCCTGGCATGTGAATGTTGATTTAACTCTGTACCTGTCAATTCCTGGTATGTGAAGGTTGATTCTACTCTGTACCTGTCAATTCCTGCCATGTGAATGTTGATTTTACTCTGTACCTGTCAATTCCTGGTACGTGTATGTTGATTCTGCTCTGTACCTGTCAGTTCCTGGTATGTGAATGTTGATTTCACTCTGTACCTGTCAATTCCTGGCATGTGAATCTTGATTTTACTTTGTACCTGCCAATTCCTGTTGTGTGAATGTTGATTTTACTCTATACCAGTCAATTCCTGGTATGTCAATGTTGATTCTTCTCTTTACCTGTCACTTACTGGTATGTGAATGTTGATTGTACTCTGGACCTGTCAGTTCCTGGTATGTGAATGTTGATTTTACTCTGCATCAGTCAATTCCTGGTATGTGAATGTTGATTTTACTCTGTACCTGTCAATTCCGGGTATGTGTAAGTTGATTCTGCTCTGTACCTGTCAGTTCCTGGTATGTGAATGGTGCTTTGAATCTGTACCTGTCAATTACTGGTATGTGAATGTTGATTTTACTCTGTACCTGTCAATTACTGGTACGTGAATGTGATTTTACTCTGTATCAGTCAATTCCTAGTATGTGAATGTTGATTTTACTCTGTACTTGTCAGTTCCTGGTATGTGAATGTTGATTTGACTCTGTATCTGTCAGTTCCTGGTATGTGAATTTTGATTTTACTCTGTATCTGTCAATTCCTGGTATGTGAATGTTGATTTTTCTCTGTCCCTGTCAATTCCTGGTATGTCACTGTTAATTCTACTCTGTACCTGTCAGTACCTGGCATGTGAATCTTGATTTTACTCTGTACCTGTCATTTCCTGGTATGTGAATGTTGATTTTACTCTGTACCTGTCAGTTCCTGCCATGTGAATGTTGATTTTACTCTGTACCTTTCAATTCCTGGTACGTGAATGTTGATTCTGCTCTGTACCTGTCAGTTCCTGGTATGTGAATGTTGATTTCACTCTGCACCTGTCAGTTCCTGGCATGTGAATGTTGATTTTACTCTGTACCTGTCAATTCCTGGTATGTGAAGGTTGATTCTACTCTGTACCTGTCAATTCCTGCCATGTGAATGTTGATTTTACTCTGTACCTGTCAATTCCGGGTATGTGTAAGTTGATTCTGCTCTGTACCTGTCAGTTCCTGGTATGTGAATGTTGATTTCACTCTGTACCTGTCAATTCCTGGCTTGTGAATCTTGATGTTACTCTGTACCTGCCAATTCCTGTTGTGTGAATGTTGATTTTACTCTATACCAGTCAATTCCTGGTATGTCAATATTGATTCTACTCTTTACCTGTCACTTACTGGTATGTGAATGTTGATTGTACTCTGGACCTGTCAGTTCCTGGTATGTGAATGTTGATTTTACTCTGCATCAGTCAATTCCTGGTATGTGAATGTTGATTTTACTCTGTGCCTGTCAGTTCCTGGTATGTGAATGTTGATTCTACTCTGTATCTGTCAATTCCTGGTATGTGAATGTTGATTTTACTCTGTATCAGTCACTTCCTGGTATGTGAATGTTGATTTCACTCTGTACCTGTCAGTTCCTGGCATGTGAATGTTGATTTTACTCTGTACCTGTCAATTCCTGGTATGTGAAGGTTGATTCTACTCTGTCCCTGTCCGTTCCTAGAATGTGAATGTTGATTTTACTCTGCATCAGTCAATTCCTGGTATGTGAATGTTGATTTTACACCATACCTGCCATTTCCTTGTCTGTAAATGTAGATTTTACACTGTACCTGTCAATTCCTGGTATGTGAATGTTGATTCTACAATGTTCCTGTCAGTGCCTGGTATGTGAATGTTGATTCTACAATGTGCCTGTCAGTTCCTGGTATGTGAATGTTGATTTTACTCTGCATCAGTCAATTCCTGGTATGTGAATGTTGATTTTACTCTGTACCTGTCAGTTCCTGTTATGTGAATGCTGATTTGAATCTGTATCTGTCAGTTCCTGGTATGTGAATGCTGATTTGAATCTGTATCTGTCAATTCCTGGTATGTGAATGTTGATTCCACAACGTACTTGCCAGTACCTGTGATGTGAATGTTGATTGTACTCTTTACCGTACAGTTCCTGGTATGTGAATGTTGATTTAACACCATACCTGCCATTTCCTTGTCTGTAAATGTTGATTTTACACTGTACCTGTCAATTCCTGGGATGTGAATGTTGATTCTACAATGTACCAGTCAGTACCTGATATGTGAATGTTGATTTTACTCTGTGCCTGTCAGTTCCTGGTATGTGAATGTTGATTCTACTCTGTATCTGTCAATTCCTGGTATGTGAATGTTGATTTTACTCTCTGCCTGTCAATTCCTGGTATGTGAATGTGGATTTTACTCTGTATCAGTCAGTTCCTGGTATGTGAATGTTGATTTCACTCTGTACCTGTCAGTTCCTGGCATGTGAATGTTGATTTTACTCTGTACCTGTCAATTCCTGGTATGTGAAGGTTGATTCTACTCTGTACCTGTCAGTTCCTAGAATGTGAATGTAGATTTTACTCTGTACCTGTCAGTACCTGGCATGTGAATCTTGATTCTACTCTGTACCTGTCAGTTCCTGGTATATGAATGTTGATTTTACTCTGTACCTGTCAGTTCCTGCCATGTGAATGTTGATTTTACTCTGTGCCTTTCAATTCCTGGTACGTGTATGTTGATTCTGCTCTGTACCTGTCAGTTCCTGGTATGTGAATGTTGATTTCACTCTGTACCTGTCAATTCCTGGTACGTGAATGTTGATTCTGCTCTGTACCTGTCAGTTCCTGGTATGTGAATGTTGATTTTACTCTGTACCTGTCAATTCCGGGTATGTGTAATTTGATTCTGCTCTGTACCTGTCAGTTCCTGGTATGTGAATGTTGATTTCACTCTGTACCTGTCAATTCCTGGCTTGTGAATCTTGATGTTACTCTGTACCTGCCAATTCCTGTTGTGTGAATGTTGATTTTACTCTATACCAGTCAATTCCTGGTATGTCAATGTTGATTCTACTCTTTACCTGTCTCTTACTGGTATGTGAATGTTGATTGTACTCTGGACCTGTCAGTTCCTGGTATGTGAATGTTGATTTTACTCTGCATCAGTCAATTCCTGGTTTGTGAATGTTGATTTTACTCTGTGCCTGTCAGTTCCTGGTATGTGAATGTTGATTCTACTCTGTATCTGTCAATTCCTGGTATGTGAATGTTGATTTTACTCTGTATCAGTCACTTCCTGGTATGTGAATGTTGATTTCACTCTGTATCAGTCACTTCCTGGTATGTGAATGTTGATTTCACTCTGTACCTGTCAGTTCCTGGCATGTGAATGTTGATTTTACTCTGTACCTGTCAATTCCTGGTATGTGAAGGTTGATTCTACTCTGTACCTGTCAGTTCCTAGAATGTGAATGTTGATTATACTCTGCATCAGTCAATTCCTGGTATGTGAATGTTGATTTTACTCTGTGCCTGTCAGTTCCTGGCATGTGAATGTTGATTTTACTCTTTACCTGTCAGTTCCTGGTATGTGAATGTTGATTTTACTCTGTATCAGTCACTTCCTGGTATGTTAATGTTGATTTCACTCTGTACCTGTCAGTTCCTGGCATGCGAATGTTGATTTTACTCTGTACCTGTCAATTCCTGGGATGTGAAGGTTGATTCTACTCTGTACCTGTCAGTTCCTAGAATGTGAATGTTGATTTTACTCGGTACCTGTCAGTACCTGGCATGTGAATCTTGATTTTACTCTGTACCTGTCAGTTCCTGGTCTGTGAATTGTTGATTTTACTCTGTACCTGTCAGTTCCTGCCATGTGAATGTTGATTTTACTCTGTGCCTTTCAATTCCTGGTACGTGTATGTTGATTCTGCTCTGTACCTGTCAGTTCCTGGTATGTGAATGTTGATTTCACTCTGTACCTGTCAATTCCTGGCATGTGAATCTTGATTTTACTCTGTACCAGTCAATTCCTGGTATGTCAATGTTGATTCTACTCTTTAGCTGTCACTTACTGTTATGTGAATGTTGATTGTACTCTGGACCTGTCAGTTCCTGTAATGTGAATGTTGATTTTACTCTGCATCAGTCCATTCCTGGTATGTGAATGTTGAGTTTACTCTGTACCTGTCAGTTCCTGGTATGTGAATGCTGATTTGAATCTGTATCTGTCAGTTCCTGGTATGTGAATGCTGATTTGAATCTGTATCTGTCAATTCCTGGTATGTGAATGTTGATTCCACAACGTACTTGCCAGTACCTGTGATGTGAATGTTGATTGTACTCTTTACCGTACAGTTCCTGGTATGTGAATGTTGATTTTACACCATACCTGCCATTTCCTTGTCTGTAAATGTTGATTTTACACTGTACCTGTCAATTCCTGGGATGTGAATGTTGATTCTACAATGTACCAGTCAGTACCTGATATGTGAATGTTGATTTTACTCTGTGCCTGTCAGTTCCTGGTATGTGAATGTTGATTCTACTCTGTATCTGTCAATTCCTGGTATGTGAATGTTGATTTTACTCTCTACCTGTCAATTCCTGGTATGTGAATGTGGATTTTACTCTGTATCAGTCAGTTCCTGGTATGTGAATGTTGATTTCACTCTGTACCTGTCAGTTCCTGGCATGTGAATGTTGATTTTACTCTGTACCTGTCAATTCCTGGTATGTGAAGGTTGATTCTACTCTGTACCTGTCAGTTCCTAGAATGTGAATGTAGATTTTACTCTGTACCTGTCAGTACCTGGCATGTGAATCTTGATTCTACTCTGTACCTGTCAGTTCCTGGTATATGAATGTTGATTTTACTCTGTACCTGTCAGTTCCTGCCATGTGAATGTTGATTTTACTCTGTGCCTTTCAATTCCTGGTACGTGTATGTTGATTCTGCTCTGTACCTGTCAGTTCCTGGTATGTGAATGTTGATTTCACTCTGTACCTGTCAATTCCTGCCATGTGAATGTTGATTTTACTCTGTACCTGTCAATTCCTGGTACGTGTATGTTGATTCTGCTCTGTACCTGTCAGTTCCTGGCATGTGAATCTTGATTTTACTTTGTACCTGCCAATTCCTGTTGTGTGAATGTTGATTTTACTCTATACCAGTCAATTCCTGGTATGTCAATGTGGATTCTTCTCTTTACCTGTCACTTACTGGTATGTGAATGTTGATTGTACTCTGGACCTGTCAGTTCCTGGTATGTGAATGTTGATTTTACTCTGCATCAGTCAATTCCTGGTATGTGAATGTTGATTTTACTCTGTACCTGTCAGTTCCTGGTATGTGAATGCTGATTTGAATCTGTATCTGTCAGTTCCTGGTATGTTAATTTTGATTTTACTCTGTATCTGTCAATTCCAGGTATGTGAATGTTGATTCCACAAAGTACCTGCCAGTACCTGTAATGTGAATGTTGATTGTACTCTTTACCGTACAGTTCCTGGTATGTGAATGTTGATTTTACACCATACCTGCCATTTCCTTGTCTGTAAATGTTCATTTTACACTGTACCTGTCAATTCCTGGGATGTGAATGTTGATTCTACAATGTCCCAGTCAGTACCTGATATGTGAATGTTGATTTTACTCTGTGCCTGTCAGTTCCTGGGATGTGAATGTTGATTCTACTCTGTATCTGTCAATTCCTGGTATGTGAATGTTGATTTTACTCTTTACCTGTCAATTCCTGGTATGTGAATGTGGATTTTACTCTGTATCAGTCACTTCCTGGTATGTGAATGTTGATTTCACTCTGTACCTGTCAGTTCCTGGCATGTGAATGTTGATTTTACTCTGTACCTGTCAATTCCTGGTATGTGAAGGTTGATTCTACTCTGTACCTGTCAGTTCCTAGAATGTGAATGTTGATTTTACTCTGTACATGTCAGTACCTGGCATGTGAATCTTGATTCTACTCTGTACCTGTCAGTTCCTGGTGTGTGAATGTTGATTTCACTCTGTACCTGTCAGTTCCTGCCATGTGAATGTTGATTTTACACTGTGCCTTTCAATTCCTGGTATGTGAAGGTTGATTCTACTCTGTACCTGTCAGTTCCTAGAATGTGAATGTTGATTTTACTCTGTACATGTCAGTACCTGGCATGTGAATGTTGATTCCACAACGTACCTGCCAGTACCTGTAATGTGAATGTTGATTGTACTCTTTACCGTACAGTTCCTGGTATGTGAATGTTGATTTTACACCATACCTGCCATTTCCTTGTCTGTAAATGTTGATTTTACTCTTTACCTGTCAATTCCTGGTATGTGAATGTGGATTTTACTCTGTATCAGTCACTTCCTGGTATGTGAATGTTGATTTCACTCTGTACCTGTCAGTTCCTGGCATGTGAATGTTGATTTTACTCTGTACCTGTCAATTCCTGGTATGTGAAGGTTGATTCTACTCTGTACCTGTCAGTTCCTAGAATGTGAATGTTGATTTTACTCTGTACATGTCAGTACCTGGCATGTGAATATTGATTCTACTCTGTACCTGTCAGTTCCTGGTGTGTGAATGTTGATTTCACTCTGTACCTGTCAGTTCCTGCCATGTGAATGTTGATTTTACTCTGTGCCTTTCAATTCCTGGTACGTGTATGTTGATTCTGCTCTGTACCTGTCAGTTCCTGGTATGTGAATGTTGATTTCACTCTGCACCTGTCAGTTCCTGGCATGTGAATGTTGATTTTACTCTGTACCTGTCAATTCCTGGTATGTGAAGGTTGATTCTACTCTGTACCTGTCAATTCCTGCCATGTGAATGTTGATTTTACTCTGTACCTGTCAATTCCTGGTACGTGTATGTTGATTCTGCTCTGTACCTGTCAGTTCCTGGTATGTGAATGTTGATTTCACTCTGTACCTGTCAATTCCTGGCATGTGAATCTTGATTTTACTTTGCACCTGCCAATTCCTGTTGTGTGAATGTTGATTTTACTCTATACCAGTCAATTCCTGGTATGTCAATGTTGATTCTTCTCTTTACCTGTCACTTACTGGTATGTGAATGTTGATTGTACTCTGGACCTGTCAGTTACTGGTATGTGAATGTTGATTCTACTCTGCATCAGTCAATTCCTGGTATGTGAATGTTGATTTTACTCTGTACCTGTCAGTTCCTGGTATGTGAATGCTGATTTGAATCTGTATCTGTCAGTTCCTGGTATGTTAATTTTGATTTTACTCTGTATCTGTCAATTCCTGGTATGTGAATGTTGACTCCACAACGTACCTGCCAGTACCTGTAATGTGAATGTTGATTGTCCTGTTTACCGTACAGTTCCTGGTATGTGAATGTTGATTCTACTCTGTATCTGTCAATTCCTGGTATGTGAATGTTGATTTTACTCTTTTCCTGTCAATTCCTGGTATGTGAATGTGGATTTTAATCTGTATCAGTCACTTCCTGGTATGTGAATGTTGATTTCACTCTGTACCTGTCAGTTCCTGGCATGTGAATGTTGATTTTACTCTGTACCTGTCAATTCCTGGTATGTGAAGGTTGATTTTACTCTGTACCTGTCAGTACCTGGCATGTGAATGTTGATTTTACTCTGTACCTGTCAGTTCCTGCCATGTGAATGTTGATTTTACTCTGTGCCTTTCAATTCCTGGTACGTGTTTGTTGATTCTGCTCTGTACCTGTCAGTTCCTGGTATGTGAATGTTGATTTCACTCTGTACCTGTCAGTTCCTGGCATGTGAATGTTGATTTTACTCTGTACCTGTCAATTCCTGGTATGTGAAGGTTGATTCTACTCTGTACCTGTCAATTCCTGCCATGTGAATGTTGATTCTACCCTGTATCTGTCAGTTCCTGTTATGTGAATGTTGATTTTACTCTGGATCAGTCACTTCCTGGTATGTGAATGTTGATTTCACTCTGTACCTGTCAGTTCCTGCCATGTGAATGTTGATTTTACTCTTTACCTGTCAATTCCTGGTATGTGAATGTGGATTTTACTCTGTATCAGTCACTTCCTGGTATGTGAATGTTGATTTCACTCTGTACCTGTCAGTTCCTGGCATGTGAATGTTGATTTTACTCTGTACCTGTCAATTCCTGGTATGTGAAGGTTGATTCTACTCTGTACCTGTCAGTTCCTAGAATGTGAATGTTGATTTTACTCTGTACATGTCAGTACCTGGCATGTGAATCTTGATTCTACTCTGTACCTGTCAGTTCCTGGTGTGTGAATGTTGATTTTACTCTGTACCTGTCAGTTCCTGCCATGTGAATGTTGATTTTACTCTGTGCCTTTCAATTCCTGGTACGTGTATGTTGATTCTGCTCTGCACCTGTCAGTTCCTGGTATGTGAATGTTGATTTCACTCTGTACCTGTCAGTTCCTGGCATGTGAATGTTGATTTTACTCTGTACCTGTCAATTCCTGGTATGTGAAGGTTGATTCTACTCTGTACCTGTCAATTCCTGCCATGTGAATGTTGATTTTACTCTGTACCTGTCAATTCCTGGTACGTGTATGTTGATTCTGCTCTGTACCTGTCAGTTCCTGGTATGTGAATGTTGATTTCACTCTGTACCTGTCAATTCCTGGCATGTGAATCTTGATTTTACTTTGCACCTGCCAATTCCTGTTGTGTGAATGTTGATTTTACTCTATACCAGTCAATTCCTGGTATGTCAATGTTGATTCTTCTCTTTACCTGTCACTTACTGGTATGTGAATGTTGATTGTACTCTGGACCTGTCAGTTCCTGGTATGTGAATGTTGATTTTACTCTGCATCAGTCAATTCCTGGTATGTGAATGTTGATTTTACTCTGTACCTGTCAGTTCCTGGTATGTGAATGCTGATTTGAATCTGTATCTGTCAGTTCCTGGTATGTTAATTTTGATTTTACTCTGTATCTGTCAATTCCTGGTATGTGAATGTTGACTCCACTACGTACCTGCCAGTACCTGTAATGTGAATGTTGATTGTCCTGTTTACCGTACAGTTCCTGGTATGTGAATGTTGATTCTACTCTGTATCTGTCAATTCCTGGTATGTGAATGTTGATTTTACTCTTTTCCTGACAATTCCTGGTATGTGAATGTGGATTTTAATCTGTATCAGTCACTTCCTGGTATGTGAATGTTGATTTCACTCTGTACCTGTCAGTTCCTGGCATGTGAATGTTGATTTTACTCTGTACCTGTCAATTCCTGGTATGTGAAGGTTGATTTTACTCTGTACCTGTCAGTACCTGGCATGTGAATCTTGATTCTGCTCTGTACCTGTCAGTTCCTGGTATGTGAATGTTGATTTTACTCTGTACCTGTCAGTTCCTGCCATGTGAATGTTGATTTTACTCTGTGCCTTTCAATTCCTGGTACGTGTTTGTTGATTCTGCTCTGTACCTGTCAGTTCCTGGTATGTGAATGTTGATTTCACTCTGTACCTGTCAGTTCCTGGCATGTGAATGTTGATTTTACTCTGTACCTATCAATTCCTGGTATGTGAATTTTGATTTTACTCTGTACCTGTCAGTTCCTGCCATGTGAATGTTGATTTTACTCTGTACCTTTCAATTCCTGGTACGTGTATGTTGATTCTGCTCTGTACCTGTCAGTTCCTGGTATGTGAATGTTGATTTCACTCTGTACCTGTCAGTTCCTGGCATGTGAATTTTGATTTTACTCTGTACCTGTCAATTCCTGGTATGTGAAGGTTGATTCTACTCTGTACCTGTCAATTCCTGCCATGTGAATGTTGATTTTACTCTGTACCTGTCAATTCCTGGTACGTGTATATTGATTCTGCTCTGGACCTGTCAGTTCCTGGCATGTGAATGTTGATTTCACTCTGTACCTGTCAATTCCTGGCATGTGAATCTTGATTTTACTCTGTACCAGTCAATTCCTGGTATGTGAATGTTGATTCCACAACGTACCTGCCAGTACCTGTAATGTGAATGTTGATTGTACTCTTTACCGTACAGTTCCTGGTATGTGAATGTTGATTTTACACCATACCTGCCATTTCCTTGTCTGTAAATGTTGATTTTACACTGTACCTGTCAATTCCTGGGATGTGAATGTTGATTCTACAATGTACCAGTCAGTACCTGATATGTGAATGTTGATTTTACTCTGTGCCTGTCAGTTCCTGGTATGTGAATGTTGATTCTACTCTGTATCTGTCAATTCCTGGTATGTGAATGTTGATTTTACTCTTTTCCTGTCAATTCCTGGTATGTGAATGTGGATTTTAATCTGTATCAGTCACTTCCTGGTATGTGAATGTTGATTTCACTCTGTACCTGTCAGTTTCTGGCATGTGAATGTTGATTTTACTCTGTACCTGTCAATTCCAGGTATGTGAAGGTTGATTTTACTCTGTACCTGTCAGTACCTGGCATGTGAATCTTGATTCTGCTCTGTACCTGTCAGTTCCTGGTATGTGAATGTTGATTTTACTCTGTACCTGTCAGTTCCTGCCATGTGAATGTTGATTTTACTCTGTGCCTTTCAATTCCTGGTACGTGTTTGTTGATTCTGCTCTGTACCTGTCAGTTCCTGGTATGTGAATGTTGATTTCACTCTGTACCTGTCAGTTCCTGGCATGTGAATGTTGATTTTACTCTGTACCTGTCAATTCCTGGTATGTGAAGGTTGATTCTACTCTGTCCCTGTCAGTTCCTAGAATGTGAATGTTGATTTTACTCTGTACCTGTCAGTACCTGGCATGTGAATCTTGATTCTACTCTGTATCTGTCAGTTCCTGGCGTGTGAATGTTGATTTTACTCTGTTCCTGTCAGTTCCTGCCATGTGAATGTTGATTTTACTCTGTGCCTTTCAATTCCTGGTACGTGTATGTTGATTCTGCTCTGTACCTGTCAGTTCCTGGTATGTGAATGTTGATTTCACTCTGTATTGTCAGTTCCTGGCATGTGAATGTTGATTTTACTCTGTACCTGTCAATTCCTGGTATGTGAAGGTTGATTCTACTATGTACCTGTCAATTCCTGCCATGTGAATGTTGATTTTACTCTGTACCTGTCAATTCCCGGTACGTGTATGTTGATTCTGCTCTGTACCTGTCAGTTCCTGGTATGTGAATCTTGATTTTACTTTGTACCTGCCAATTCCTGTTGTGTGAATGTTGATTTTACTCTATACCAGTCAATTCCTGGTATGTGAATGTTGATTCTTCTCTTTACCTGTCACTTACTGGTATGTGAATGTTGATTGTACTCTGGACCTGTCAGTTCCTGGTATGTGAATGTTGATTTTACTCTGCATCAGTCAATTCCTGGTATGTTAATTTTGATTTTACTCTGTATCTGTCAATTCCTGGTATGTGAATGTTGATTTTACTCTGTACCTGTCAATTCCTGGTATGTGAATATTGATTCTACAATGTACCTGTCAATTCCTGGTATGTGAATGTTGATTTTACTCTGTGCCTGTCAGTTCCTAGAATGTGAATGTTGATTTTACTCTATAACTGTCAGTACCTGGCATGTGAATCTTGATTTTACTCTGTACCTGTCAGTTCCTGGTATGTGAATTTTGATTTTACTCTGTTCCTGTCAGTTCCTGCCATGTGAATGTTGATTTTACTCTTTACCTTTCAATTCCTGGTACGTGTATGTTGATTCTGCTCTGTACCTGTCAGTTCCTGGTATGTGAATGTTGATTTCACTCTGTACCTGTCAGTTCCTGGCATGTGAATTTTGATTTTACTCTGTACCTGTCAATTCCTGGTATGTGAAGGTTGATTCTACTCTGTACCTGTCAATTCCTGCCATGTGAATGTTGATTTTACTCTGTACCTGTCAATTCCTGGTACGTGTATATTGATTCTGTTCTGTACCTGTCAGTTCCTGGCATGTGAATGTTGATTTCAATCTGTACCTGTCAATTCCTGGCATGTGAATCTTGATTTTACTCTGTCCCAGTCAATTCCTGGTATGTCAATGTTGATTCTACTCTTTAGCTGTCACTTACTGGTATGTGAATGTTGATTGTACTCTGGACCTGTCAGTTCCTGTTATGTGAATGTTGATTTTACTCTGCATCAGCCAATTCCTGGTTTGTGAATGTTGATTTTACTCTGTACCTGTCAGTTCCTGGTATGTGAATGCTGATTTGAATCTGTATCTGTCAGTTCCTGGTATGTTAATTTTGATTTTACTCTGTATCTGTCAATTCCTGGTATGTGAATGTTGATTCCACAACGTACCTGCCAGTACCTGTAATGTGAATGTTGATTGTACTCTTTACCGTACAGTTCCTGGTCTGTGAATGTTGATTTTACACCATACCTGCCATTTCCTTGTCTGTAAATGTTGATTTTACACTGTACCTGTCAATTCCTGGGATGTGAAAGTTGATTCTACAATGTACCAGTCAGTACCTGATATGTGAATGTTGATTTTACTCTGTGCCTGTCAGTTCCTGGTATGTGAATGTTGATTCTACTCTGTATCTGTCAATTCCTGGTATGTGAATGTTGATTTTACTCTTTACCTGTCAATTCCTGGTATGTGAATGTGGATTTTACTCTGTATCAGTCACTTCCTGGTATGTGAATGTTGATTTCACTCTGTACCTGTCAGTTCCTGGCATGTGAATGTTGATTTTACTCTGTACCTGTCAATTCCTGGTATGTGAAGGTTGATTCTACTCTGTACCTGTCAGTTCCTAGAATGTGAATGTTGATTTTACTCTGTACCTGACAGTACCTGGCATGTGAATCTTGATTCTACTCTGTATCTGTCAGTTCCTGGCGTGTGAATGTTGATTTTACTCTGTTCCTGTCAGTTCCTGCCATGTGAATGTTGATTTTACTCTGTGCCTTTCAATTCCTGGTACGTGTATGTTGATTCTGCTCTGTACCTGTCAGTTCCTGGTATGTGAATGTTGATTTCACTCTGTATTGTCAGTTCCTGGCATGTGAATGTTGATTTTACTCTGTACCTGTCAATTCCTGGTATGTGAAGGTTGATTCTACTCTGTACCTGTCAATTCCTGCAATGTGAATGTTGATTTTACTCTGTACCTGTCAATTCCTGGTACGTGTATGTTGATTCTGCTCTGTACCTGTCAGTTCCTGGTATGTGAATGTTGATTTCACTCTGTACCTGTCAATTCCTGGCATGTGAATCTTGATTTTACTTTGTACCTGCCAATTCCTGTTGTGTGAATGTTGATTTTACTCTATACCAGTCAATTCCTGGTATGTGAATGTTGATTCTTCTCTTTACCTGTCACTTACTGGTATGTGAATGTTGATTGTACTCTGGACCTGTCAGTTCCTGGTATGTGAATGTTGATTTTACTCTGCATCAGTCAATTCCTGGTATGTGAATGTTGATTTTTCTCTGTACCTGTCAGTTCCTGGTATGTGAATGCTGATTTGAATCTGTATCTGTCAGTTCCTGGTATGTTAATTTTGATTTTACTCTGTATCTGTCAATTCCTGGTATGTGAATGTTGATTTTACTCTGTACCTGTCAATTCCTGGTATGTGAATGTTGATTCTACAATGTACCTGTCAATTCCTGGTATGTGAATGTTGATTTTACTCTGTGCCTGTCAGTTCCTAGAATGTGAATGTTGATTTTACTCTATAACTGTCAGTACCTGGCATGTGAATCTTGATTTTACTCTGTACCTGTCAGTTCCTGGTATGTGAATTTTGATTTTACTCTGTACCTGTCAGTTCCTGCCATGTGAATGTTGATTTTACTCTGTACCTTTCAATTCCTGGTACGTGTATGTTGATTCTGCTCTGTACCTGTCAGTTCCTGGTGTGTGAATGTTGATTTCACTCTGTACCTGTCAGTTCCTGGCATGTGAATTTTGATTTTACTCTGTACCTGTCAATTCCTGGTATGTGAAGGTTAATTCTACTCTGTACCTGTCAATTCCTGCCATGTGAATGTTGATTTTACTCTGTACCTGTCAATTCCTGGTACGTGTATATTGATTCTGTTCTGTACCTGTCAGTTCCTGGCATGTGAATGTTGATTTCACTCTGTACCTGTCAATTCCTGGCATGTGAATCTTGATTTTACTCTGTCCCAGTCAATTCCTGGTATGTCAATGTTGATTCTACTCTTTAGCTGTCACTTACTGGTATGTGAATGTTCATTGTACTCTGGACCTGTCAGTTCCTGTTATGTGAATGTAGATTTTACTCTGCATCAGTCAATTCCTGGTTTGTGAATGTTGATTTTACTCTGTACCTGTCAGTTCCTGGTATGTGAATGCTGATTTGAATCTGTATCTGTCAGTTCCTGGTATGTTAATTTTGATTTTACTCTGTATCTGTCAATTCCTGGTATGTGAATGTTGATTCCACAACGTACCTGCCAGTACCTGTAATGTGAATGTTGATTGTACTCTTTACCGTACAGTTCCTGGTATGTGAATGTTGATTTTACACCATACCTGCCATTTCCTTGTCTGTAAATGTTGATTTTACACTGTACCTGTCAATTCCTGGGATGTGAAAGTTGATTCTACAATGTACCAGTCAGTACCTGATATGTGAATGTTGATTTTACTCTGTGCCTGTCAGTTCCTGGTATGTGAATGTTTATTCTACTCTGTATCTGTCAATTCCTGGTATGTGAATGTTGATTTTACTCTTTACCTGTCAATTCCTGGTATGTGAATGTGGATTTTACTCTGTATCAGTCACTTCCTGGTATGTGAATGTTGATTTCACTCTGTACCTGTCAGTTCCTGGCATGTGAATGTTGATTTTACTCTGTACCTGTCAATTCCTGGTATGTGAAGGTTGATTCTACTCTGTACCTGTCAGTTCCTAGAATCTGAATGTTGATTTTACTCTGTACCTGTCAGTACCTGGCATGTGAATCTTGATTCTACTCTGTATCTGTCAGTTCCTGGTGTGTGAATGTTGATTTTACTCTGTTCCTGTCAGTTCCTGCCATGTGAATGTTGATTTTACTCTGTGCCTTTCAATTCCTGGTACGTGTATGTTGATTCTGCTCTGTACCTGTCAGTTCCTGGTATGTGAATGTTGATTTCACTCTGTATTGTCAGTTCCTGGCATGTGAATGTTGATTTTACTCTGTACCTGTCAATTCCTGGTATGTGAAGGTTGATTCTACTCTGTACCTGTCAATTCCAGCCATTTGAATGTTGATTTTACTCTGTACCTGTCAATTCCTGGTACGTGTATGTTGATTCTGCTCTGTACCTGTCAGTTCCTGGTATGTGAATGTTGATTTCACTCTGTACCTGTCAATTCCTGGCATGTGAATCTTGATTTTACTTTGGACCTGCCAATTCCTGTTGTGTGAATGTTGATTTTACTCTATACCAGTCAATTCCTGGTATGTCAATGTTGATTCTTCTCTTTACCTGTCACTTACTGGTATGTGAATGTTGATTGTACTCTGGACCTGTCAGTTCCTGGTATGTGAATGTTGATTTTACTCTGCATCAGTCAATTCCTGGTATGTGAATGTTGATTTTACTCTGTACCTGTCAGTTCCTGGTATGTGAATGCTGATTTGACTCTGTATCTGTCAGTTCCTGGTATGTTAATTTTGATTTTACTCTGTATCTGTCAATTCCTGGTATGTGAATGTTGATTTTACTCTGTACCTGTCAATTCCTGGTATGTGAATGTTGATTGTACAATGTACCTGTCAATTCCTGGTATGTGAATGTTGATTTTACTCTGTGCCTGTCAGTTCCTAGAATGTGAATGTTGATTTTACTCTATACCTGTCAGTACCTGGCATGTGAATCTTGATTTTACTCTGTACCTGTCAGTTCCTGGTATGTGAATTTTGATTTTACTCTGTACCTGTCAGTTCCTGCCATGTGAATGTTGATTTTACTCTGTACCTTTCAATTCCTGGTACGTGTATGTTGATTCTGCTCTGTACCAGTCAGTTCCTGGTATGTGAATGTTGATTTCACTCTGTACCTGTCAGTTCCTGGCATGTGAATTTTGATTTTACTCTGTACCTGTCAATTCCTGGTTTGTGAAGGTTGATTCTACTCTGTACCTGTCAATTCCTGCCATGTGAATGTTGATTTTACTCTGTACCTGTCAATTCCTGGTACGTGTCTATTGATTCTGCTCTGTTCCTGTCAGTTCCTGGCATGTGAATGTTGATTTCACTCTGCACCTGTCAATTCCTGGCATGTGAATCTTGATTTTACTCTGTCCCAGTCAATTCCTGGTATGTCAATGTTGATTTTACTCTGTACCTGTCAATTCCTGGTATGTGAAGGTTGATTCTACTCTGTACCTGTCAGTTCCTAGAATCTGAATGTTGATTTTACTCTGTACCTGTCAGTACCTGGCATGTGAATCTTGATTCTACTCTGTATCTGTCAGTTCCTGGTGTGTGAATGTTGATTTTACTCTGTTCCTGTCAGTTCCTGCCATGTGAATGTTGATTTTACTCTGTGCCTTTCAATTCCTGGTACGTGTATGTTGATTCTGCTCTGTACCTGTCAGTTCCTGCCATGTGAATGTTGATTTCACTCTGTATTGTCAGTTCCTGGCATGTGAATGTTGATTTTACTCTGTACCTGTCAATTCCTGGTATGTGAAGGTAGATTCTACTCTGTACCTGTCAATTCCTGCCATGTGAATGTTGATTTTACTCTGTACCTGTCAATTCCTGGTACGTGTATGTTGATTCTGCTCTGTACCTGTCAGTTCCTGGTATGTGAATGTTGATTTCACTCTGTACCTGTCAATTCCTGGCATGTGAATCTTGATTTTACTTTGTACCTGCCAATTCCTGTTGTGTGAATGTTGATTTTACTCTATACCAGTCAATTCCTGGTATGTCAATGTTGATTCTTCTCTTTACCTGTCACTTACTGGTATGTGAATGTTGATTGTACTCTGGACCTGTCCGTTCCTGGTATGTGAATGTTGATTTTACTCTGCATCAGTCAATTCCTGGTATGTGAATGTTGATTTTACTCTGTACCTGTCAGTTCCTGGTATGTGAATGCTGATTTGAATCTGTATCTGTCAGTTCCTGGTATGTTAATTTTGATTTTACTCTGTATCTGTCAATTCCTGGTATGTGAATGTTGACTCCACAACGTACCTGCCAGTACCTGTAATGTGAATGTTGATTGTCCTGTTTACCGTACAGTTCCTGGTCTGTGAATGTTGATTTTACACCATACCTGCCATTTCCTTGTCTGTAAATGTTGATTTTACACTGTACCTGTCAATTCCTGGTATGTGAATGTTGATTCTACAATGTACCTGTCAGTACCTGGTATGTGAATGTTGATTTTACTCTGTGCCTGCCAATTCCTGGTGTGCGAATGCTGATTTTACTCTATACCAGTCAATTCCTGGTATGTCAATGTTGATTCTACTCTTTACCTGTCAGTTCCTGGTATGTGAATGTTGATTTTACTCTGTACCTGTCAATTACTGGTACGTGAATGTGATTTTACTCTGTATCAGTCAATTCCTAGTATGTGAATGTTGATTTTACTCTGTACCTGTCAGTTCCTGGTATGTGAATGTTGATTTGACTCTGTATCTGTCAGTTCCTGGTATGTGAATTTTGATTTTACTCTGTATCTGTCAATTCCTGGCATGTGAATGTTGATTTTTCTCTGTCCCTGTCAATTCCTGGTATGTCACTGTTAATTCTACTCTGTACCTGTCAGTAACTGGCATGTGAATCTTGATTTTACTCTGTACCTGTCATTTCCTGGTATGTGAATGTTGATTTTACTCTGTACCTGTCAGTTCCTGCCATGTGAATGTTGATTTTACTCTGTACCTTTCAATTCCTGGTACGTGTATGTTGATTCTGCTCTGTACCTGTCAGTTCCTGGTATGTGAATGTTGATTTCACTCTGCACCTGTCAGTTCCTGGCATGTGAATGTTGATTTTACTCTGTACCTGTCAATTCCTGGTATGTGAAGGTTGATTCTACTCTGTCCCTGTCAATTCCTGCCATGTGAATGTTGATTTTACTCTGTACCTGTCAATTCCGGGTATGTGTAAGTTGATTCTGCTCTGTACCTGTCAGTTCCTGGTATGTGAATGTTGATTTCACTCTGTACCTGTCAATTCCTGGCATGTGAATCTTGATGTTACTCTGTACCCGCCAATTCCTGTTGTGTGAATGTTGATTTTACTCTATACCAGTCAATTCCTGGTATGTCAATGTTGATTCTACTCTTTACCTGTCACTTACTGGTATGTGAATGTTGATTGTACTCTGGACCTGTCAGTTCCTGGGATGTGAATGTTGATTTTACTCTGCATCAGTCAATTCCTGGTATGTGAATGTTGATTTTACTCTGTGCCTGTCAGTTCCTGGTATGTGAATGTTGATTCTACTCTGTATCTGTCAATTCCTGGTATGTGAATGTTGATTTTACTCTGTATCAGTCACTTCCTGGTATGTGAATGTTGATTTCACTCTGTACCTGTCAGTTCCTGGCATGTGAATGTTGATTTTACTCTGTACCTGTCAATTCCTGGTATGTGAAGGTTGATTCTACTCTGTCCCTGTCAGTTCCTAGAATGTGAATGTTGATTTTACTCTGCATCAGTCAATTCCTGGTATGTGAATGTTGATTTTACACCATACCTGCCATTTCCTTGTCTGTAAATGTAGATTTTACACTGTACCTGTCAATTCCTGGTATGTGAATGTTGATTCTACAATGTTCCTGTCAGTGCCTGGTATGTGAATGTTGATTTTACTCTGTGCCTGCCAATTCCTGGTGTGCGAATGCTGATTTTACTCTATACCAGTCAATTCCTGGTATGTCAATGTTGATTCTACTCTTTACCTGTCAGTTCCTGGTATGTGAATGGTGATTTGACTCTGTACCTGTCAATTCCTGGTATGTGAATGTTGATTTTACTCTGCACCTGTCAGTTCCTGGTATGTGAATGTTGATTTTACTCTGTACCTGTCATTTCCTGGTATGTGAATGTTGATTTTACTCTGTACCTGTCAGTTCCTGCCATGTGAATGTTGATTTTACTCTGTACCTTTCAATTCCTGGTACGTGCATGTTGATTCTGCTCTGTACCTGTCAGTTCCTGGTATGTGAATGTTGATTTCACTCTGCACCTGTCAGTTCCTGGCATGTGAATGTTGATTTTACTCTGTACCTGTCAATTCCAGGTATGTGAAGGTTGATTCTACTCTGTACCTGTCAATTCCTGCCATGTGAATGTTGATTTTACTCTGTACCTGTCAATTCCGGGTATGTGTAAGTTGATTCTGCTCTGTACCTGTCAGTTCCTGGTATGTGAATGTTGATTTCACTCTGTACCTGTCAATTCCTGGCATGTGAATCTTGATGTTACTCTGTAACTGCCAATTCCTGTTGTGTGAATGTTGATTTTACTCTATACCAGTCAATTCCTGGTATGTCAATGTTGATTCTACTCTTTACCTGTCACTTACTGGTATGTGAATGTTGATTGTACTCTGGACCTGTCAGTTCCTGGTATGTGAATGTTGATTTTACTCTGCATCAGTCAATTCATGGTATGTGAATGTTGATTTTACTCTGTGCCTGTCAGTTCCTGGTATGTGAATGTTGATTCTACTCTGTATCTGTCAATTCCTGGTATGTGAATGTTGATTTTACTCTTTACCTGTCAGTTCCTGGTATGTGAATGTTGATTTTACTCTGTATCAGTCACTTCCTGGTATGCGAATGTTGATTTCACTCTGTACCTGTCAGTTCCTGGCATGTGAATGTTGATTTTACTCTGTACCTGCCAATTCCTGGTATGTGAAGGTTGATTCTACTCTGTACCTGTCAGTTCCTAGAATGTGAATGTTGATTTTACTCTGCATCAGTCAATTCCTGGTATGAGAATGTTGATTTTATTCTGTGCCTGTCAGTTCCTGGCATGTGAATGTTGATTTTACTCTTTACCTGTCAGTTCCTGGTATGTGAATGTTGATTTTACTCTGTATCAGTCACTTCCTGGTATGTGAATGTTGATTTCACTCTGTACCTGTCAGTTCCTGGCATGTGAATGTTGATTTTACTCTGTACCTGTCAATTCCTGGTATGTGAAGGTTGATTCTACTCTGTACCTGTCAGTTCCTAGAATGTGAATGTTGATTTTACTCTGTACCTGTCAGTACCTGGCATGTGAATCTTGATTTTACTCTGTACCTGTCAGTTCCTGGTATGTGAATGTTGATCTTACTCTGTACCTGTCAGTTCCTGCCATGTGAATGTTGATTTTACTCTGTGCCTTTCAATTCCTGGTACGTGTATGTTGATTCTGCTCTGTACCTGTCAGTTCCTGGTATGTGAATGTTGATTTCACTCTGTACCTGTCAGTTCCTGCCATGTGAATGTTGATTTTACTCTGTACCTGTCAATTCCTGGTATGTGAAGCTTGATTCTACTCTGTACCTGTCAATTCCTGCCATGTGAATGTTGATTTTACTCTGTACCTGTCAATTCCTGGCATGTGAATCTTGATTTTACTCTGTACCTGCCAATTCCTGTTGTGTGAATGTTGATTTTACTCTATACCAGTCAATTCCTGGTATGTCATTGTTGATTCTACTCTTTACCTGTAACTTACTGGTATGTGAATGTTGATTGTAATCTGGACCTGTCAGTTCCTGGTATGTGAATGTTGATTTTACTCTGCATCAGTCAATGCCTGGTATGTGAATGTTGATTTTACTCTTGACCGTTCAGTTCCTGGTATGTGAATGTTGATTTTACACCATACCTGCCATTTCCTTGTCTGTAAATGTTGATTTTACACTGTACCTGTCAATTCCTGGTATGTGAATGTTGATTCTACAATGTACCTGTCAGTACCTGCTATGTGAATGTTGATTTTACTCTGTGCCTGCCAATTCCTGGTGTGCGAATGCTGATTTTACTCTATACCAGTCAATTCCTGGTATGTCAATGTTGATTCTACTCTTTAGCTGTCAGTTCCTGGTATGTGAATGTTGATTTTACTCTGTATCAGTCAATTCCTGGTATGTGAATGTTGATTTCACTCTGTACCTGTCAGTTCCTGGCATGTGAATGTTGATTTTACTCTGTACCTGTCAATTCCTGGTATGTGAAGGTTGATTCTACTCTGTACCTGTCAGTTCCTAGAATGTGAATGTTGATTTTACTCTGTACCTGTCAGTACCTGGCATGTGAATCTTGATTTTACTCTGTACCTGTCAGTTCCTGGTATGTGAATGTTGATCTTACTCTGTACCTGTCAGTTCCTGCCATGTGAATGTTGATTTTACTCTGTGCCTTTCAATTCCATGTACGTGTATGTTGATTCTGCTCTGTACCTGTCAGATCCTGGTATGTGAATGTTGATTTCACTCTGTACCTGTCAGTTCCTGCCATGTGAATGTTGATTTTACTCTGTACCTGTCAATTCCTGGTATGTGAAGCTTGATTCTACTCTGTACCTGTCAATTCCTGCCATGTGAATGTTGATTTTACTCTGTACCTGTCAATTCCTGGCATGTGAATCTTGATTTTACTCTGTACCTGCCAATTCCTGTTGTGTGAATGTTGACTTTCCTCTATACCAGTCAATTCCTGGTATGTCATTATTGATTCTACTCTTTACCTGTAACTTACTGTTATGTGAATGTTGATTGTAATCTGGACCTGTCAGTTCCTGGTATGTGAATGTTGATTTTACTCTGCATCAGTCAATGCCTGGTATGTGAATGTTGATTTTACTCTTGACCGTTCAGTTCCTGGTATGTGAATGTTGATTTTACACCATACCTGCCATTTCCTTGTCTGTAAATGTTGATTTTACACTGTACCTGTCAATTCCTGGTATGTGAATGTTGATTCTACAATGTACCTGTCAGTACCTGGTATGTGAATGTTGATTTTACTCTGTGCCTGCCAATTCCTGGTGTGCGAATGCTGATTTTACTCTATACCAGTCAATTCCTGGTATGTCAATGTTGATTCTACTCTTTAGCTGTCAGTTCCTGGTATGTGAATGGTGATTTGACTCAGTACCTGTCAATTCCTGGTATGTGAATGTTGATTTTTCTCTGTCCCTGTCAATTCCTGGTATGTCACTGTTAATTCTACTCTGTACCTGTCAGTACCTGGCATGTGAATCTTGATTTTACTCTGTACCTGTCATTTCCTGGTATGTGAATGTTGATTTTACTCTGTACCTGTCAGTTCCTGCCATGTGAATGTTGATTTTACTCTGTACCTTTCAATTCCTGGTACGTGTATGTTGATTCTGCTCTGTACCTGTCAGTTCCTGGTGTGTGAATGTTGATTTCACTCTGCACCTGTCAGTTCCTGGCATGTGAATGTTGATTTTACTCTGTACCTGTCAATTCCTGGTATGTGAAGGTTGATTCCACTCTGTACCTGTCAATTCCTGCCATGTGAATGTTGATTTTACTCTGTACCTGTCAATTCCGGGTATGTGTAAGTTGATTCTGCTCTGTACCTGTCAGTTCCTGGTATGTGAATGTTGATTTCACTCTGTACCTGTCAATTCCTGGCATGTGAATCTTGATGTTACTCTGTACCTGCCAATTCCTGTTGTGTGAATGTTGATTTTACTCGATACCAGTCAATTCCTGGTATGTCAATGTTGATTCTGCTCTTTACCTGTCACTTAATGGTATGTGAATGTTGATTGTACTCTGGACCTGTCAGTTCCTGGGAAGTGAATTTTGATTTTACTCTGCATCAGTCAATTCCTGGTATGTGAATGTTGATTTTACTCTGTGCCTGTCAGTTCCTGGTATGTGAATGTTGATTCTACTCTGTATCTGTCAATTCCTGGTATGTGAATGTTGATTTTACTCTGTATCAGTCACTTCCTGGTATGTGAATGTTGATTTCACTCTGTACCTGTCAGTTCCTGGCATGTGAATGTTGATTTTACTCTGTACCTGTCAATTCCTGGTATGTGAAGGTTGATTCTACTCTGTACCTGTCAGTTCCTAGAATGTGAATGTTGATTTTACTCTGCATCAGTCAGTTCCTGGTATGTGAATGTTGATTTCAATCTGTGCCTGTCAATTCCTGGCATGTGAATCTTGATGTTACTCTGTACCTGCCAATTCCTGTTGTGTGAATGTTGATTTTACTCGATACCAGTCAATTCCTGGTATGTCAATGTTGATTCTACTCTTTACCTGTCACTTACTGGTATGTGAATGTTGATTGTACTCTGGACCTGTCAGTTCCTGGGATGTGAATGTTGATTTTACTCTGCATCAGTCAATTCCTGGTATGTGAATGTTGATTTTACTCTGTGCCTGTCAGTTCCTGGTATGTGAATGTTGATTCTACTCTGTATCTGTCAATTCCTGGTATGTGAATGTTGATTTTACTCTGTATCAGTCACTTCCTGGTATGTGAATGTTGATTTCACTCTGTACCTGTCAGTTCCTGGCATGTGAATGTTGATTTTACTCTGTACCTGTCAATTCCTGGTATGTGAAGGTTGATTCTACTCTGTACCTGTCAGTTCCTAGAATGTGAATGTTGATTTTACTCTGCATCAGTCAATTCCTGGTATGTGAATGTTGATTTTACTCTGTGCCTGTCAGTTCCTGGTATGTGAATGTTGATTTTACTCTTTACCTGTCAGTTCCTGGTATGTGAATGTTGATTTTACTCTGTATCAGTCACTTCCTGGAATGTGAATGTTGATTTTACTCTGTACCTGTCAGTTCCTGACATGTGAATGTTGATTTTACTCTGTACCTTTCAATTCCTGGTATGTGAAGGTTGATTCTACTCTGTACCTGTCAGTTCCTAGAATGTGAATGTTGATTTTACTCTGTACCTGTCAGTACCTGGCATGTGAATCTTGATTTTACTCTGTACCTGTCAGTTCCTGGTATGTGAATGTTGATTTTACTCTGTACCTGTCAGTTCCTGCCATGTGAATGTTGATTTTACTCTGTGCCTTTCAATTCCTGGTACGTGTATGTTGATTCTGCTCTGTACCTGTCAGTTCCTGGTATGTGAATGTTGATTTCACTCTGTACCTGTCAGTTCCTGGCATGTGAATGTTGATTTTACTCTGTACCTGTCAATTCCTGGTATGCGAAGCTTGATTCTACTCTGTACCTGTCAATTCCTGCCATGTGAATGTTGATTTTACTCTGTACCTGTCAATTCCTGGCATGTGAATCTTGATTTTACTCTGTACCTGCCAATTCCTGTTGTGTGAATGTTGATTTTACTCTATACCAGTCAATTCCTGGTATGTCAATGTTGATTCTACTCTTTACCTGTCACTTACTGGTATGTGAATGTTGATTGTAATCTGGACCTGTCAGTTCCTGGTATGTGAATGTTGATTTTACTCTGCATCAGTCAATTCCTGGTATGTGAATGTTGATTTTACTCTTTACCGTTCAGTTCCTGGTATGTGAATGTTGATTTTACACCATACCTGCCATTTCCTTGTCTGTAAATGTTGATTTTACACTGTACCTGTCAATTCCTGGTATGTGAATGTTGATTCTACAATGTACCTGTCAGTACCTGGTATGTGAATGTTGATTTTACTCTGTGCCTGCCAATTCCTAGTGTGCGAATGCTGATTTTACTCTATACCAGTCAATTCCTGGTATGTCAATGTTGATTCTACTCTTTACCTGTCAGTTCCTGGTATGTGAATGGTGATTTGACTCTGTACCTGTCAATTCCTGGTATGTGAATGTTGATTTTACTCTGTACCTGTCAGTTCCTGGTATGTGAATCTTGATTTTACTCTGTACCTGTCATTTCCTGGTATGTGAATGTTGATTTTACTCTGTACCTGTCAGTTCCTGCCATGTGAATGTTGATTTTACTCTGTACCTTTCAATTCCTGGTACGTGTATGTTGATTCTGCTCTGTACCTGTCAGTTCCTGGTATGTGAATGTTGATTTCACTCTGCAACTGTCAGTTCCTGGCATGTGAATGTTGATTTTACTCTGTACCTGTCAATTCCTGGTATGTGAAGGTTGATTCTACTCTGTACCTGTCAATTCCTGCCATGTGAATGTTGATTTTACTCTGTACCTGTCAATTCCGGGTATGTGTAAGTTGATTCTGCTCTGTACCTGTCAGTTCCTGGTATCTGAATGTTGATTTCACTCTGTACCTGTCAATTCCTGGCATGTGAATCTTGATGTTACTCTGTACCTGCCAATTCCTGTTGTGTGAATGTTGATTTTACTCTATACCAGTCAATTCCTGGTATGTCAATGTTGATACTACTCTTTACCTGTCACTTACTGGTATGTGAATGTTGATTGTACTCTGGACCTGTCAGTTCCTGGTATGTGAATGTTGATTTTACTCTGCATCAGTCAATTCATGGTATGTGAATGTTGATTTTACTCTGTGCCTGTCAGTTACGGGTATGTGAATGTTGATTCTACTCTGTATCTGTCAATTCCTGGTATGTGAATGTTGATTTTACTCTTTACCTGTCAGTTCCTGGTATGTGAATGTTGATTTTACTCTGTATCAGTCACTTCCTGGTATGTGAATGTTGATTTCACTCTGTACCTGTCAGTTCCTGGCATGTGAATGTTGATTTTACTCTGTACCTGTCAATTCCTGGTATGTGAATGGTGATTTGCCTCTGTACCTGTCAATTCCTGGTATGTGAATGTTGATTTTACTCTGTACCTGTCAGTTCCTGGTATGTGAATCTTGATTTTACTCTGTACCTGTCATTTCCTGGTATGTGAATGTTGATTTTACTCTGTACCTGTCAGTTCCTGCCATGTGAATGTTGATTTTACTCTGTACCTTTCAATTCCTGGTACGTGTATGTTGATTCTGCTCTGTACCTGTCAGTTCCTGGTATGTGAATGTTGATTTCACTCTGCAACTGTCAGTTCCTGGCATGTGAATGTTGATTTTACTCTGTACCTGTCAATTCCTGGTATGTGAAGGTTGATTCTACTCTGTACCTGTCAATTCCTGCCATGTGAATGTTGATTTTACTCTGTACCTGTCAATTCCGGGTATGTGTAAGTTGATTCTGCTCTGTACCTGTCAGTTCCTGGTATGTGAATGTTGATTTCACTCTGTACCTGTCAATTCCTGGCATGTGAATCTTGATGTTACTCTATACCTGCCAATTCCTGTTGTGTGAATGTTGATTTTACTCTATACCAGTCAATTCCTGGTATGTCAATGTTGATTCTACTCTTTACCTGTCACTTACTGGTATGTGAATGTTGATTGTACTCTGGACCTGTCAGTTCCTGGTATGTGAATGTTGATTTTACTCTGCATCAGTCAATTCATGGTATGTGAATGTTGATTTTACTCTGTGCCTGTCAGTTCCTGGTATGTGAATGTTGATTCTACTCTGTATCTGTCAATTCCTGGTATGTGAATGTTGATTTTACTCTTTACCTGTCAGTTCCTGGTATGTGAATGTTGATTTTACTCTGTATCAGTCACTTCCTGGTATGTGAATGTTGATTTCACTCTGTACCTGTCAGTTCCTGGCATGTGAATGTTGATTTTACTCTGTACCTGTCAATTCCTGGTATGTGAAGGTTGATTCTACTCTGTACCTGTCAGTTCCTAGAATGTGAATGTTGATTTTACTCTGCATCAGTCAATTCCTGGTATGTGAATGTTGATTTTACTCTGTGCCTGTCAGTTCCTGGCATGTGAATGTTGATTTTACTCTTTACCTGTCAGTTCCTGGTATGTGAATGTTGATTTTACTCTGTATCAGTCACTTCCTGGTATGTGAATGTTGATTTCACTCTGTACCTGTCAGTTCCTGGCATGTGAATGTTGATTTTAATCTGTACCTGTCAGTTCCTGCCATGTGAATGTTGATTTTACTCTGTACCTGTCAATTCCTGGTATGTGAAGCTTGATTCTACTCTGTACCTGTCAATTCCTGCCATGTGAATGTTGATTTTACTCTGTACCTGTCAATTCCTGGCATGTGAATCTTGATTTTACTCTGTACCTGCCAATTCCTGTTGTGTGAATGTTGACTTTCCTCTATACCAGTCAATACCTGGTATGTCATTATTGATTCTACTCTTTACCTGTAACTTACTGTTATGTGAATGTTGATTGTAATCTGGACCTGTCAGTTCCTGGTATGTGAATGTTGATTTTACTCTGCATCAGTCAATGCCTGGTATGTGAATGTTGATTTTACTCTTGACCGTTCAGTTCCTGGTATGTGAATGTTGATTTTACACCATACCTGCCATTTCCTTGTCTGTAAATGTTGATTTTACACTGTACCTGTCAATTCCTGGTATGTGAATGTTGATTCTACAATGTACCTGTTAGTACCTGCTATGTGAATGTTGATTTTACTCTGTGCCTGCCAATTCCTGGTGTGCGAATGCTGATTTTACTCTATACCAGTCAATTCCTGGTATGTCAATGTTGATTCTACTCTTTAGCTGTCAGTTCCTGGTATGTGAATGGTGATTTGACTCAGTACCTGTCAATTCCTGGTATGTGAATGTTGATTTTTCTCCGTCCCTGTCAATTCCTGGTATGTCACTGTTAATTCTACTCTGTACCTGTCAGTACCTGGCATGTGAATCTTGATTTTACTCTGTACCTGTCATTTCCTGGTATGTGAATGTTGATTTTACTCTGTACCTGTCAGTTCCTGCCATGTGAATGTTGATTTTACTCTGTACCTTTCAATTCCTGGTACGTGTATGTTGATTCTGCTCTGTACCTGTCAGTTCCTGGTGTGTGAATGTTGATTTCACTCTGCACCTGTCAGTTCCTGGCATGTGAATGTTGATTTTACTCTGTACCTGTCAATTCCTGGTATGTGAAGGTTGATTCCACTCTGTACCTGTCAATTCCTGCCATGTGAATGTTGATTTTACTCTGTACCTGTCAATTCCGGGTATGTGTAAGTTGATTCTGCTCTGTACCTGTCAGTTCCTGGTATGTGAATGTTGATTTCACTCTGTACCTGTCAATTCCTGGCATGTGAATCTTGATGTTACTCTGTACCTGCCAATTCCTGTTGTGTGAATGTTGATTTTACTCGATACCAGTCAATTCCTGGTATGTCAATGTTGATTCTGCTCTTTACCTGTCACTTAATGGTATGTGAATGTTGATTGTACTCTGGACCTGTCAGTTCCTGGGAAGTGAATGTTGATTTTACTCTGCATCAGTCAATTCCTGGTATGTGAATGTTGATTTTACTCTGTGCCTGTCAGTTCCTGGTATGTGAATGTTGATTCTACTCTGTATCTGTCAATTCCTGGTATGTGAATGTTGATTTTACTCTGTATCAGTCACTTCCTGGTATGTGAATGTTGATTTCACTCTGTACCTGTCAGTTCCTGGCATGTGAATGTTGATTTTACTCTGTACCTGTCAATTCCTGGTATGTGAAGGTTGATTCTACTCTGTACCTGTCAGTTCCTAGAATGTGAATGTTGAATTTACTCTGCATCAGTCAGTTCCTGGTATGTGAATGTTGATTTCAATCTGTGCCTGTCAATTCCTGGCATGTGAATCTTGATGTTACTCTGTACCTGCCAATTCCTGTTGTGTGAATGTTGATTTTACTCGATACCAGTCAATTCCTGGTATGTCAATGTTGATTCTACTCTTTACCTGTCACTTACTGGTATGTGAATGTTGATTGTACTCTGGACCTGTCAGTTCCTGGGATGTGAATGTTGATTTTACTCTGCATCAGTCAATTCCTGGTATGTGAATGTTGATTTTACTCTGTGCCTGTCAGTTCCTGGTATGTGAATGTTGATTCTACTCTGTATCTGTCAATTCCTGGTATGTGAATGTTGATTTTACTCTGTATCAGTCACTTCCTGGTATGTGAATGTTGATTTCACTCTGTACCTGTCAGTTCCTGGCATGTGAATGTTGATTTTACTCTGTACCTGTCAATTCCTGGTATGTGAAGGTTGATTCTACTCTGTACCTGTCAGTTCCTAGAATGTGAATGTTGATTTTACTCTGCATCAGTCAATTCCTGGTATGTGAATGTTGATTTTACTCTGTGCCTGTCAGTTCCTGGTATGTGAATGTTGATTTTACTCTTTACCTGTCAGTTCCTGGTATGTGAATGTTGATTTTACTCTGTATCAGTCACTTCCTGGAATGTGAATGTTGATTTTACTCTGTACCTGTCAGTTCCTGACATGTGAATGTTGATTTTACTCTGTACCTTTCAATTCCTGGTATGTGAAGGTTGATTCTACTCTGTACCTGTCAGTTCCTAGAATGTGAATGTTGATTTTACTCTGTACCTGTCAGTACCTGGCATGTGAATCTTGATTTTACTCTGTACCTGTCAGTTCCTGGTATGTGAATGTTGATTTTACTCTGTACCTGTCAGTTCCTGCCATGTGAATGTTGATTTTACTCTGTGCCTTTCAATTCCTGGTACGTGTATGTTGATTCTGCTCTGTACCTGTCAGTTCCTGGTATGTGAATGTTGATTTCACTCTGTACCTGTCAGTTCCTGGCATGTGAATGTTGATTTTACTCTGTACCTGTCAATTCCTGGTATGCGAAGCTTGATTCTACTCTGTACCTGTCAATTCCTGCCATGTGAATGTTGATTTTACTCTGTACCTGTCAATTCCTGGCATGTGAATCTTGATTTTACTCTGTACCTGCCAATTCCTGTTGTGTGAATGTTGATTTTACTCTATACCAGTCAATTCCTGGTATGTCAATGTTGATTCTACTCTTTACCTGTCACTTACTGGTATGTGAATGTTGATTGTAATCTGGACCTGTCAGTTCCTGGTATGTGAATGTTGATTTTACTCTGCATCAGTCAATTCCTGGTATGTGAATGTTGATTTTACTCTTTACCGTTCAGTTCCTGGTATGTGAATGTTGATTTTACACCATACCTGCCATTTCCTTGTCTGTAAATGTTGATTTTACACTGTACCTGTCAATTCCTGGTATGTGAATGTTGATTCTACAATGTACCTGTCAGTACCTGGTATGTGAATGTTGATTTTACTCTGTGCCTGCCAATTCCTAGTGTGCGAATGCTGATTTTACTCTATACCAGTCAATTCCTGGTATGTCAATGTTGATTCTACTCTTTACCTGTCAGTTCCTGGTATGTGAATGGTGATTTGACTCTGTACCTGTCAATTCCTGGTATGTGAATGTTGATTTTACTCTGTACCTGTCAGTTCCTGGTATGTGAATCTTGATTTTACTCTGTACCTGTCATTTCCTGGTATGTGAATGTTGATTTTACTCTGTACCTGTCAGTTCCTGCCATGTGAATGTTGATTTTACTCTGTACCTTTCAATTCCTGGTACGTGTATGTTGATTCTGCTCTGTACCTGTCAGTTCCTGGTATGTGAATGTTGATTTCACTCTGCAACTGTCAGTTCCTGGCATGTGAATGTTGATTTTACTCTGTACCTGTCAATTCCTGGTATGTGAAGGTTGATTCTACTCTGTACCTGTCAATTCCTGCCATGTGAATGTTGATTTTACTCTGTACCTGTCAATTCCGGGTATGTGTAAGTTGATTCTGCTCTGTACCTGTCAGTTCCTGGTATCTGAATGTTGATTTCACTCTGTACCTGTCAATTCCTGGCATGTGAATCTTGATGTTACTTTGTACCTGCCAATTCCTGTTGTGTGAATGTTGATTTTACTCTATACCAGTCAATTCCTGGTATGTCAATGTTGATTCTACTCTTTACCTGTCACTTACTGGTATGTGAATGTTGATTGTACTCTGGACCTGTCAGTTCCTGGTATGTGAATGTTGATTTTACTCTGCATCAGTCAATTCATGGTATGTGAATGTTGATTTTACTCTGTGCCTGTCAGTTACGGGTATGTGAATGTTGATTCTACTCTGTATCTGTCAATTCCTGGTATGTGAATGTTGATTTTACTCTTTACCTGTCAGTTCCTGGTATGTGAATGTTGATTTTACTCTGTATCAGTCACTTCCTGGTATGTGAATGTTGATTTCACTCTGTACCTGTCAGTTCCTGGCATGTGAATGTTGATTTTACTCTGTACCTGTCAATTCCTGGTATGTGAATGGTGATTTGCCTCTGTACCTGTCAATTCCTGGTATGTGAATGTTGATTTTACTCTGTACCTGTCAGTTCCTGGTATGTGAATCTTGATTTTACTCTGTACCTGTCATTTCCTGGTATGTGAATGTTGATTTTACTCTGTACCTGTCAGTTCCTGCCATGTGAATGTTGATTTTACTCTGTACCTTTCAATTCCTGGTACGTGTATGTTGATTCTGCTCTGTACCTGTCAGTTCCTGGTATGTGAATGTTGATTTCACTCTGCAACTGTCAGTTCCTGGCATGTGAATGTTGATTTTACTCTGTACCTGTCAATTCCTGGTATGTGAAGGTTGATTCTACTCTGTACCTGTCAATTCCTGCCATGTGAATGTTGATTTTACTCTGTACCTGTCAATTCCGGGTATGTGTAAGTTGATTCTGCTCTGTACCTGTCAGTTCCTGGTATGTGAATGTTGATTTCACTCTGTACCTGTCAATTCCTGGCATGTGAATCTTGATGTTACTCTATACCTGCCAATTCCTGTTGTGTGAATGTTGATTTTACTCTATACCAGTCAATTCCTGGTATGTCAATGTTGATTCTACTCTTTACCTGTCACTTACTGGTATGTGAATGTTGATTGTACTCTGGACCTGTCAGTTCCTGGTATGTGAATGTTGATTTTACTCTGCATCAGTCAATTCATGGTATGTGAATGTTGATTTTACTCTGTGCCTGTCAGTTCCTGGTATGTGAATGTTGATTCTACTCTGTATCTGTCAATTCCTGGTATGTGAATGTTGATTTCACTCTGTACCTGTCAGTTCCTGGCATGTGAATGTTGATTTTACTCTGTACCTGTCAATTCCTGGTATGTGAAGGTTGATTCTACTCTGTACCTGTCAGTTCCTAGAATGTGAATGTTGATTTTACTCTGCATCAGTCAATTCCTGGTATGTGAATGTTGATTTTACTCTGTGCCTGTCAGTTCCTGGCATGTGAATGTTGATTTTACTCTTTACCTGTCAGTTCCTGGTATGTGAATGTTGATTTTACTCTGTATCAGTCACTTCCTGGTATGTGAATGTTGATTTCACTCTGTACCTGTCAGTTCCTGGCATGTGAATGTTGATTTTAATCTGTACCTGTCAATTCCTGGTATGTGAAGGTTGATTCTACTCTGTACCTGTCAGTTCCGAGAATGTGAATGTTGATTTTACTCTGTACCTGTCAGTACCTGGCATGTGAATCTATATTTTACTCTGTACCTGTCAGTTCCTGGTATGTGAATGTTGATTTTACTCTGTACCTGTCAGTTCCTGCCATGTGAATGTTGATTTTACTCGGTGCCTTTCAATTCCTGGTACGTGTATGTTGATTCTGCTCTGTACCTGTCAGTTCCTGGTATGTGAATGTTGATTTCACTCTGTACCTGTCAGTTCCTGCCATGTGAATGTTGATTTTACTCTGTACCTGTCAATTCCTGGTATGTGAAGCTTGATTCTACTCTGTACCTGTCAATTCCTGCCATGTGAATGTTGATTTTACTCTGTACCTGTCAATTCCTGGCATGTGAATCTTGATTTTACTCTGTACCTGCCAATTCCTGTTGTGTGAATGTTGATTTTACTCTATACCAGTCAATTCCTGTAATGTCATTGTTGATTCTACTCTTTACCTGTAACTTACTGGTATGTGAATGTTGATTGTAATCTGGACCTGTCAGTTCCTGGTATGTGAATCTTGATTTTACTCTGCATCAGTCAATGCCTGGTATGTGAATGTTGATTTTACTCTGTACCTGTCAGTTCCTGCCATGTGAATGTTGATTTTACTTGGTGCCTTTCAATTCCTGGTACGTGTATGTTGATTCTGCTCTGTACCTGTCAGTTCCTGGTATGTGAATGTTGATTTCACTCTGTACCTGTCAGTTCCTGCCATGTGAATGTTGATTTTACTCTGTACCTTTCAATTCCTGGTACGTGTATGTTGATTCTGCTCTGTACCTGTCAGTTCCTGGTATGTGAATGTTGATTTCACTCTGCAACTGTCAGTTCCTGGCATGTGAATGTTGATTTTACTCTGTACCTGTCAATTCCTGGTATGTGAAGGTTGATTCTACTCTGTACCTGTCAATTCCTGCCATGTGAATGTTGATTTTACTCTGTACCTGTCAATTCCGGGTATGTGTAAGTTGATTCTGCTCTGTACCTGTCAGTTCCTGGTATGTGAATGTTGATTTCACTCTGTACCTGTCAATTCCTGGCATGTGAATCTTGATGTTACTCTGTACCTGCCAATTCCTGTTGTGTGAATGTTGATTTTACTCTATACCAGTCAATTCCTGGTATGTCAATGTTGATTCTACTCTTTACCTGTCACTTACTGGTATGTGAATGTTGATTGTACTCTGGACCTGTCAGTTCCTGGTATGTGAATGTTGATTTTACTCTGCATCAGTCAATTCATGGTATGTGAATGTTGATTTTACTCTGTGCCTGTCAGTTCCTGGTATGTGAATGTTGATTCTACTCTGTATCTGTCAATTCCTGGTATGTGAATGTTGATTTTACTCTTTACCTGTCAGTTCCTGGTATGTGAATGTTGATTTTACTCTGTATCAGTCACTTCCTGGTATGTGAATCTTGATTTCACTCTGTACCTGTCAGTTCCTGGCATGTGAATGTTGATTTTACTCTGTACCTGTCAATTCCTGGTATGTGAAGGTTGATTCTACTCTGTACCTGTCAGTTCCTAGAATGTGAATGTTGATTTTACTCTGCATCAGTCAATTCCTGGTATGTGAATGTTGATTTTACTCTGTGCCTGTCAGTTCCTGGCATGTGAATGTTGATTTTACTCTTTACCTGTCAGTTCCTGGTATGTGAATGTTGATTTTACTCTGTATCAGTCACTTCCTGGTATGTGAATGTTGATTTCACTCTGTACCTGTCAGTTCCTGGCATGTGAATGTTGATTTTACTCTGTACCTGTCAATTCCTGGTATGTGAAGGTTGAGTCTACTCTGTACCTATCAGTTCCTAGAATGTGAATGTTGATTTTACTCTGTACCTGTCAGTACCTGGCATGTGAATCTATATTTTACTCTGTACCTGTCAGTTCCTGGTATGTGAATGTTGATTTTACTCTGTACCTGTCAGTTCCTGCCATGTGAATGTTGATTTTACTCGGTGCCTTTCAATTCCTGGTACGTGTATGTTGATTCTGCTCTGTACCTGTCAGTTCCTGGTATGTGAATGTTGATTTCACTCTGTACCTGTCAGTTCCTGCCATGTGAATGTTGATTTTACTCTGTACCTGTCAATTCCTGGTATGTGAAGCTTGATTCTACTCTGTACCTGTCAATTCCTGCCATGTGAATGTTGATTTTACTCTGTACCTGTCAATTCCTGGCATGTGAATCTTGATTTTACTCTGTACCTGCCAATTCCTGTTGTGTGAATGTTGATTTTACTCTATACCAGTCAATTCCTGTTATGTCATTGTTGATTCTACTCTTTACCTGTAACTTACTGGTATGTGAATGTTGATTGTAATCTGGACCTGTCAGTTCCTGGTATGTGAATCTTGATTTTACTCTGCATCAGTCAATGCCTGGTATGTGAATGTTGATTTTACTCTGTACCTGTCAGTTCCTGCCATGTGAATGTTGATTTTACTCGGTGCCTTTCAATTCCTGGTACGTGTATGTTGATTCTGCTCTGTACCTGTCAGTTCCTGGTATGTGAATGTTGATTTCACTCTGTACCTGTCAGTTCCTGCCATGTGAATGTTGATTTTACTCTGTACCTGTCAATTCCTGGTATGTGAAGCTTGATTCTACTCTGTACCTGTCAATTCCTGCCATGTGAATGTTGATTTTACTCTGTACCTGTCAATTCCTGGCATGTGAATCTTGATTTTACTCTGTACCTGCCAATTCCTGTTGTGTGAATGTTGATTTTACTCTATACCAGTCAATTCCTGGTATGTCATTGTTGATTCTACTCTTTACCTGTAACTTACTGGTATGTGAATGTTGATTGTAATCTGGACCTGTCAGTTCCTGGTATGTGAATCTTGATTTTACTCTGCATCAGTCAATGCCTGGTATGTGAATGTTGATTTTACTCTGTACCTGTCAGTTCCTGCCATGTGAATGTTGATTTTACACCATACCTGCCATTTCCTTGTCTGTATATGTTGATTTTACACTGTACCTGTCAATTCCTGGTATGTGAATGTTGATTCTACAATGTACCTGTCAGTACCTGGTATGTGAATGTTGATTTTACTCTGTGCCTGCCAATTCCTGGTGTGCGAATGCTGATTTTACTCTATACCAGTCAATTCCTGGTATGTGAATGTTAATTCTACTCTTTAGCTGTCAGTTCCTGGTATGTGAATGGTGATTTGACTCAGTACCTGTCAATTCCTGGTATGTGAATGTTGATTTTACTCTGTACCTGTCAATTCCTGCCATGTGAATGTTGATTTTACTCTGTACCTGTCAATTCCTGGTACGTGTATTTTGATTCTGCTCTGTACCTGTCAGTTCCTGGTATGTGAATGTTGATTTCACTCCGTACCTGTCAATTCCTGGCATGTGAATCTTGATTTTACTCTATACCAGTCAATTCCTGGTATGTCAATGTTGATTCTACTCTTTACCTGTCACTTACTGGTATGTGAATGTTGATTGTAATCTGGACCTGTCAGTTCCTGGTATGGGAATGCTGATTTTACTCTGCATCAGTCAATTCCTGGTATGTGAATGTAGATTTCACTCTGGACCTGTCAGTTCCTGGTATGTGAATGCTGAGTTGAATCTGTATCTGTCAGTTCCTGGTATGTTAATTTTGATTTTACTCTGTATCTGTCAATTCCTGGTATGTGAATGTTGATTCCACAACGTACCTGCCAGTACCTGTTATGTGAATGTTGATTGTACTCTTTACCGAACAGTTGGATGTATGTGAATGTTGATTTTACACCATACCTGCCATTTCCTTGTCTGTAAATGTTGATTTTACACTGTACCTGTCAGTACCTGGTATGTGAATGTTGATTTTACTCTGTGCCTGCCAATTCCTGGTGTGCGAATGCTGATTTTACTCTATACCAGTCAATTCCTGGTATGTCAATGCTGATTCTACTCTTTACCTGTCAGTTCCTGGTATGTGAATGGTGATTGCACTCTGTACCTGTCAATTACTGGTATGTGAATGTTGATTTTACTCTGTACCTGTCAATTACTGGTACGTGAATGTGATTTTACTCTATATCTGTCAATTCCTGGTATGTGAATGTTGATTTTACTCTGTGCCTTTCAGTTCCTGGTATGTGAATGTTGATTTGTCTCTGTATCTGTCAGTTCCTGGTATGTGAATTTTGATTTTTCTCTGTATCTGTCAATTCCTGGTATGTGAATGTTGATTTTACTCTGTACCTGCCAGCTCTTGGAGTGTGAATGGTGATTTTTCTCTGTCCCTGTCAATTCCTGGTATGTCACTGTTAATTCTACTCTGTACCGATCATTACCTGGTATGTGAATGTTGATTTTACAAGGTACCTGTCAGTTCCTGGTATGTGAATGTTGATTTTACTCTGTACCTGTCAGTACCTGGCATGTGAATCTTGAATTTACTCTGTACCTGTCAGTTCCTGGTATGTGAATGTTGATTTTACTCTGTACCTGTCAGTCTATGCCATGTGAATCCTTGAAGCGGCCAACATCCCCAGCTTATACACACTACTGAGTCAGCGGCGCTTGAGATGGCTTGGCCATGTGAGCCGCATGGAAGATGGCAGGATCCCCAAAGACACATTGTACAGTGAGCTCGCCACTGGTATCAGACCCACCGGCCGTCCATGTCTCCGTTATAAAGACGTCTGCAAACGCGACATGAAATCGTGTGACATTGATCACAAGTCGTGGGAGTCAGTTGCCAGCATTCGCCAGAGCTGGCGGGCAGCCATAAAGACAGGGCTAAATTGTGGCGAGTCGAAGAGACTTAGTAGTTGGCAGGAAAAAAGACAGAGGCGCAAGGGGAGAGCCAACTGTGCAACAGCCCCAACAAACAAATTTCTCTGCAGCACCTGTGGAAGAGCCTGTCACTCCAGAATTGGCCTTTATAGCCACTCCAGGCGCTGCTTCACAAACCACTGACCACCTCCAGGCGCGTATCCATTGTCTCTCGAGATAAGGAGGCCCAAAAGAATGCCATGTGAATGTTGAGTTTACTCTGTACCTTTCAATTCCTGGTCCGTGTATGTTGAATCTGCTCTGTACATGTCAGTTCCTGGTATGTGAATGTTGATTTCACTCTGTATCTGTCAGTTCCTGGCATGTGAATGTTGATTTTACTCTGCAGCTGTCAATTCCTTGTATGTGAAGGTTGATTCTACTCTGGACCTGTCAATTCCTGCCATGTGAATGTTGATTTTACTCTGTACCTGTCAATTCCTGGTACGTGTATGTTGATTCTGCTCTGTACCTGTCAGTTCCTGGTATGTGAATGTTGATTTCATTCTGTACCTGTCAATTCCTGGCATGTGAATCTTGATTTTACTCTGTACCTGCCAATTCCTGTTGTGTGAATGTTGATTTTACTCGATACCAGTCAATTCCTGGTATGTCAATGTTGATTCTACTCTTTCCCTGTCACTTACTGGTATGTGAATGTTGATTGTACTCTGGACCTGTTAGTTCCTGGTATGTGAATGTTGATTTTACTCTGCATCAGTCAATTCCTGGTATGTGAATGTTGATTTTACTCTGTACCTGTCAGTTCCTGGTATGTGAATGCTGATTTGAATCTGTATCTGTCAGTTCCTGGTATGTTAATTTTGATTTTACTCTGTATCTGTCAATTCCTGGTATGTGAATGTTGATTCCACAACGTACCTGCCAGTACCTGTAATGTGAATGTTGATTGTACTCTTTACCGTTCAGTTCCTGGTATGTGAATGTTGATTTTACACCATACCTGCCATTTCCTTGTCTGTAAATGTTGATTTTACACTGTACCTGTCAATTCCTGGTATGTGAATGTTGATTCTACAATGTACCTGTCAGTACCTGGTATGTGAATGTTGATTTTACTCCGTGCCTGCCAATTCCTGGTGTGCGAATGCTGACTTTATTCGATACCAGTCAATTCCTGGTATGTCAATGTTGATTTTACTCTGTACCTGTCAATTACTGGTATGTGAATGTGATTTTACTCTGTATCAGTCAATTTCTGGTATGTGAATGTTGATTTTACTCTGTACCTGTCAGTTCCTGGTATGTGAATGTTGATTTGACTCTGTATCTGTCAGTTCCTGGTATGTGAATTTTGATTTTACTCTGTATCTGTCAATTCCTGGTATGTGAATGTTGATTTTACTCTGTACCTGCCAGCTCTTGGAGTGAGAATGTTGATTTTTCTCTGTCCCTGTCAATTCCTGGTATGTCACTGTTAATTCTACTCTGCATCGATCATTACCTGGAATGTGAATGTTGATTTTACTCTGTACCTGTCAGTTCCTGGCATGTGATTGCTGATTTGAATCTGCATCTGTCAGTTCCTGGTATGTTAATTTTGATTTTACTCTGTATCTGTCAATTCCTGGTATTTGAATGTTGATTCCACAACGTACCTGCCAGTACCTGTTATGTGAATGTTGATTGTACTCTTTACCGAACAGTTCCTGGTATGTGATTGTTGATTTTACACTATACCTGCCAGTTCCTTGTCTGTAAATGTTGATTTTACACTGTACCTGTCAGTCCCTTGGATGTGAATGTTGATTTTACTCTACACCTGTCAAGTCCTGGTATGTGAATGTTGATTTTACTCTGTACCTGTCAATTCCTGGTATGTGAAGGTTGATTTTACTCTGCAACTGTCAATTCCTGGTATGCCAATGTTGATTTTGCTCTGTTCCTGTCAGTTCCTGGTATGTGAATGTTGATTGTACTCTGTACCTGTCAGTTCCTGGTATGTGAATGTTGATTTTACTCTGTATCAGTCAATTCCTGGTATATGAATGTTGATTTTACTCTGTATCAGTCACTTCCTGGTATGTGAATGTTGATTTCACTCTGTACCTGTCCGTTCCTGACATGTGAATGTTGATTTTACTCTGTACCTGCCAATTCCTGGTATTTGAAGTTTGATTCTACTCTGTACCTCTCAGTTCCTAGAATGTGAATGTTGATTTTACTCTGTACCTGTCAGTACCTGGCATGTGAATCTTGATTTTACTCTGTACCTGTCAGTTCCTGGTATGTGAATGTTGATTTTAATCTGTACCTGTCTGTTCCTGCCATGTGAATGTTGATTTTACTCTGTACCTTTCAATTCCTGTTACGTGTATGTTGATTCTGCTCTGTACCTGTCAGTTCCTGGTATGTGAATGTTGATTTCACTCTGTACCTGTCAGTTCCTGGCATGTGAATGTTGATTTTACTTTGTACCTGTCAATTCCTGGTATGTGAATGTTGATTTTACTCTGTACCTGTCAGTACCTGGCATGTGAATCTTGATTTTACTCTGTACCTGTCAGTTCCTGGTATGTGAATGTTGATTTTAATCTGTACCTGTCTGTTCCTGCCATGTGAATGTTGATTTTACTCTGTACCTTTCAATTCCTGTTACGTGTATGTTGATTCTGCTCTGTACCTGTCAGTTCCTGGTATGTGAATGTTGATTTCACTCTGTACCTGTCAGTTCCTGGCATGTGAATGTTGATTTTACTTTGTACCTGTCAATTCCTGGTATGTGAATGTTGATTTTACTCTGTACCTGTCAGTTCCTGCCATGTGAATGTTGATTTTATTCTGTACCTGTCAATTCCTGGCACGTGTATGTTGATTCTGCTCTGTACATGTCAGTTCCTGGTATGTGAATGTTGATTTTACTCTGTACCTGCCAATTCCTGGTGTGTGAATGTTGATTTTACTCTATACCAGTCAATTCCCGGTATGTCAATGTTGATTCTACTCTTTACCTATCAGTTCCTGGTATGTGAATGTTGATTTGACTATTTACCTGTCAGTTACTGGTCTGTGAATGTTGATTATACTCTGGACCTGTCATTTTCTGGTATGTGAATGTTGATTTTACTCTGCATCAGTCAATTCCTGGTATGTGACTGTTGATTTTACTCTGTACCTGTCAGTTCCTGGTATGTGAATGCTGATTTGAATCTGTATCTGTCAGTTCCTGGTATGTTAATTTTGATTTTACTCTGTATCTGTCAATTCCTGGTATGTGAATGTTGATTTTACTCTGTACCTGCCAGCTCTTGGAGTGTGAATGTTGATTTTTCTCTGTCCCTGTCAATTCCTGGTATGTCACTGTTAATTCTACTCGGTACCGATCATTACCTGGTATGTGAATGTTGATTTTACTCGGTACCTGTCAGTTCCTGGTATGTGAATGTTGATTTTACTCTGTACCTGTCAGTACCTTGCATGTGAATCTTGATTTTACTCTGTACCTGTCAGTTCCTGGTATGTGAATGTTGATTTTATTCTGTACCTGTCAGTTCCTGCCATGTGAATGTTGATTTTACTCTGTACCTTTCAATTCCTGGTCCGTGTATGTTGATTCTGCTCTGTACCTGTCAGTTCCTGGTATGTGAATGTTGATTTCACTCTGTACCTGTCAGTTCCTGGCATGTGAATGTTGATTTTACTCTGTACCTGTCAATTCCTGGTATGTGAAGGTTGATTCTACTCTGTACCTGTCAATTCCTGCCATGTGAATGTTGATTTTACTCTGTACCTGTCAATTCCTGGTACGTGTATGTTGATTCTGCTCTGTACCTGTCAGTTCCTGGTATGTGAATGTTGATTTCACTCTGTACCTGTCAATTCCTGGCATGTGAATCTTGATGTTACTCTGTACCTGCCAATTCCTGTTGTGTGAATGTTGATTTTACTCTATACCAGTCAATTCCTGGTATGTCAATGTTGATTCTACTCTTTACCTGTCACTTACTGGTATGTGAATGTTCATTGTCCTCTGGACCTGTCAGTTCCTGGTATGTGAATGTTGATTTTACTCTGCATCAGTCAATTCCTGGTATGTGAATGTTGATTTTACTCTGTACATGTCAGTTCCTGGTATGTGAATGCTGATTTGAATCTGTATCTGTCAGTTCCTGGTATTTTAATTTTGATTTTACTCTGTATCTGTCAATTCCTGGTATGTGAATGTTGATTCCACAACGTACCTGCCAGTACCTGTAATGTGAATGTTGATTGTACTCTTTACCGTTCAGTTCCTGGTATGTGAATGTTGATTTTACACCATACCTGCCATTTCCTTGTCTGTAAATGTTGATTTTACACTGTACCTGTCAATTCCTGGTATGTGAATGTTGATTCTACAATGTACCTGTCAGTACCTGGTATGTGAATGTTGATTTTACTCCGTGCCTGCCAATTCCTGGTGTGCGAATGCTGACTTTATTCGATACCAGTCAATTCCTGGTATGTCAATGTTGATTTTACTCTGTACCTGTCAATTACTGGTATGTGAATGTGATTTTACTCTGTATCAGTCAATTTCTGGTATGTGAATGTTGATTTTACTCTGTACCTGTCAGTTCCTGGTATGTGAATGTTGATTTGACTCTGTATCTGTCAGTTCCTGGTATGTGAATTTTGATTTTTCTCTGTATCTGTCAATTCCTGGTATGTGAATGTTGATTTTACTCTGTACCTGCCAGCTCTTGGAGTGAGAATGTTGATTTTTCTCTGTCCCTGTCAATTCCTGGTATGTCACTGTTAATTCTACTCTGCATCGATCATTACCTGGAATGTGAATGTTGATTTTACTCTGTACCTGTCAGTTCCTGGCATGTGATTGCTGATTTGAATCTGCATCTGTCAGTTCCTGGTATGTTAATTTTGATTTTACTCTGTATCTGTCAATTCCTGGTATTTGAATGTTGATTCCACAACGTACCTGCCAGTACCTGTTATGTGAATGTTGATTGTACTCTTTACCGAACAGTTCCTGGTATGTGAATGTTGATTTTACACTATACCTGCCAGTTCCTTGTCTGTAAATGTTGATTTTACACTGTACCTGTCAGTCCCTTGGATGTGAATGTTGATTTTACTCTACACCTGTCAAGTCCTGGTATGTGAATGTTGATTTTACTCTGTACCTGTCAATTCCTGGTATGTGAAGGTTGATTTTACTCTGCAACTGTCAATTCCTGGTATGCCAATGTTGATTTTGCTCTGTTCCTGTCAGTTCCTGGTATGTGAATGTTGATTGTACTCTGTACCTGTCAGTTCCTGGTATGTGAATGTTGATTTTACTCTGTATCAGTCAATTCCTGGTATATGAATGTTGATTTTACTCTGTATCAGTCACTTCCTGGTATGTGAATGTTGATTTCACTCTGTACCTGTCCGTTCCTGGCATGTGAATGTTGATTTTACTCTGTACCTGCCAATTCCTGGTATTTGAAGTTTGATTCTACTCTGTACCTCTCAGTTCCTAGAATGTGAATGTTGATTTTACTCTGTACCTGTCAGTACCTGGCATGTGAATCTTGATTTTACTCTGTACCTGTCAGTTCCTGGTATGTGAATGTTGATTTTAATCTGTACCTGTCTGTTCCTGCCATGTGAATGTTGATTTTACTCTGTACCTTTCAATTCCTGTTACGTGTATGTTGATTCTGCTCTGTACCTGTCAGTTCCTGGTATGTGAATGTTGATTTCACTCTGTACCTGTCAGTTCCTGGCATGTGAATGTTGATTTTACTTTGTACCTGTCAATTCCTGGTATGTGAAGGTTGATTCTACTCTGTACCTATCAGTTCCTGCCATGTGAATGTTGATTTTATTCTGTACCTGTCAATTCCTGGCACGTGTATGTTGATTCTGCTCTGTACATGTCAGTTCCTGGTATGTGAATGTTGATTTTACACTGTACCTGCCAATTCCTGGTGTGTGAATGTTGACTTTACTCTATACCAGTCAATTCCCGGTATGTCAATGTTGATTCTACTCTTTACCTATCAGTTCCTGGTATGTGAATGTTGATTTGACTATTTACCTGTCAGTTACTGGTCTGTGACTGTTGATTATACTCTGGACCTGTCATTTTCTGGTATGTGAATGTTGATTTTACTCTGCATCAGTCAATTCCTGGTATGTGACTGTTGATTTTACTCTGTACCTGTCAGTTCCTGGTATGTGAATGCTGATTTGAATCTGTATCTGTCAGTTCCTGGTATGTTAATTTTGATTTTACTCTGTATCTGTCAATTCCTGGTATGTGAATGTTGATTCCACAACGTACCTGCCAGTACCTGTTTTGTGAATGTTGATTGTACTCTTTCCCGAACAGTTCCTGGTATGTGAATGTTGATTTTACTCTGTACCTGTCAATTCCTGGTATGTGAAGGTTGATTCTACTCTGTACCTGTCAGTTCCTGGTATGTGAATGCTGATTTGAATCTGCATCAGTCAATTCCTGGTATGTGAATGTTGATTTTACTCTGTACCTGTCAGTTCCTGGTATGTGAATGCTGATTTGAATCTGTATCTGTCAGTTCCTTGTATGTTAATATTGATTTTACTCTGTACCTGTGAATTCCTGGTATGTGAAGGTTGATTCTACTCTGTACCTGTCAGTTCCTGCCATGTGAATGTTGATTTCACTCTGTACCTGTCAGTTCCTGGCATGTGAATCTTGATTTTACTCTGTACCTGCCAATTCCTGGTGTGTGAATGTTGATTTTACTCTATACCAGTCAATTCCTGGTATGTCAATGTTGATTCTACTCCTCACCTAACAGTTCCTGGTATGTGAATGTTGATTTGACTATTTACCTGTCAGTTACTGGTATGTGAATGTTGATTTTATTCTGTACCTGTCAGTTCCTGGTATGTGAATGTTGATTTGACTCTGTATCTGTCAGTTCCTAATATGTGAATTTTGATTTTACTCTGTATCTGTCAATTCCTGGTATGTGAATGTTGATTTTACTCTGTACCTGCCAGCTCTTGGAGTGTGAATGTTGACTTTTCTGCGTCCCTGTCAATTCCTGGTATGTCACTGTTAATTCTACTCTGTGCCGATCATTATCTGGTCTGTGAATGTTGATTTTCCTCCGTCCCTGTCAGTTCCTGGCATGTGAATGTTGATTTTACTCTCTACCTGTCAGTTCCTGGAATGTGAATGTTGATTTTACTCTGTACCTGTCAGTTCCTGGCATGTGAATGCTGATTTGAATCTGTATCTGTCAGTTCCTGGTATGTTAATTTTGATTTTACTCTGTATCTGCCAATTCCTGGTATGTGAATGTTGATTTTACTCTTTACCTGTCAAATCCTGGTATGTGAATGTTGATTCCACAACGTACCTTCCAGTACCTGTTATGTGAATGTTGATTGTACTCTTTACCGTGCAGTTCCTGGTATGTGAATGTTGATTTTACACCATACCTGCCAGTTCCTTGTCTGTAAATGTTGATTTTACACTGTACCTGTCAGTCCCTTGGATGTGAATGTTGATTTTACACTATACCTGTCAATTCCTGGTATGTGAATGTTGATTTTACTCTGTACCTGTCAATTCCTGGTATGTGAAGGTTGATTTTACTCTGCACCTGTCAATTCCTGGTATGTGAATGTTGATTGTACTCTGTACCTGTTAGTTCCTGGTATGTGAATGTTGATTTTACTCTGTATCAGTCAATTCCTGGTATATGAATGTTGATTTTACTCTGTACCTGTCAGTTCCTGGTATGTGAATGTTGATTTTACTCTGTACCTGTCAATTCCTGGTATTTGAAGGTTGATTCTACTCTGTACCTCTCAGTTCCTAGAATGTGAATGTTGATTTTACTCTGTACCTGTCAGTACCTGGCATGTGAATCTTAATGTTACTCTGTACCTCTCAGTTCCTGGTATGTGAATGTCGATTTTACTCTGTACCTGTCAGTTCCTGCCATGTGAATGTTGATTTTACTCTGTACCTGTCAATTCCTGGTATGTGTATGTTGATTCTGCTCTGTACCTGTCAGTTCCTGGTATGTGAATGTTGATCTTACTTTGTACCTGTCAATTCCTGGTACGTGAAGGTTGATTCTACTCTGTACCTGTCAGTTCCTGCCATGTGAATGTTGATTTTACTCTGTACCTGTCAATTCCTGACATGTGAATGTTGATTATAATCTGGACCTGTCAGTTCCTGGTATGTGAATGTTGATTTTACTCTTCACCTAACGGTTCCTGGTATGTGAATGTTGATTTGTCTATTTACCTGTCAGTTCCTGGTATGTGAATGTTGATCTTACTTTGTACCTGTCAATTCCTGGTACGTGAATGTTGATTCTACTCTGTACCTGTCAGTTCCTGCCATGTGAATGTTGATTTGACTATTTACCTGTCAGTTACCGGTATGTGAATGTTGATTATACTCTGGACCTGTCAGTTCCTGGTATGTGAGTGTTGATTTTACTCTGCATCAGTCAATTCCTGGTATGTGAATGTTGATTTTACTCTATACCAGTCAATTCCCGGTATGTCAATGTTGATTCTACTCTTTACCTATCAGTTCCTGGTATGTGAATGTTGATTTGACTATTTACCTGTCAGTTACTGGTATGTGAATGTTGATTATACTCTGGACCTGTCAGTTCCTGGTATGTGAGTGTTGATTTTACTCTGCATCAGTCAATTCCTGGTATGTGAATGTTGATTTTACTGTGTACCTGTCAGTTCCTGGTAGGTGAATGCTGATTTGAATCTGTATCTGTCACTTCCTGGTATGTTAATTTTGATTTTACTCTGTATCTGTCAATTCCTGGTATGTGAATGTTGATTCCACAACGTACCTGCCAGTACCTGTTATGTGAATGTTGATTGTCCTCTTTACCGTTCAGTTCCTGGTATGTGAATGTTGATTTTACTCTGTACCTGCCAATTCCTGGTGTGTGAATGTTGATTTTACTCTATCCCAGTCAATTCCTGGTATGTCAATGTTGATTCTACTCCTCACCTAACAGTTCCTGGTATGTGAATGTTGAGTTGACTATTTACGTGTCAGTTACTGGTATGTGAATGTTGATTTTACTCTGGATCTGTCAGTTCCTGGTATGTGAATGCTGATTTGAATCTGTATCTGTCAGTTCCTGGTATGTTAATTTTGATTTTACTCTGTATCTGTCAATTGCTGGTATGTGAATGTTGATTTTACTCTGTACCTGCCAGCTCTTGGAGTGTGAATGTTGATTTTTCTCTGTCCCTGTCAATTCCTGGTATGTCACTGTTAATTCTACTCTGTACCGATCATTACCTGGTATGTGAATGTTGATTTTCCTCGGTACCTGTCAGTACCTGGTATGTGAATGTTCATTTTACTCTGTACCTACCAGTTCCTGGTATGTAAATGTTGATTTTACTCTGTACATGTCAATTCCTGGTATGTGATTTTTGTTTCTACAATGTACCAGTCAGTACCTGGTATGTGAATGTTGATCTTAATCTGTACCTGTCAGTTCCTGGTATGTGAATGTTGATTTTACTCTGTACCTGTCAGTTCCTGGTATGTGAATGATGATTTTACTCTGTACCTGTCAGTTCCTGGCATGTGAATGCTGATTTGAATCTGTATCTGTCAGTTCCTGGTATGTTAATTTTGATTTTACTCTTTATCTGTCAATTCCTAGTATGTGAATGTTGATTCCACAAAGTACCTGCCAGTACCTGTTATGTGAATGTTGCTTGTACTCTTTACCGTACAGTTCCTGGTATGTGAATGTTGATTTTACATTATACCTGCCAGTTCCTTGTCTGTAAATGTTGATTTTACACTGTACCTGTCAATTACTGGTATGTGAATGTTGATTTTACTCTGTGCCTGTCAGTTCCTGGTATGTGAATGTTGATTCTACTCTGTATCTGTCAATTCCTGGTATGTGAATGTTGATTTTACTCTTTACCTGTCAGTTCCTGGTATGTGAATGTTGATTTTACTCTGTATCAGTCACTTCCTGGTATGTGAATGTTGATTTTACTCTGTACCTGTCAGTTCCTGCCATGTGAATGTTGATTTTACTCTGTACCTGTCAATTCCTGGTACGTGTATGTTGATTGTGCTCTGTACCTGTCAGTTCCTGGTATATGAATGTTGATTTCACTCTGTACCTGTCAGTTCCTGGCATGTGAATGTTGATTTTACTCTGTACCTGTCAATTCCTGGTGTGTGAAGGTTGATTCTACTCTGTACCTGTCAATTCCTGCCATGTGAATGTTGATTTTTACTGTACCTCTCAATTCCTGGTACGTGTATGTTGATTCTGCTCCGTACCTGTCATTTCCTGGTATGTGAATGTTGATTTCACTCTGTACCTGTCAATTCCTGGCATGTGAATCTTGATTTTACTCTGTACCTGCCAATTCCTGTTGTGTGAATGTTGATTTTACTCTATACCAGTCAATTTCTGGTATGTCAATGTTGATTCTACTCTTTACCTGTCACTTACTGGTATGTGAATGTTGATTGTAATCTGGACCTGTCAGTTCCTGGTATGTGAATGTTGATTTTACTCTGCATCAGTCAATTCCTGGTATTTGAATGTTGATTTGACTCTGTACCTGTCAGTTCCTGGTATGTGAATGTTGATTTTACTCTGCATCAGTCAATTCCTGGTATGTGAATGTTGATTTTACTCTGTACCTGTCAGTTCCTGGTATGTGAATGCTGATTTGAATCTGTATCTGTCAGTTCCTGGTATGTTAATTTTGATTTTACTCTGTATCTGTCAATTCCTGGTATGTGAATGTTGATTCCACAACGTACCTGCCAGTACCTGTAATGTGAATGTTGATTGTACTCTTTACCGTACAGTTCCTGGTATGTGAATGTTGATTTTACACCATACCTGCCATTTCCTTGTCTGTAAATGTTGATTTTACACTGCACCTGTCAATTCCTGGTATGTGAATGTTGATTCTACAATGTACCTGTCAGTACCTCGTATGTGAATGTTTATTTTACTCTGTGCCTGCCAATTCCTGGTGTGCAAATGCTGATTTTACTCTGTACCAGTCAATTCCTGGTATGTCAATGTTGATTCTACTCTTTACCTGTCAGTTCCTGGTATGTGAATGGCGATTTGACTCTGTACCTGTCAATTACTGGTATGTGAATGTGATATTACTCTGTATCAGTCAATTCCTGGTATGTGAATGTTGATTTTACTCTGTACCTGTCAGTTCCTGGTATGTGAATGTTGATTTGACTCTGTATCTGTCAGTTCCTGGGAAGTGAATTTTGATTTTACTCTGTATCTGTCAATTCCTGGTATGTGAATGTTGATTTTATTCTGTACCTGCCAGCTCTTGGAGTGCGAATGTTGATTTTTCTCTGTCCCTGTCAATTCCTGGTATGTCACTGTTAATTCTACTCTGTACCGATCATTACCTTGTATGTGAATGTTGATTTTCCTCCGTACCTGTCAGTTCCTGGTATGTGAATGTTGATTTTACTCTGTACCTGTCAGTTCCTGGTATGTGAATGTTGATTTTACTCTGTACCTGTCAGTTCCTGCCATGTGAATGTTGATTTTACTCTGTATCTGTCAATTCCTGGTATGTGAATGTTGATTTTACTCTGTACCTGCCAGCTCTTGGAGTGTGAATGTTGATTTGTCTCTGTCCCTGTCAATTCCTGGTATGTCACTGTTAATTCTACACTGTACCGATCATTACCTTGTATGTGAATGTTGATTTTACTCTGTACCTGCCAGCTCTTGGAGTGTGAATGTTGATTTTTCTCTGTCCCTGTCAATTACTGGTATGTCACTGTTAATTCTACTCTGTACCGACCATTACCTTGTATGTGAATGTTGATTTTCCTCCGTACCTGTCAGTTCCTGGTATGTGAATGTTGATTTTACTCTGTACCTGTCAGTTCCTGGTATGTGAATGTTGATTTTGCTCTGTACCTGTCAGTTCCTGTTATGTTAATTTTGATTTTACTCTGTATCTGTCAATTGCTGGTATGTGAATGTTGATTTTACTCTGTACCTGCCAGCTCTTGGAGTGTGAATGTTGATTTGTCTCTGTCCCTGTCAATTCCTGGTATGTCACTGTTAATTCTACTCTGTACCGATCATTACCTTGTATGTGAATGTTGATTTTCCTCCGTACCTGTCAGTTCCTGGTATGTGAATGTTGATATCACTCTGTACCTGTCAGTTCCTGCCATGTGAATGTTGATTTTACTCTGTACCTGTCAATTCCTGGTACCTGTATGTTGATTCTGCTCTGTACCTGTCAGTTCCTGGTATGTGAATGTTCATTTCACTCTGTACCTGTCAATTCCTGGCATGTGAATCTTGATTTTACTCTGTACCTGCCAATTCCTGTTGTGTGAATGTTGATTTTACTCTATACCAGTCAATTCCTGGTATGTCAATGTTGATTCTACTCTTTACCTGTCACTTACTGGTATGTGAATGTTGATTGTAATATGGACCTGTCAGTTCCTGGTATGTGAATGTTGATTTTTCTCTGCATCAGTCAATTCCTGGTATGTGAATGTTGATTTTACTCTGTACCTGTCAGTTCCTGGTATGTGAATGCTGATTTGAATCTGTATCTGTCAGTTCCTGGTATGTTAATTTTGATTTTACTCTGTATCTGTCAATTCCTGGTATGTGAATGTTGATTTCACAACGTACCTGCCAGTACCTGTAATGTGAATGTTGATTGTGCTCTTTACCGTACAGTTCCTGGTATGTGAATGTTGATTTTACACCATACCTGCCAGTTCCTTGTCTTTAAATGTTGATTTTACACTGTACCTGTCAATTCCTGGTATGTGAATGTTGATTCTACAATGTACCAGTCAGTACCTGGTATGTGAATGTTGATTTTACTCTGTGCCTGCCAATTCCTGGTGTGAGAATGCTGATTTTACTCTATACCAGTCAATTCCTGCTATGTCAATGTTGATTCTACTCTTTACCTGTCAGTTCCTGGTATGTGAATGTTGATTTTACTCTGTACCTGTCAATTACTGGTATGTGAATGTTGATTTTACTCTGTACCTGTCAATTACTGGTATGTGAATTTGATTTTACTCTATCAGTCAATTCCTGGTATGTGAATGTTGATTTTACTCTGTACCTGTCAGTTCCTGGTATGTGAATGTTGATTTGACTCTGCATCTGTCAATTCCTGGTATGTGAATGTTGATTTTACTCTGTTCCTGCCAGCTCTTGGAGTGTGAATGTTGATTTTTCTCTGTCCCTGTCAATTCCTGGTATGTCACTGTTAATTCTACTCTGTACCGATCATTACCTTGTATGTGAATGTTGATTTTCCTCCGTACCTGGCAGTTCCTGATATGTGAATGTTGATTTTACTCTGTCCCTGTCAATTCCTGGTATGTGAATGTTGATTTTACTCTGTACCTGTCAGTTCCTGGCATGTGAATGCTGATTTGAATCTGTATCTGTCAGTTCCTGGTATGTTAATTTTGATTTTACTCTGTATCTGTCAATTCCTGGTATGTGAATGTTGATTCCACAATGTACCTGCCAGTACCTGTAATGTGAATATTGATTTTACTCTTTACCGGACAGTTCCTGGTATGTGAATGTTGATTTTACACTATACCTGCCAGTTCCTTGTCTGTAAATGTTGATTTTACACTGTACCTGTCAGTCCCTTGGATGTGAATGTTGATTTTACTCTGTACCTTTCAATTCCTGGCATGTGAATGTTAATTTTACTCTGCACCTGTCAATTCCTGGTATGTGAAGGTTGATTTTACTCTGCATCTGTCAAATCCTGGTATGCCAATGTTGATTTTGCTCTGTACGTGTCAGTTCCTGGTATGTGAATGTTGATTGTACTCTGGACCTGCCAGTTCCTGGTATGTGAATGTTGATTTTACTCTGTATCAGTCAATTCCTGGTATATGGATGTTGATTTTACTCTGCACCTGTCAGTTCCTGGTATGTGAATGTTGATTTTACTCTGTATCGGTCACTTCCTGGTATGTGAATGTTGATTTCACTCTGTACCTGTCAGTTCCTGGCATGTGAAAGTTGATTTTACTCTGTACCTGTCAATTCCTGGTATGTGAAGGTTGATTCTACTCTGTACCTCTCAGTTCCTAGAATGTGAATGTTGATTTTACTCTGCACCTGTCAGTACCTGGCATGTGAACCTTGATTTTACTCTGTACCTGTCAGTTCCTGGTATGTGAATGTTGATTTTACTCTGTACCTGTCAATTCCTGGTACGTGCATGTTGATTCTGCTCTGTACCTGTCAGTGCCTGGTATGTGAATGTTGATTTCACTCTGTACCTGTCAGTTCCTGGTATGTGAATGTGGATTTTACTCTGTACCTGTCAATTCCTGGTACGTGAAGGTTGATTCTACTCTGTACCTGTCAGTTCCTGCCATGTGAATGTTGATTTTACTCTGTACCTGTCAATTCCTGGCACGTGAATGTTGATTCTGCTCTGTACCTGTCAGTTCCTGGTATGTGAATGTTGATTTCACTCTTTACCTGTCAGTTCCTGGCATGTGAATCTTGATTTTACTCTGTACCTGTCAATTCCTGGTACGTGCATGTTGATTCTGCTCTGTACCTGTCAGTGCCTGGTATGTGAATGTTGATTTCACTCTGTACCTGTCAGTTCCTGGCATGTGAATGTTGATTTTACTCTGTACCTGTCAATTCCTGGTACGTGAATGTTGATTCTACTCTTTACCTGTCAGTTCCAGCCATGTGAATGTTGATTTTACTCTGTACCTGTCAATTCCTGGCACGTGAATGTTGATTTTACTGTGCACCTGCCATTTCCTGGTATGTGAATGTTGATTTTACTCTATACCAGTCAATTCCCGGTATGTCAATGTTGATTCGACTCTTTACCTATCAGTTCCTGGTATGTGAATGTTGATTTGACTATTTACCTGTCAGTTACTGGTATGTGAATGTTGATTATACTCTGGACCTGTCAGTTCCTGGTATGTGAATGTTGATTTTACTCTGCATCAGTCAATTCCTGGTATGTGAATGTTGATTTTACTCTGTACCTGTCAGTTCCTGGTATATGAATGCTGATTTGAATCTGTATCTGTCAGTTCCTGGTATGTTAATTTTGATTTTACTCTGTATCTGTCAATTCCTGGTATGTGAATGTTGATTCCACAACGTACCTGCCAGTACCTGTTATGTGAATGTTGATTGTACTCTTTACCGTACAGTTCCTGGTATGTGAATGTTGATTTTACACCATACCTGCCAGTTCCTTGTCTGCAAATGTTGATTTTACTCTGTACCTGTCAATTCCTGGTATGTGAATGTTGAATTGACTCTGTACCTGACAGTTCCTGCTATGTGAATGTTGATTTTACTCTGTCCCTGTCAATTCCTGGTATGTGAATGTTGATTCTACAATGTAGCTGTCAGTACCTGGTATGTGAATGTTAATTTTACTCTGTACCTGCCAATTCCTGGCGTGCGAATGCTGATTATTCTCTATACCAGTCAATTCCTGGTATGTCAATGTTGATTCTACTCTTGACCTGTCAGTTCCTGGTATGTGAATGTTGATTTTACTCTGTCCCTGTCAATTCCTGGTATGTGAATGTTGATTTTACTCTGTACCTGTCAGTTCCTGGCATGTGAATGCTGATTTTACTCTGTATCTGTCAATTCCTGGTATGTGAATGTTGATTCCACAACGTACCTGCCAGTACCTGTTATGTGAATGTTGATTGTACTCTTTACCGTACAGTTCCTGATATGTGAATGTTGATTTTACACTATACCTGCCAGTTCCTTGTCTGTAAATGTTGATTTTACACTCTACCTGTCAGTCCCTTGGATGTGAATGTTGATTTTACTCTGTACCTTTCAATTCCTGGTATGTGAATGTTGATTTTACTCTGTACCTGTCAATTCCTGGTATGTGAAGGTTGATTTTACTCTGCATCTGTCAATTCCTGGTATGCCAATGTTGATTTTGCTCTGTACCTGTCAGTTCCTGGTATGTGAATGTTGATTGTACTCTGTACCTGTCAGTACCTGGCATGTGAACCTTGATTGTACTCTGTACCTGTCAGTTCCTGGTATGTGAATGTTGATTTTACTCTGTGCCTGTCAGTTCCTGCCATGTGAATGTTGATTTTACTCTGTACCTGTCAATTCCTGGTACGTGCATGTTGATTCTGCTCTGTACCTGTCAGTGCCTGATATGTGAATGTTGATTTCACTCTGTACCTGTCAGTTCCTGGCATGTGAAAGTTGATTTTACTCTGTACCTGTCAATTCCTGGTACGTGAAGGTTGATTCTACTCTGTACCTGTCAGTTCCTGCCATGTGAATGTTGATTTTACTCTGTACCTGTCAATTCCTGGCACGTGAATGTTGATTCTGCTCTGTACCTGTCAGTTCCTGGTATGTGAATGTTGATTTCACTCTTTACCTGTCAGTTCCTGGCATGTGAATCTTGATTTTACTCTGTACCTGTCAATTCCTGGTACGTGCATGTTGATTCTGCTCTGTACCTGTCAGTGCCTGCTATGTGAATGTTGATTTCACTCTGTACCTGTCAGTTCCTGGCATGTGAATGTTGATTTTACTCTGTACCTGTCAATTCCTGGTACGTGAATGTTGATGCTACTCTTTACCTGTCAGTTCCAGCCATGTGAATGTTGATTTTACTCTGTACCTGTCAATTCCTGGCACGTGAATGTTGATTCTGCTCTGTACCTGTCACTTCCTGGTATGTGAATGTTGATTTCACTCTTTACCTGTCAGTTCCTGGCATGTGAATCTTGATTTTACTCTGTACCTGTCAATTCCTGGTATGTGAATGTTGATTTTACTCTATACCAGTCAATTCCCGGTCTGTCAATGTTGATTCGACTCTTTACCTATCAGTTCCTGGTATGTGAATGTTGAATTGACTCTGTACCTGACAGTTCCTGCTATGTGAATGTTGATTTTACTCTGTCCCTGTCAATTCCTGGTATGTGAATGTTGATTCTACAATGTACCTGTCAGTACCTGGTATGTGAATGTTAATTTTACTCTGTACCTGCCAATTCCTGGTATGTGAATGTTGATTTTACTCTGTACCTGTCAATTCCTGGTATGTGAAGGTTGATTTTACTCTGCATCTGTCAATTCCTGGTATGCCAATGTTGATTTTGCTCTGTACCTGTCAGTTCCTGGTATGTGAATGTTGATTGTACTCTGGACCTGTCAGTTCCTGGTATGTGAATGTTGATTTTACTCTGTATCAGTCAATTCCTGGTATATGAATGTTGATTTTACTCTGTACCTGTCAGTTCCTGGTATGTGAATGTTGATTTTACTCTGTATCAGTCACTTCCTGGTATGTGAATGTTGATTTCACTCTGTACCTGCCAGTTCCTGGCATGTGAAAGTTGATTTTACTCTGTACCTGTCAATTCCTGGTATGTGAAGGTTGATTCTACTCTGTACCTCTCAGTTCCTAAAATGTGAATGTTGATTTTACTCTGTACCTGTCAGTACCTGGCATGTGAACCTTGATTTTACTCTGTACCTGTCAGTTCCTGGTATGTGAAGGTTGATTTTACTCTGTACCAGTCAGTTCCTGCCATGTGAATGTTGATTTTACTCAGTACCTGTCAATTCCTGTTACGTGCATGTTGATTCTGCTCTGTACCTGTCAGTGCCTGGTATGTGAATGTTGATTTCACTCTGTACCTGTCAGTTCCTGGCATGTGAATGTTGATTTTACTCTGTACCTGTCAATTCCTGGTACGTGAAGGTTGATTCTACTCTTTACCTGTCAGTTCCTGCCATGTGAATGTTGATTTTACTCTGTACCTGTCAATTCCTGGCTCGTGAAAGTTGATTCTGCTCTGTACCTGTCAGTGCCTGGTATGTGAATGTTGATTTCACTCTGTACCTGTCAGTTCCTGGCATGTGAATGTTGATTTTACTCTGTACCTGTCAATTCCTGGTACGTGACGGTTGATTCTACTCTGTACCTGTCCGTTCCTGCCATGTGAGTGTTGATTTTACTCTGTACCTGTCAATTCCTGGCACGTGAATGTTGATTCTGCTCTGTACCTGTCAGTTCCTGGTATGTGAATGTTGATTTCACTCTTTACCTGTCAGTTCCTGGCATGTGAATCTTGATTTTACTCTGTACCTGCCAATTCCTGGTCTGTGAATGTTGATTTTACTCTATACCAGTCAATTCCCGGTATGTCAATGTTGATTCGACTCTTTACCTATCAGTTCCTGGTATGTGAATGTTGATTTGACTATTTACCTGTCAGTTACTGGTATGTGAATGTTGATTATACTCTGGACCTGTCAGTTCCTGGAATGTGAATGCTGATTTGAATCTGTATCTGTCAGTTCCTGGTATGTTAATTTTGATTTTACTCTGTATCTGTCAATTCCTGGTATGTGAATGTTGATTCCACAACGTACCTGCCAGTACCTGTTATGTGAATGTTGATTGTACTCTTTACCGTACAGTTCCTGGTATGTGAATGTTGATTTTACACCATACATGCCAGTTCCTTGTCTGCAAATGTTGATTTTACACTGTACCTGTCAATTCCTGGTATGTGAATGTTGAATTGACTCTGTACCTGACAGTTCCTGCTATGTGAATGTTGATTTTACTCTGTACCTGTCAATTCCTGGTATGTGAATGTTGATTCTACAATGTACCTGTAAGTACCTGGTATGTGAATGTTAATCTTACTCTGTAGCTGCCAATTCCTGGTGTGCGAATGCTGATTATTCTCTATTCCAGTCAATTCCTGGTATGTCAATGTTGATTCTACTCTTGACCTGTAAGTTCCTGGTATGTGAATGTTGATTTTACTCTGTACCTGTCAATTACTGGTATGTGAATGTTGATTTTACTCTGTACCTGTCAATTACTGTTATGTGATAGTTGATTTTACTCTGTATCAGTCAATTCCTGGTATGTGAATGTTGATTTTACTCTGTACCTGTCAGTTCCTGGTATGGGAATGTTGATTTGACTCTGTATCTGTCAGTTCCTGGCATGTGAATTTTGATTTTACTCTGTACCTGCCAGCTCTTGGTGTGTGAATGTTGATTTTCCTCTGTCCCTGTCAATTCCTGGTATGTCACTGTTAATTCTATTCTGTACCGATCATTACCTGGTATGTGAATGTTGATTTTCCTCCAGACCTGTCAGTACCTGGTATGTGAATGTTGGCTTTCTCTGTCCCTGACAATTCCTGGTATGTCAATGTCAATTCTACTCAGTACCTATCATTACCTGGTATGAGAATGTTGATTTTCCTCCGTACCTGTCAGTACCTGGTATGTGAATGTTGATTTTACTCTGTACATGTCAATTCCTGACTTGTGAATTTTGTTTCCACAATGCACCAGTCAGTACCTGGTATGTGAATGTTGCTTTTACTCTGTACCTGTCAGTTCCTGTTATGTGAATGTTGATTTTACCCTGTACCTGTCAATTCCTGGTACGTGTATGTTGATTCTGCTCTGTACCTGTCAGTACCTGGTATGTGAATGTTGATTTTACTCTGTACCTGTAAATTCCTGGTACGTGAAGGTTGATTCTACTCTGTACCTGTCAGTTCCTGCCATGTGAATGTTGATTTTACTCTGTACCTGTCAATTCCTGGCACGTGAATGTTGATTCTGCTCTGTACCAGTCAGTTCCTGGTATGTGAATGTTGATTTCACTCTTTACCTGTCAGTTCCTGGCATGTGAATCTTGATTTTGCTCTGTACATGCCAATTCCTGGTGTGTGAATGTTGATTTTACTCTATACCAGTCAATTCCCGGTATGTCAATGTTGATTCGACTCTTTACCTATCAGTTCCTGGTATGTGAATGTTGATTTGACTATTTGCCTGTCAGTTACTGGTGTGTGAATGTTGATTATACTCTGGACCTGTCAGTTCCTGGTATGTGAATGTTGATTTTACTCTGCATCAGTCAATTCCTGGTATGTGAATGTTGATTTTACTCTGTACCTGTCAGTTCCTGGTATGTGAATGTTGATTTGACTCTGTATCTGTCAGTTCCTGGTATGTTAATTTTGATTTTACTCTGTATCTGTCAATTCCTGGTATGTGAATGTTGATTCCACAACGTACCTGACAGTTCCTGCTATGTGAATGTTGATTTTACTCTGTCCCTGTCAATTCCTGGTATGTGAATGTTGATTCTACAATGTACCTGTCAGTACCTGGTATGTGAATGTTAATTTTACTCTGTACCTGCCAATTCCTGGTGTGCGAATGCTGATTTTTCTCTATACCAGTCAATTCCTGGTATGTCAATGTTGATTCTACTCTTGACCTGTCAGTTCCTGGTATGTGAATGTTGATTTTACTCTGTACCTGTCAATTACTGGTATGTGAACGTTGATTTTACTCTGTACCTGTCAATTACTGTTTTGTGAAAGTTGATTTTACTCTGTATCAGTCAATTCCTGGTATGTGAATGTTGATTTTACTCTCTGCCTGTCAGTTCCTGGTATGTGAATGTTGATTTGACTCTGTATCTGTCAGTTCCTGGTATGTGAATTTTGATTTTACTCTGTACCTGCCAGCTCTTGGAGTGTGAATGTTGATTTTCCTCTGTCCCTGTCAATTCCTGGTATGTCACTGTTAATTTTATTCTGTACCGATCATTACCTGGTATGTGAATGTTGATTTTCCTCCAGACCTGTCAGTATCTGGTATGTGAATGTTGATTTTACTCTGTACCTACCCGTTCCTGGGATGTAAATGTTGATTTTACTCTGTACATGTCAATTTCTGACTTGTGAATTTTGTTTCTACAATGTACCAGTCAGTACCTGGTATGTGAATGTTGCATTTACTCTGTACCTGTCAATTCCTGGTATGTGAATGTTGATTTTACTCAGTACCTGTCAGTTCCTGGTATGTGAATGTTGATTTGACTCTGTATCTGTCAATTCCTGGTATGTGAATGCTGATTTTACTCTGTACCTGCCAGCTCTTGGTGTGTGAATGTTGATTTTTCTCTGTCCCTGTCAATTCCTGGGATGTCAATGTTAATTCTACTCTGGACCTGTCAGTTCCTGGTATTTGAATGTTGATTTTCCTCCGTACCTACCAGTTCCTGGAATGTAAATGTTGATTTTACTCTGTACATGTCAATTCCTGGTATGTGAATTTTGTTTCTACAATGTACCAGTCAGTACCTGGTATGTGAATGTTGATTTTACTCTGTACCTGTCAGTTCCTGGTATGAGAATGTTGATTTTACTCTGTACCTGTCAGTTCCTGTTATGTGAATGTTGATTTTACCCTGTACCTGTCAATTCCTGGTACGTGTATGTTGATTCTGCTCTGTACCTGTCAGTTCCTGGTATGTAAATGTTGATTTTACTCTGTACATGTCAATTCCTGGTATGTGAATTTTGATTCGTCAATGTACCAGTCAGTACCTGGTCTGTGCAGCTTGATTCCACTCTGGACCTGTCAGTTCCTGGCATGTGAATGTTGATTTTACTCTGTACCTGTCAATTCCCGGTATGTGAAGGTTGATTTCACTCTGGACCTGTCAGTTCCTGGCATGTGAATGTTGATTTTACTCTGTACCTGTCAATTCCCGGTATGTGAAGGTTGATTCCACTCTGTACCTGTCAGTTCCTAGTATGTGAAAGTTGATTTTACTCTGTACCTGTCAGTTCCTGGTATGTGAATCTTGATTTTACTCTGTACCTGTCAGTTCCTGGGATGTGAATGTTGATTTTACTCTGTACCTGTTAGTCCCTTGGATGTGAATGTTGATTTTACTCTGTACCTGTCAATTCCTGGTATGTGAATGTTGATTTTACTATGTACCTGTCAATTTCTGGTATGTGAAGGTTGATTTTACTCTGCACCTGTCAGTTCCTGGTATGCCAATGTTGATTTTGCTCTGTACCTGTCAGTTCCTGGTATGTGAATGTTAATTCTACTCTGTACCTATCTGTACCTGGTATGTGCATGTTGATTTGACACTGGACCTGCCAGTTCCTGGACTGTGAATGTTGATTTTGCTCTAAATCTGTCAATACTTGGGATGTGAATGTTGATTTTACTCTGTACCTGTCTGTTCCTGGCATGTGAATCTTGATTTTACACTGTCCCTGTCAAGTCCTGGGATGTGAAGGTTGATTTTCCTATGTACCTGTCAGTTCTTGGTATGTGAATGTTGATTTTACTCTTTACCTGTCAATTCCTGGTATGTCAATGTTGATTTTACTCTGTACCTGTCAATTCCTGGTATGTGAATGTTGATTCTACAATGTGCCTGTCAGTACCTGGGATATGAATTGTGATTTCACTCTGTACCTGTCAGTACCTGGCATGTGAATGTTGATTTTACTCTGTACCTGTCAGTTCCTAGTATGTGAATGTTGATTTAACTCTGTACCTTTCAGTCCCTAGGATGTGAATGTTGATTTTACTCTATATCTGTCAATTCCTGGTATGTGAATGTTGATTTTACTCTGTACCTGTTAATTCCTGGTATGTGAAGTTTGATTTTACTCTGTACCTGTCAGTTCCTGGCATGTGAATGTTGATTTTACTCTGTACCTGTCAGTTCCTAGTATGTGAATGTTGATTTTACTCTGTACCTTTCAGTCCCTAGGATGTGAATGTTGATTTTACTCTATATCTGTCAATTCCTGGTATGTGAATGTTGATTTTACTCTGTACCTGTCAATTCCTGGTATGTGAAGTTTGATTTTACTCTGTACCTGTCAGTTCCTGGCATGTGAATGTTGATTTTACTCTGTACCTGTCAGTACCTGGTATGTGAAGGTTGCTTTTACTCTGTATCTGTCAATTCCTGGTATGTAAATGTTGATTTTACTCTGTACCTGTCAGTTCCTGGCATGTGTATGTTGATTCTCCTCTGTACCTGTCAGTACCTGGTATGTGAATGTTGATTTTACTCTGGACCTGCCAGTTCCTGGTGTGTAAATGTTGATTTTACTCTGTACCTGTCCGTTCCTGGTATGTGACTGTTGCTTCTCCTCTGTACCTGTCATTTCCTGATATGTGAATGCTGATTTTACTCTGTACCTGTCAGTTCCTGGTATGTGACTGTTGATTCTACTCTGTACCTGTCGGTTCCTGTTATGTGAATGTTGATTTCACTCTACCTGTCAGTACCTGGTATATGAATGTTGATCTAACTCTGTAGCTGTCTACTACTGGTACGTGAATGATGATTTTACATTGGAACTGTCATTTCTTGGTATGTGAATGTTGATTTAACTCTGTGTCTGTCAGTTCCTGGTTTGTCAATGTTGATTTCACTCTGTATCTGTCAATTCCTGATATGTGAATGTGGATTTTACTCTGTATCTTTCAATGCCTGATATCTGAATGTTGATTTTACTCTGTACCTGTCAGTTCCTGGCATGTGAATGTTGCTTTTACTCTGTACCTGTCAATTCCCTGTATGTGAATGTTGATTCTACTCTGTACCTGTCAGTTCCTAGCATGTGAATGTTGATTTTACTCTGTACCTGTCAGTACCTGGTATGTGAATCTTGATTTTACTCTGTACCTGTCAGTTCCTGGTATGTGAATGTTGATTTTACTCTGTACCTGTCAGTTCCTGGCATGTGAATGCTGATTTTACTCTGTACCTGCCAGTTCCTGGTGTGTGAATGTTGATTTTACTCTGTACCTGTCAGTTCCTGGGATGTGAATGTTGATTTTACTCTGTACCTGTCAATTACTGGTTTGTGAAGTTTGATTTTACTCTGCACCTGTCAATTCCTGGTTTGTGAAGTTTGATTTTACTCTGCACCTGTCAATTCCTGGTATGCCAATGCTGATTTTACTCTGTACCTGTCAGTTCCTGGTATGTGAATGTTGATTGTACTCTGTACCTGTCAGTTCCTGGTATGTGAATGTTGATTTTACTCTGTACCTGTCAGTTCCTGGTATGTGAATGTTGCTTTTCCTCTGCATCAGTCAATTCCTGGTATGTGAATGTTGATTTTACTCTGTACCTGTCAATTACTGGTTTGTGAAGGTTGATTTTACTCTGCACCTGTCAATTTCTGGTATGCCAATGCTGATTTTGCTCTGTACCTGTCAGTTCCTGGTATGTGAATGTTGATTTTACTCTGTACCTATCAGTTCCTGGTTGTGAATGTTGCTTTTACTCGGTATCAGTCAATTGCAGGTATGTGAATGCTGATTTTAGTCTGTACCTGTCAATTCCTGGTTTGTGAATGTTGATTTTACTCTGTACCTGTCAGTTCCTGGTATGTGAATGTTGCTTTTGCTCTGCATCAGTCAATTCCTGGTATGTGAATGTTGATTTTACTCTGTACCTGTCAGTTCCTGGTATGTGAATGTTGATTTTACTCTGTACCTGTCAGTTCCTGGAATGTGACTGTTGATTCTACTCTGTACCTGTCGGTTCCTGTTATGTGAATGTTGATTTCACTCTACCTGTCAGTTCCTGGTATGTGAATGTTGATTTTACTCTGTACCTGTCAGTTCCTGGTATGTGACTGTTGATTCTACTCTGTACCTGTCGGTTCCTGTGATGTGAATGTTGATTTCACTCTACCCTTCAGTACCTGGTATATGAATGTTGATCTAACTCTGTAGCTGTCTACTACTGGTACGTGAATGATGATTTTACATTGGAACTGTCATTTCTTGGTATGTGAATGTTGATTTGACTCTGTGTCTGTCAGTTCCTGGTTTGTCAATGTTGATTTCACTCTGTATCTGTCAATTCCTGATATGTGATTGTGGATTTTACTCTGTATCTTTCAATGCCTGATATCTGAATGTTGATTTTACTCTGTACCTGTCAGTTCCTGGCATGTGAATGTTGCTTTTACTCTGTACCTGTCAATTCCCTGTACGTGAATGTTGATTCTACTCTGTACCTGTCAGTTCCTAGCATGTGAATGCTGATTTTACTCTGTACCTGTCAGTACCTGGTATGTGAATCTTGATTTTACTCTGTACCTGTCAGTTCCTGGTATGTGAATGTTGATTTTACTCTGTACCTGTCAGTTCCTGGCATGTGAATGCTGATTTTACTCTGTACCTGCCAGTTCCTGGTGTGTGAATGTTGATTTTACTCTGTACCTGTCAGTTCCTGGGATGTGAATGTTGATCTTACTCTGTACCTGTCAATTCCTGGTTTGTGAAGTTTGATTTTACTCTGCACCTGTCAATTCCTGGTTTGTGAAGTTTGATTTTACTCTGCACCTGTCAATTCCTGGTATGCCAATGCTGATTTTGCTCTGTACCTGTCAGTTCCTGGTATGTGAATGTTGATTGTACTCTGTACCTGTCAGTTCCTGGTATGTGAATGTTGATTTTACTCTGTACCTGTCAGTTCCTGGTATGTGAATGTTGCTTTTCCTCTGCATCAGTCAATTCCTGGTATGTGAATGTTGATTTTACTCTGTACCTGTCAATTACTGGTTTGTGAAGGTTGATTTTACTCTGCACCTGTCAATTTCTGGTATGCCAATGCTGATTTTGCTCTGTACCTGTCAGTTCCTGGTATGTGAATGTTGATTTTACTCTGTACCTATCAGTTCCTCGTTGTGAATGTTGCTTTTACTCGGTATCAGTCAATTGCAGGTATGTGAATGCTGATTTTAGTCTGTACCTGTCAATTCCTGGTTTGTGAATGTTGATTTTACTCTGTACCTGTCAGTTCCTGGTATGTGAATGTTGCTTTTGCTCTGCATCAGTCAATTCCTGGTATGTGAATGCTGATTTTACTCTGTACCTGTCAGTTCCTGGTATGTGAATGTTGATTTTACTCTGTACCTGTCAGTTCCTGGAATGTGACTGTTGATTCTACTCTGTACCTGTCGGTTCCTGTTATGTGAATGTTGATTTCACTCTACCTGTCAGTTCCTGGTATGTGAATGTTGATTTTACTCTGTACCTGTCAGTTCCTGGTATGTGACTGTTGATTCTACTCTGTACCTGTCGGTTCCTGTGATGTGAATGTTGATTTCACTCTACCCTTCAGTACCTGGTATATGAATGTTGATCTAACTCTGTAGCTGTCTACTACTGGTACGTGAATGATGATTTTACATTGGAACTGTCATTTCTTGGTATGTGAATGTTGATTTGACTCTGTGTCTGTCAGTTCCTGGTTTGTCAATGTTGATTTCACTCTGTATCTGTCAATTCCTGATATGTGATTGTGGATTTTACTCTGTATCTTTCAATGCCTGATATCTGAATGTTGATTTTACTCTGTACCTGTCAGTTCCTGGCATGTGAATGTTGCTTTTACTCTGTACCTGTCAATTCCCTGTACGTGAATGTTGATTCTACTCTGTACCTGTCAGTTCCTAGCATGTGAATGCTGATTTTACTCTGTACCTGTCAGTACCTGGTATGTGAATCTTGATTTTACTCTGTACCTGTCAGTTCCTGGTATGTGAATGTTGATTTTACTCTGTACCTGTCAGTTCCTGGCATGTGAATGCTGATTTTACTCTGTACCTGTCAGTTCCTGGGATGTGAATGTTGATTTTACTCTGTACCTGTCAATTCCTGGTTTGTGAAGTTTGATTTTACTCTGCACCTGTCAATTCCTGGTTTGTGAAGTTTGATTTTACTCTGCACCTGTCAATTCCTGGTTTGTGAAGTTTGATTTTACTCTGCACCTGTCAATTCCTGGTATGCCAATGCTGATTTTGCTCTGTACCTGTCAGTTCCTGGTATGTGAATGTTGATTGTACTCTGTACCTGTCAGTTCCTGGTATGTGAATGTTGATTTTACTCTGTACCTGTCAGTTCCTGGTATGTGAATGTTGCTTTTCCTCTGCATCAGTCAATTCCTGGTATGTGAATGTTGATTTTACTCTGTACCTGTCAATTCCTGGTTTGTGAAGGTTGATTTTACTCTGCACCTGTCAATTTCTGGTATGCCAATGCTGATTTTGCTCTGTACCTGTCAGTTCCTGGTATGTGAATGTTGATTTTACTCTGTACCTATCAGTTCCTGGTTGTGAATGTTGCTTTTACTCGGTATCAGTCAATTGCAGGTATGTGAATGCTGATTTTAGTCTGTACCAGTCAATTCCTGGTTTGTGAATGTTGATTTTACTCTGTACCTGTCAGTTCCTGGTATGTGAATGTTGCTTTTGCTCTGCATCGGTCAATTCCTGGTATGTGAATGTTGCTTTTACTCTGTATCAGTCAATTCCTGGTATGTGAATGTTGATTTCACTCTGTACCTGTGTTTTCCTGGTATGTGAATGTTGATTCGACTCTGTACCTGTCAGTTCCTAGTATGTGAATGTTGATTTTACTCTGTACCTGTCAGTACCTGGTATGTAATTCTTGATTTTACTCTGTACCTGTCAGTTCCTGGTCTGTGAATGTTGATTTAACTCTGTACCTGTCAGTTCCTGGGATGTGAATGTTGATTTTACTCTCTTCCTGTCAGTTCCTGGTATGTGAATGTTGATTTTACTCTGCACCTGTCAATTCCTGGTTTGTGAAGTTTGATTTTACTCTGCACCTGTCAATTCCTGGTATGCCAATGCTGATTTTGCTCTGTACCTGTCAGTTCCTGGTATGTGAATGTTGATTGTACTCTGTACCTGTCAGTTCCTGGTATGTGAATGTTGATTTTACTCTGTACCTGTCAGTTCCTGGTATGTGAATGTTGCTTTTCCTCTGCATCAGTCAATTCCTGGTATGTGAATGTTGATTTTACTCTGTACCTGTCAATTCCTGGTTTGTGAAGGTTGATTTTACTCTGCACCTGTCAATTTCTGGTATGCCAATGCTGATTTTGCTCTGTACCTGTCAGTTCCTGGTATGTGAATGTTGATTTTACTCTGTACCTGTCAGTTCCTGGTATGTGAATGTTGCTTTTGCTCTGCATCAGTCAATTCCTGGTATGTGAATGTTGATTTTACTCTGTACCTGTCAGTTCCTGGTATGTGAATGTTGCTTTTACTCTATCAGTCAATTCCTGGTATTTGAATGTTGATTTCACTCTGTACCTGTGTTTTCCTGGTATGTGAATGTTGATTCGACTCTGTACCTGTCAGTTCCTAGTATGTGAATGTTGATTTTACTCTGTACCTGTCAGTACCTGGTATGTAATTCTTGATTTTACTCTGTACCTGTCAGTTCCTGGTATGTGAATGTTGCTTTTGCTCTGCATCAGTCAATTCCTGGTATGTGAATGTTGATTTTACTCTGTACCTGTCAGTTCCTGGTATGTGAATGTTGCTTTTACTCTGTATCAGTCAATTCCTGGTATGTGAATGTTGATTTCACTCTGTACCTGTGTTTTCCTGGTATGTGAATGTTGATTCGACTCTGTACCTGTCAGTTCCTAGTATGTGAATGTTGATTTTACTCTGTACCTGTCAGTACCTGGTATGTAATTCTTGATTTTACTCTGTACCTGTCAGTTCCTGGTCTGTGAATGTTGATTTAACTCTGTACCTGTCAGTTCCTGGGATGTGAATGTTGATTTTACTCTCTTCCTGTCAGTTCCTGGTATGTGAATGTTGATTTTACTCTGTACCTGTCAGTTCCTGGTGTGTGAATGTTGATTTTACTCTGTACCTGTCAGTTCCTGGTATGTGTATGTTGACTCTCCTCTGTACCTGTCAGTACCTGGTATGTGAATGTTGATTTTACTCTGGACCTGCCAGTTCCTGGTATGTAAATGTTGATTTTACTCGGGACCTGTCCGTTCCTGGTATGTGACTGTTGCTTCTCCTCTGTACCTGTCAGTTCCTGGTATGTGAATGTTGATTTTACTCTGTACCTGTCAGTTCCTGGTATGTGACTGTTGATTCTACTCTGTACCTGTCGGTTCCTGTTATGTGAATGTTGATTTCACTCTACCTGTCAGTACCTGGTATATGAATGTTGATCTAACTCTGTATCTGTCTATTCGTGGTACGTGAATGATGATTTTACATTGGAACTGTCATTTCTTGGTATGTGAATGTTGATTTGACTCTGTGTCTGTCAGTTCCTGGTTTGTCAATGTTGATTTCACTCTCTATCTGTCAATTCCTGATATGTGAATGTGGATTTTACTCTGTATCTTTCAATGCCTGATATCTGAATTTTGATTTTACTCTGTACCTGTCAGTTCCTGGCATGTGAATGTTGCTTTTACTCTGTACCTGTCAGTTCCTAGCATGTGAATGTTGATTTTACTCTGTACCTGTCAGTTCCTGGTATGTGAATGTTGATTTCACTCTGTACCTGTCAGTTCCTGGCATGTGAATGCTGATTTTACTCTGTACCTGCCAGTTCCTGGTGTGTGAATGTTGATTTTACTCTGTACCTGTCAGTTCCTGGGATGTGAATGTTGATTTTACTCTGTACCTGTCAGTCCCTTGGATGTGAATGCTGATTTCACTCTGTACCTGTCAGTTCCTGGCATGTGAATGCTGATTTTACTCTGTACCTGCCAGTTCCTGGTGTGTGAATGTTGATTTTACTCTGTACCTGTCAGTTCCTGGGATGTGAATGTTGATTTTACTCTGTACCTGTCAGTCCCTTGGATGTGAATGCTGATTTTACTCTGTACCTGTCAATTCCTGGTTTGTGAAGTTTGATTTTACTCTGCACCTGTCAATTCCTGGTATGCCAATGCTGATTTTGCTCTGTACCTGTCAGTTCCTGGTATGTGAATGTCGATTGTACTCTGTACCTGTCAGTTCCTGGTATGTGAATGTTGATTTTACTCTGTACCTGTCAGTTCCTGGTATGTGAATGTTGCTTTTACTCTGCATCAGTCAATTCCTGGTATGTGAATGTTGATTTTACTCTGTACCTGTCAATTCCTGGTTTGTGAAGGTTGATTTTACTCTGCACCTGTCAATTCCTGGTATGCCAATGCTGATTTTGCTCTGTACCTGTCAGTTCCTGATATGTGAATGTTGATTTTACTCTGTACCTGTCGGTTCCTGGTTGTGAATGTTGCTTTTACTCGGTATCAGTCAATTCCAGGTATGTGAATGCTGATTTTACTCTGTAGCTGTCAATTCCTGGTTTGTGAATGTTGATTTTACTCTGTACCTGTCAGTTCCTTGTATGTGAATGTTGCTTTTGCTCTGCATCAGTCAATTCCTGGTATGTGAATGTTGATTTTACTCTGCACCTGTCAGTTCCTGGTATGTGAATGTTGCGTTTACTCTGTATCAGTCAATTCCTGGTATGTGAATGTTGATTTCACTCTGTACCTGTCAGTTCCTGGCATGTGAATGTTGATTCTACTCTGTCCCTGTCAGTTCCTAGTATCTGAATGTTGATCTTACTCTGTACCTGTCAGTACCTGGTATGTTATTCTTGATGTTACTCTGTACCTGTCAGTTCCTGGTCTGTGAATGTTGATTTAACTCTGTACCTGTCAGTTCCTGGTATGTGACTGTTGATTTTACTCTCTTCCTGTCAGTTCCTGGTGTGTGAATGTTGATTTTACTCTGCACCTGTCAGTTCCTGGTATGTGAATGTTTATTTTACTCTCTGCCTGTCAGTTCCTGGTATGTGAATGTTGATTTTACTCTGCACCTGTCAGTTCCTGGTATGTGAATGTTGATTTTACTCTGCACCTGTCAGTTCCTGGTATGTGAATGTTGATTTTACTCTGTACCTGTCAATCCCTGGTATGTGAATGTTGATTTTACTCTGTACCTGTCAATTCCTGGTATGTGAATGTTGATTTTACTCTGTACCTGTCAATTCCTGGTATGTGAATGTTGATTTAACTCTGTACCTGTCAGTTCCTGGGATGTGAATGTTGATTTTAATCTCTACCTGTCAGTTCCTGGTGTCTGAATGTTGATTTTACTCTGTACCTGTCAGTTCCTGGGATGTGAATGTTGATTTTACTCTCTACCTGTCAGTTTCTGGTATGTGAATGTTGATTTTGCTCTGCACCTGTCAGTTCCTGGTATGTGAATGTTGATTTTACTCTGTACCTGTCAATTCCTGGTATGTGAATGTTGATTTTACTCTGTACCTGTCAATTCCTGGTATGTGAATGTTGATGTTACTCAGTACCTGTCAATACCTGTTATGTGAATGTTGATTTTACTCTGTACCTGGCAGTTCCTGGTATGTGAATGTTGATTTGACTCTGTACCTGTCATTTCCTGATATGTGAATGTTGATTTTACTCTGTACCTGTCAGTTCCTGGTATGTGAATGTTGATTTTACTCTGTACCTGTCAATTCCTGGTATGTGAATGTTGATTTTACTCTGTACCTGTCAATTCCTGGTATGTGAATGTTGATTTTACTCTGCACCTGTGAGTTCCTGGTATGTGAATGTTGCTTTTACTCTGTAGCTTTCAATTCCTGGTATGTGAATCTTGATTTTACTCTGCACCTGTCAATTCCTGGTATGCCAATGTTGATTTTGTACTGTCCCTGTCAGTTCCTGGTATGTGAATGTTGATTGTACTCTGTACCTGTCAGTTCCTGGTATGTGAATGTTGATTTTACTCTGCATCAGTCAATTCCTGGTATGTGAATGTTGATTTTACTCTGTACCTGTCAGTTCCTGGTATGTGAATGTTGCTTTTACTCTGCAGCAGTCAATTCCTGGTATGTGAATGTTGATTTTACTCTGTACCTGTCAGTTCCTGGTATGTGAATGTTGATTTTACTCTGTACCTGTCAATTCCTGGTATGTGAATGTTGATTTTACTCTGTACCTGTCAATTCCTGGTATGTGAATGTTGATTTTACTCAGTACCTGTCAATACCTGTTATGTGAATGTTGATTTTACTCTGTACCTGGCAGTTCCTGGTATGTGAATGTTGATTTTACTCTGTACCTGTCAGTTCCTGGTATGTGAATGTTGATTTTACTCTGCACCTGTCAGTTCCTGGTATGTGAATATTGATTTTACTCTGTACCTGTCAATTCCTGGTATGTGAATGTTGATTTTACTCTGTACCTGTCAATTCCTGGTATGTGAAGGATGATTTTACACTGCACCTGTCAATTCCTGGTATGCCAATGTTGATTTTGCTCTGTACCTGTCAGTTCCTGGTATGTGAATGTTGATTGTACTCTGTACCTGTCAGTTCCTGGTATGAGAATGTTGACTTTACTCTGCATCAGTCAATTCCTGGTATGTGAATGTTGATTTTACTCTGTACCTGTCAATTCCTGGTATGTGAATGTTGATTTTACTCTGTACCTGTCAATTACTGGTATGTGAATGTGATTTTACTCTATCAGTCAATTCCTGGTATGTGAATGTTGATTTTACTCTGTACCTGTCAGTTCCTGGTATGTGAATGTTGATTTGACTCTGCATCTGTCAATTCCTGGTATGTGAATGTTGATTTTACTCTGTTCCTGCCAGCTCTTGGAGTGTGAATGTTGATTTTTCTCTGTCCCTGTCAATTCCTGGTATGTCACTGTTAATTCTACTCTGTACCGATCATTACCTTGTATGTGAATGTTGATTCTCCTCCGTACCTGGCAGTTCCTGATATGTGAATGTTGATTTTACTCTGTCCCTGTCAATTCCTGGTATGTGAATGTTGATTTTACTCTGTACCTGTCAGTTCCTGGCATGTGAATGCTGATTTGAATCTGTATCTGTCAGTTCCTGATATGTTAATTTTGATTTTACTCTGTATCTGTCAATTCCTGGTATGTGAATGTTGATTCCACAACGTACCTGCTAGTACCTGTAATGTGAATATTGATTTTACTCTTTACCGGACAGTTCCTGGTATGTGAATGTTGATTTTACACTATACCTGCCAGTTCCTTGTCTGTAAATGTTGATTTTACACTGTACCTGTCAGTCCCTTGGATGTGAATGTTGATTTTACTCTGTACCTTTCAATTCCTGGCATGTGAATGTTAATTTTACTCTGCACCTGTCAATTCCTGGTATGTGAAGGTTGATTTTACTCTGCATCTGTCAAATCCTGGTATGCCAATGTTGATTTTGCTCTGTACGTGTCAGTTCCTGGTATGTGAATGTTGATTGTACTCTGGACCTGCCAGTTCCTGGTATGTGAATGTTGATTTTACTCTGTATCAGTCAATTCCTGGTATATGAATGTTGATTTTACTCTGCACCTGTCAGTTCCTGGTATGTGAATGTTGATTTTACTCTGTATCAGTCACTTCCTGGTATGTGAATGTTGATTTCACTCTGTACCTGTCAGTTCCTGGCATGTGAAAGTTGATTTTACTCTGTACCTGTCAATTCCTGGCATGTGAAGGTTGATTCTACTCTGTACCTCTCAGTTCCTAGAATGTGAATGTTGATTTTACTCTGCACCTGTCTGTACCTGGCATGTGAACCTTGATTTTACTCTGTACCTATCAGTTCCTGGTATGTGAATGTTGATTTTACTCTGTACCTGTCAATTCCTGGTACGTGCATGTTGATTCTGCTCTGTACCTGTCAGTGCCTGGTATGTGAATGTTGATTTCACTCTGTACCTGTCAGTTCCTGGCATGTGAAAGTTGATTTTACTCTGTACCTGTCAATTCCTGGTACGTGAAGGTTGATTCTACTCTGTACCTGTCAGTTCCTGCCATGTGAATGTTGATTTTACTCTGTACCTGTCAATTCCTGGCACGTGAATGTTGATTCTGCTCTGTACCTGTCAGTTCCTGGTATGTGAATGTTGATTTCACTCTTTACCTGTCAGTTCCTGGCATGTGAATCTTGATTTTACTCTGTACCTGTCAATTCCTGGTACGTGCATGTTGATTCTGCTCTGTACCTGTCAGTGCCTGGTATGTGAATGTTGATTTCACTCTGTACCTGTCAGTTCCTGGCATGTGAATGTTGATTTTACTCTGTACCTGTCAATTCCTGGTACGTGAATGTTGATTCTACTCTTTACCTGTCAGTTCCAGCCATGTGAATGTTGATTTTACTCTGTACCTGTCAATTCCTGGCACGTGAATGTTGATTTTACTCTGCACCTGCCATTTCCTGGTATGTGAATGTTGATTTTACTCTATACCAGTCAATTCCCGGTATGTCAATGTTGATTCGACTCTTTACCTATCAGTTCCTGGTATGTGAATGTTGATTTGACTATTTACCTGTCAGTTACTGGTATGTGAATGTTGATTATACTCTGGACCTGTCAGTTCCTGGTATGTGAATGTTGATTTTACTCTGCATCAGTCAATTCCTGGTATGTGAATGTTGATTTTACTCTGTACCTGTCAGTTCCTGGTATGTGAATGCTGATTTGAATCTGTATCTGTCAGTTCCTGGTATGTTAATTTTGATTTTACTCTGTATCTGTCAATTCCTGGTATGTGAATGTTGATTCCACAACGTACCTGCCAGTACCTGTTATGTGAATGTTGATTGTACTCTTTACCGTACAGTTCCTGGTATGTGAATGTTGATTTTACACCATACCTGCCAGTTCCTTGTCTGCAAATGTTGATTTTACACTGTACCTGTCAATTCCTGGTATGTGAATGTTGAATTGACTCTGTACCTGACAGTTCCTGCTATGTGAATGTTGATGTTACTCTGTCCCTGTCAATTCCTGGTATGTGAATGTTGATTCTACAATGTACCTGTCAGTACCTGGTATGTGAATGTTAATTTTACTCTGTACCTGCCAATTCCTGGTGTGCGAATGCTGATTATTCTCTCTACCAGTCAATTCCTGGTATGTCAATGTTGATTCTACTCTTGACCTGTCAGTTCCTGGTATGTGAATGTTGATTTTACTCTGTCCCTGTCAATTCCTGCTTTGTGAATGTTGATTTTACTCTGTACCTGTCAGTTCCTGGCATGTGAATGCTGATTTGAATCTGTATCTGTCAGTTCCTGGTATGTTAATTTTGATTTTACTCTGTATCTGTCAATTCCTGGTATGTGAATGTTGATTCCACAACGTACCTGCCAGTACCTGTTATGTGAATGTTGATTGTACTTTTTACCGTACAGTTCCTGGTATGTGAATGTTGATTTTACACTATACCTGCCAGTTCCTTGTCTGTAAATGTTGATTTTACACTGTACCTGTCAGTCCCTTGGATGTGAATGTTGATTTTACTCTGTACCTTTCAATTCCTGGTATGTGAGTGTTGATTTTACACTGTACCTGTCAATTCCTGGTATGTGAAGGTTGATTTTACTCTGCATCTGTCAATTCCTGGTATGCCAATGTTGATTTTGCTCTGTACCTGTCAGTTCCTGGTATGCGAATGTTGATTGTACTCTGGACCTGCCAGTTCCTGGTATGTGAATGTTGATTTTACTCTGTATCAGTCAATTCCTGGTATATGAATGTTGATTTTACTCTGCACCTGTCAGTTCCTGGTATGTGAATGTTGATTTTACTCTGTATCAGTCACTTCCTGGGATGTGAATGTTGATTTCACTCTGTACCTGTCAGTTCCTGGCATGTGAAAGTTGATTTTACTCTGTACCTGTCAATTCCTGGTATGTGAAGGTTGATTCTACTCTGTACCTCTCAGTTCCTAGAATGTGAATGTTGATTTTACTCTGTACCTGTCAGTACCTGGCATGTGAACCTTGATTTTACTCTGTACCTGTCAGTTCCTGGTATGTGAATGTTGATTTTACTCTGTACCTGTCAGTTCCTGCCATGTGAATGTTGATTTTACTCTGTACCTGTCAATTCCTGGTACGTGCATGTTGATTCTGCCCTGTACCTGTCAGTGCCTGGTATGTGAATGTTGATTTCACTCTGTACCTGTCAGTTCCTGGCATGTGAAAGTTGATTTTACTCTGTACCTGTCAATTCCTGGTACGTGAAGGTTGATTCTCCTCTGTACCTGTCAGTTCCTGCCATGTGAATGTTGATTTTACTCTGTACCTGTCAATTCCTGGCACGTGAATGTTGATTCTGCTCTGTACCTGTCAGTTCCTGGTATGTGAATGTTGATTTCACTCTTTACCTGTCAGTTCCTGGCATGTGAATCTTGATTTTACTCTGTACCTGTCAATTCCTGGTAAGTGCATGTTGATTCTGCTCTGTACCTGTCAGTGCCTGGTATGTGAATGTTGATTTCACTCTGTACCTGTCAGTTCCTGGCATGTGAATGTTGATTTTACTCTGTACCTGTCAATTCCTGGTACGTGAATGTTGATTCTACTCTTTACCTGTCAGTTCCAGCCATGTGAATGTTGATTTTACTCTGTGCCTGTCAATTCCTGGCACGTGAATGTTGATTCTGCTCTGTACCTGTCACTTCCTGGTATGTGAATGTTGATTTCACTCTTTACCTGTCAGTTCCTGGCATGTGAATCTTGATTTTACTCTGTACCTGCCAATTCCTGGTATGTGAATGTTGATTTTACTCTATACCAGTCAATTCCCGGTATGTCAATGTTGATTCGACTCTTTACCTATCAGTTCCTGGTATGTGAATGTTGATTTGACTATTTACCTGTCAGTTACTGGTATGTGAATGTTGATTATACTCTGGACCTGTCAGTTCCTGGTATGTGAATGTTGATTTTACTCTGCATCAGTCAATTCCTGGTATGTGAATGTTGATTTTACTCTGTACCTGTCAGTTCCTGGTATATGAATGCTGATTTGAATCTGTATCTGTCAGTTCCTGGTATGTTAATTTTGATTTTACTCTGTATCTGTCAATTCCTGGTATGTGAATGTTGATTCCACAACGTACCTGCCAGTACCTGTTATGTGAATGTTGATTGTACTCTTTACCGTACAGTTCCTGGTATGTGAATGTTGATTTTACACCATACCTGCCAGTTCCTTGTCTGCAAATGTTGATTTTACTCTGTACCTGTCAATTCCTGGTATGTGAATGTTGAATTGACTCTGTACCTGACAGTTCCTGCTATGTGAATGTTGATTTTACTCTGTCCCTGTCAATTCCTGGTATGTGAATGTTGATTCTACAATGTAGCTGTCAGTACCTGGTATGTGAATGTTAATTTTACTCTGTACCTGCCAATTCCTGGCGTGTGAATGCTGATTATTCTCTATACCAGTCAATTCCTGGTATGTCAATGTTGATTCTACTCTTGACCTGTCAGTTCCTGGTATGTGAATGTTGATTTTACTCTGTCCCTGTCAATTCCTGGTATGTGAATGTTGATTTTACTCTGTACCTGTCAGTTCCTGGCATGTGAATGCTGATTTTACTCTGTATCTGTCAATTCCTGGTATGTGAATGTTGATTCCACAACGTACCTGCCAGTACCTGTTATGTGAATGTTGATTGTACTCTTTACCGTACAGTTCCTGGTATGTGAATGTTGATTTTACACTATACCTGCCAGTTCCTTGTCTGTAAATGTTGATTTTACACTGTACCTGTCAGTCCCTTGGATGTGAATGTTGATTTTACTCTGTACCTTTCAATTCCTGGTATGTGAATGTTGATTTTACTCTGTACCTGTCAATTCCTGGTATGTGAAGGTTGATTTTACTCTGCATCTGTCAATTCCTGGTATGCCAATGTTGATTTTGCTCTGTACCTGTCAGTTCCTGGTATGTGAATGTTGATTGTACTCTGTACCTGTCAGTACCTGGCATGTGAACCTTGATTTTACTCTGTACCTGTCAGTTCCTGGTATGTGAATGTTGATTTTACTCTGTGCCTGTCAGTTCCTGCCATGTGAATGTTGATTTTACTCTGTACCTGTCAATTCCTGGTACGTGCATGTTGATTCTGCTCTGTACCTGTCAGTGCCTGATATGTGAATGTTGATTTCACTCTGTACCTGTCAGTTCCTGGCATGTGAAAGTTGATTTTACTCTGTACCTGTCAATTCCTGGTACGTGAAGGTTGATTCTACTCTGTACCTGTCAGTTCCTGCCATGTGAATGTTGATTTTACTCTGTACCTGTCAATTCCTGGCACGTGAATGTTGATTCTGCTCTGTACCTGTCAGTTCCTGGTATGTGAATGTTGATTTCACTCTTTACCTGTCAGTTCCTGGCATGTGAATCTTGATTTTACTCTGTACCTGTCAATTCCTGGTACGTGCATGTTGATTCTGCTCTGCACCTGTCAGTGCCTGCTATGTGAATGTTGATTTCACTCTGTACCTGTCAGTTCCTGGCATGTGAATGTTGATTTTACTCTGTACCTGTCAATTCCTGGTACGTGAATGTTGATGCTACTCTTTACCTGTCAGTTCCAGCCATGTGAATGTTGATTTTACTCTGTACCTGTCAATTCCTGGCACGTGAATGTTGATTCTGCTCTGTACCTGTCACTTCCTGGTATGTGAATGTTGATTTCACTCTTTACCTGTCAGTTCCTGGCATGTGAATCTTGATTTTACTCTGTACCTGTCAATTCCTGGTATGTGAATGTTGATTTTACTCTATACCAGTCAATTCCCGGTATGTCAATGTTGATTCGACTCTTTACCTATCAGTTCCTGGTATGTGAATGTTGATTTGACTATTTACCTGTCAGTTACTGGTATGTGAATGTTGATTATACTCTGGACCTGTCAGTTCCTGGTATGTGAATGTTGATTTTACTCTGCATCAGTCAATTCCTGGTATGTGAATGTTGATTTTACTCAGTACCTGTCAGTTCCTGGTATGTGAATGCTGATTTGAATCTGTATCTGTCAGTTCCTGGTATGTTAATTTTGATTTTACTCTGTATCTGTCAATTCCTGGTATGTGAATGTTGATTCCACAACGTACCTGCCAGTACCTGTTATGTGAATGTTGATTGTACTCTTTACCGTACAGTTCCTGGTATGTGAATGTTGATTTTACACCAGACCTGCCAGTTCCTTGTCTGCAAATGTTGATTTTACACTGTACCTGTCAATTCCTGGTATGTGAATGTTGAATTGACTCTGTACCTGACAGTTCCTGCTATGTGAATGTTGATTTTACTCTGTCCCTGTCAATTCCTGGTATGTGAATGTTGATTCTACAATGTACCTGTCAGTACCTGGTATGTGAATGTTAATTTTACTCTGTACCTGCCAATTCCTGGTATGTGAATGTTGATTTTACTCTGTACCTGTCAATTCCTGGTATGTGAAGGTTGATTTTACTCTGCATCTGTCAATTCCTGGTATGCCAATGTTGATTTTGCTCTGTACCTGTCAGTTCCTGGTATGTGAATGTTGATTGTACTCTGGACCTGTCAGTTCCTGGTATGTGAATGTTGATTTTACTCTGTATCAGTCAATTCCTGGTATATGAATGTTGATTTTACTCTGTACCTGTCAGTTCCTGGTATGTGAATGTTGATTTTACTCTGTATCAGTCACTTCCTGGTATGTGAATGTTGATTTCACTCTGTACCTGCCAGTTCCTGGCATGTGAAAGTTGATTTTACTCTGTACCTGTCAATTCCTGGTATGTGAAGGTTGATTCTACTCTGTACCTCTCAGTTCCTAAAATGTGAATGTTGATTTTACTCTGTACCTGTCAGTACCTGGCATGTGAACCTTGATTTTACTCTGTACCTGTCAGTTCCTGGTATGTGAATGTTGATTTTACTCTGTACCTGTCAGTTCCTGCCATGTGAATGTTGATTTTACTCTGTACCTGTCAATTCCTGGTACGTGCATGTTGATTCTGCTCTGTACCTGTCAGTGCCTGGTATGTGAATGTTGATTTCACTCTGTACCTGTCAGTTCCTGGCATGTGAATGTTGATTTTACTCTGTACCTGTCAATTCCTGGTACGTGAAGGTTGATTCTACTCTGTACCTGTCAGTTCCTGCCATGTGAATGTTGATTTTACTCTGTACCTGTCAATTCCTGGCACGTGAAAGTTGATTCTGCTCTGTACCTGTCAGTGCCTGGTATGTGAATGTTGATTTCACTCTGTACCTGTCAGTTCCTGGCATGTGAATGTTGATTTTACTCTGTACCTGTCAATTCCTGGTACGTGACGGTTGATTCTACTCTGTACCTGTCCGTTCCTGCCATGTGAGTGTTGATTTTACTCTGTACCTGTCAATTCCTGGCACGTGAATGTTGATTCTGCTCTGTACCTGTCAGTTCCTGGTATGTGAATGTTGATTTCACTCTTTACCTGTCAGTTCCTGGCATGTGAATCTTGATTTTACTCTGTACCTGCCAATTCCTGGTCTGTGAATGTTGATTTTACTCTATACCAGTCAATTCCCGGTATGTCAATGTTGATTCGACTCTTTACCTATCAGTTCCTGGTATGTGAATGTTGATTTGACTATTTACCTGTCAGTTACTGGTATGTGAATGTTGATTATACTCTGGACCTGTCAGTTCCTGGAATGTGAATGCTGATTTGAATCTGTATTTGTCAGTTCCTGGTATGTTAATTTTGATTTTACTCTGTATCTGTCAATTCCTGGTATGTGAATGTTGATTCCACAACGTACCTGCCAGTACCTGTTATGTGAATGTTGATTGTACTCTTTACCGTACAGTTCCTGGTATGTGAATGTTGATTTTACACCATACATGCCAGTTCCTTGTCTGCAAATGTTGATTTTACACTGTACCTGTCAATTCCTGGTATGTGAATGTTGAATTGACTCTGTACCTGACAGTTCCTGCTATGTGAATGTTGATTTTACTCTGTCCCTGTCAATTCCTGGTATGTGAATGTTGATTCTACAATGTACCTGTCAGTACCTGGTATGTGAATGTTAATTTTACTCTGTACCTGCCAATTCCTGGTGTGCGAATGCTGATTTTTCTCTATACCAGTCAATTCCTGGTATGTCAATGTTGATTCTACTCTTGACCTGTCAGTTCCTGGTATGTGAATGTTGATTTTACTCTGTACCTGTCAATTACTGGTATGTGAACGTTGATTTTACTCTGTACCTGTCAATTACTGTTTTGTGAAAGTTGATTTTACTCTGTATCAGTCAATTCCTGGTATGTGAATGTTGATTTTACTCTCTGCCTGTCAGTTCCTGGTATGTGAATGTTGATTTGACTCTGTATCTGTCAGTTCCTGGTATGTGAATTTTGATTTTACTCTGTACCTGCCAGCTCTTGGAGTGTGAATGTTGATTTTCCTCTGTCCCTGTCAATTCCTGGTATGTCACTGTTAATTTTATTCTGTACCGATCATTACCTGGTATGTGAATGTTGATTTTCCTCCAGACCTGTCAGTATCTGGTATGTGAATGTTGATTTTACTCTGTACCTACCCGTTCCTGGTATGTAAATGTTGATTTTACTCTGTACATGTCAATTCCTGACTTGTGAATTTTGTTTCTACAATGTACCAGTCAGTACCTGGTATGTGAATGTTGCATTTACTCTGTACCTGTCAATTCCTGGTATGTGAATGTTGATTTTACTCAGTACCTGTCAGTTCCTGGTATGTGAATGTTGATTTGACTCTGTATCTGTCAATTCCTGCTTTGTGAATGCTGATTTTACTCTGTACCTGCCAGCTCTTGGTGTGTGAATGTTGATTTTTCTCTGTCCCTGTCAATTCCTGGGATGTCAATGTTAATTCTACTCTGGACCTGTCAGTTCCTGGTATTTGAATGTTGATTTTCCTCCGTACCTACCAGTTCCTGGAATGTAAATGTTGATTTTACTCTGTACATGTCAATTCCTGGTATGTGAATTTTGTTTCTACAATGTACCAGTCAGTACCTGGTATGTGAATGTTGATTTTACTCTGTACCTGTCAGTTCCTGGTATGAGAATGTTGATTTTACTCTGTACCTGTCAGTTCCTGTTATGTGAATGTTGATTTTACCCTGTACCTGTCAATTCCTGGTACGTGTATGTTGATTCTGCTCTGTACCTGTCAGTTCCTGGTATGTAAATGTTGATTTTACTCTGTACATGTCAATTCCTGGTATGTGAATTTTGATTCGACAATGTACCAGTCAGTACCTGGTCTGTGCAGCTTGATTCCACTCTGGACCTGTCAGTTCCTGGCATGTGAATGTTGATTTTACTCTGTACCTGTCAATTCCCGGTATGTGAAGGTTGATTTCACTCTGGACCTGTCAGTTCCTGGCATGTGAATGTTGATTTTACTCTGTACCTGTCAATTCCCGGTATGTGAAGGTTGATTCCACTCTGTACCTGTCAGTTCCTAGTATGTGAAAGTTGATTTTACTCTGTACCTGTCAGTTCCTGGTATGTGAATCTTGATTTTACTCTGTACCTGTCAGTTCCTGGGATGTGAATGTTGATTTTACTCAGTACCTGTTAGTCCCTTGGATGTGAATGTTGATTTTACTCTGTACCTGTCAATTCCTGGTATGTGAATGTTGATTTTACTATGTACCTGTCAATTTCTGGTATGTGAAGGTTGATTTTACTCTGCACCTGTCAGTTCCTGGTATGCCAATGTTGATTTTGCTCTGTACCTGTCAGTTCCTGGTATGTGAATGTTAATTCTACTCTGTACCTATCTGTACCTGGTATGTGCATGTTGATTTGACACTGGACCTGCCAGTTCCTGGACTGTGAATGTTGATTTTGCTCTAAATCTGTCAATACTTGGGATGTGAATGTTGATTTTACTCTGTACCTGTCTGTTCCTGGCATGTGAATCTTGATTTTACACTGTCCCTGTCAAGTCCTGGGATGTGAAGGTTGATTTTCCTATGTACCTGTCAGTTCTTGGTATGTGAATGTTGATTTTACTCTGTACCTGTCAATTCCTGGTATGTCAATGTTGATTTTACTCTGTACCTGTCAATTCCTGGTATGTGAATGTTGATTCTACAATGTACCTGTCAGTACCTGGGATATGAATTGTGATTTCACTCTGTACCTGTCAGTACCTGGCATGTGAATGTTGATTTTACTCTGTACCTGTCAGTTCCTAGTATGTGAATGTTGATTTTACTCTGTACCTTTCAGTCCCTAGGATGTGAATGTTGATTTTACTCTATATCTGTCAATTCCTGGTATGTGAATGTTGATTTTACTCTGTACCTGTTAATTCCTGGTATGTGAAGTTTGATTTTACTCTGTACCTGTCAGTTCCTGGCATGTGAATGTTGATTTTACTCTGTACCTGTCAGTTCCTAGTATGTGAATGTTGATTTTACTCTGTACCTTTCAGTCCCTAGGATGTGAATGTTGATTTTACTCTATATCTGTCAATTCCTGGTATGTGAATGTTGATTTTACTCTGTACCTGTCAATTCCTGGTATGTGAAGTTTGATTTTACTCTGTACCTGTCAGTTCCTGGCATGTGAATGTTGATTTTACTCTGTACCTGTCAGTACCTGGTATGTGAAGGTTGCTTTTACTCTGTATCTGTCAATTCCTGGTATGTAAATGTTGATTTTACTCTGTACCTGTCAGTTCCTGGCATGTGTATGTTGATTCTCCTCTGTACCTGTCAGTACCTGGTATGTGAATGTTGATTTTACTCTGGACCTGCCAGTTCCTGGTGTGTAAATGTTGATTTTACTCTGTACCTGTCCGTTCCTGGTATGTGACTGTTGCTTCTCCTCTGTACCTGTCATTTCCTGATATGTGAATGCTGATTTTACTCTGTACCTGTCAGTTCCTGGTATGTGACTGTTGATTCTACTCTGTACCTGTCGGTTCCTGTTATGTGAATGTTGATTTCACTCTACCTGTCAGTACCTGGTATATGAATGTTGATCTAACTCTGTAGCTGTCTACTACTGGTACGTGAATGATGATTTTACATTGGAACTGTCATTTCTTGGTATGTGAATGTTGATTTGACTCTGTGTCTGTCAGTTCCTGGTTTGTCAATGTTGATTTCACTCTCTATCTGTCAATTCCTGATATGTGAATGTGGATTTTACTCTGTATCTTTCAATGCCTGATATCTGAATGTTGATTTTACTCTGTACCTGTCAGTTCCTGGCATGTGAATGTTGCTTTTACTCTGTACCTGTCAATTCCCTGTATGTGAATGTTGATTCTACTCTGTACCTGTAAGTTCCTAGCATGTGAATGTTGATTTTACTCTGTACCTGTCAGTACCTGGTATGTGAATCTTGATTTTACTCTGTACCTGTCAGTTCCTGGTATGTGAATGTTGATTTTACTCTGTACCTGTCAGTTCCTGGCATGTGAATGCTGATTTTACTCTGTACCTGCCAGTTCCTGGTGTGTATGTTGATTTTACTCTGTACCTGTCAGTTCCTGGGATGTGAATGTTGATTTTACTCTGTACCTGTCAATTCCTGGTTTGTGAAGTTTGATTTTACTCTGCACCTGTCAATTCCTGGTTTGTGAAGTTTGATTTTACTCTGCACCTGTCAATTCCTGGTATGCCAATGCTGATTTTGCTCTGTACCTGTCAGTTCCTGGTATGTGAATGTTGATTGTACTCTGTACCTGTCAGTTCCTGGTATGTGAATGTTGATTTTACTCTGTACCTGTCAGTTCCTGGTATGTGAATGTTGCTTTTCCTCTGCATCAGTCAATTCCTGGTATGTGAATGTTGATTTTACTCTGTACCTGTCAATTACTGGTTTGTGAAGGTTGATTTTACTCTGCACCTGTCAATTTCTGGTATGCCAATGCTGATTTTGCTCTGTACCTGTCAGTTCCTGGTATGTGAATGTTGATTTTACTCTGTACCTATCAGTTCCTGGTTGTGAATGTTGCTTTTACTCGGTATCAGTCAATTGCAGGTATGTGAATGCTGATTTTAGTCTGTACCTGTCAATTCCTGGTTTGTGAATGTTGATTTTACTCTGTACCTGTCAGTTCCTGGTATGTGAATGTTGCTTTTGCTCTGCATCAGTCAATTCCTGGTATGTGAATGCTGATTTTACTCTGTACCTGTCAGTTCCTGGTATGTGAATGTTGATTTTACTCTGTACCTGTCAGTTCCTGGAATGTGACTGTTGATTCTACTCTGTACCTGTCGGTTCCTGTTATGTGAATGTTGATTTCACTCTACCTGTCAGTTCCTGGTATGTGAATGTTGATTTTACTCTGTACCTGTCAGTTCCTGGTATGTGACTGTTGATTCTACTCTGTACCTGTCGGTTCCTGTTATGTGAATGTTGATTTCACTCTACCCTTCAGTACCTGGTATATGAATGTTGATCTAACTCTGTAGCTGTCTACTACTGGTACGTGAATGATGATTTTACATTGGAACTGTCATTTCTTGGTATGTGAATGTTGATTTGACTCTGTGTCTGTCAGTTCCTGGTTTATCACTGTTGATTTCACTCTGTATCTGTCAATTCCTGATATGTGATTGTGGATTTTACTCTGTATCTTTCAATGCCTGATATCTGAATGTTGATTTTACTCTGTACCTGTCAGTTCCTGGCATGTGAATGTTGCTTTTACTCTGTACCTGTCAATTCCCTGTACGTGAATGTTGATTTTACTCTGTACCTGTCAGTTCCTAGCATGTGAATGCTGATTTTACTCTGTACCTGTCAGTACCTGATATGTGAATCTTGATTTTACTCTGTACCTGTCAGTTCCTGGTATGTGAATGTTGATTTTACTCTGTACCTGTCAGTTCCTGGCATGTGAATGCTGATTTTACTCTGTACCTGCCAGTTCCTGGTGTGTGAATGTTGATTTTACTCTGTACCTGTCAGTTCCTGGGATGTGAATGTTGATTTTACTCTGTACCTGTCAATTCCTGGTTTGTGAAGTTTGATTTTACTCTGCACCTGTCAATTCCTGGTTTGTGAAGTTTGATTTTACTCTGCACCTGTCAATTCCTGGTATGCCAATGCTGATTTTGCTCTGTACCTGTCAGTTCCTGGTATGTGAATGTTAATTGTACTCTGTACCTTTCAGTTCCTGGTATGTGAATGTTGATTTTACTCTGTACCTGTCAGTTCCTGGTATATGAATGTTGCTTTTCCTCTGCATCAGTCAATTCCTGGTATGTGAATGTTGATTTTACTCTGTACCTGTCAATTCCTGGTTTGTGAAGGTTGATTTTACTCTGCACCTGTCAATTTCTGGTATGCCAATGCTGATTTTGCTCTGTACCTGTCAGTTCCTGGTATGTGAATGTTGATTTTACTCTGTACCTATCAGTTCCTGGTTGTGAATGTTGCTTTTACTCGGGATCAGTCAATTGCAGGTATGTGAATGCTGATTTTAGTCTGTACCTGTCAATTCCTGGTTTGTGAATGTTGATTTTACTCTGTACCTGTCAGTTCCTGGTATGTGAATGTTGCTTTTGCTCTGCATCAGTCAATTCCTGGTATGTGAATGTTGATTTTACTCTGTACCTGTCAGCTCCTGGTATGTGAATGTTGCTTTTACTCTGCATCAGTCAATTCCTGGTATGTGAATGTTGATTTCACTCTGTACCTGTGTTTTCCTGGTATGTGAATGTTGATTCGACTCTGTACCTGTCAGTTCCTAGTATGTGAATGTTGATTTTACTCTGTATCTGTCAGTACCTGGTATGTAATTCTTGATTTTACTCTGTACCTGTCAGTTCCTGGTCTGTGAATGTTGATTTAACTCTGTACCTGTCAGTTCCTGGGATGTGAATGTTGATTTTACTCTCTTCCTGTCAGTTCCTGGTATGTGAGTGTTGATTTTACTCTGCACCTGTCAATTCCTGGTTTGTGAAGTTTGATTTTACTCTGCACCTGTCAATTCCTGGTATGCCAATGCTGATTTTGCTCTGTACCTGTCAGTTCCTGGTATGTGAATGTTGATTGTACTCTGTACCTGTCAGTTCCTGGTATGTGAATGTTGATTTTACTCTGTACCTGTCAGTTCCTGGTATGTGAATGTTGCTTTTCCTCTGCATCAGTCAATTCCTGGTATGTGAATGTTGATTTTACTCTGTACCTGTCAATTCCTGGTTTGTGAAGGTTGATTTTACTCTGCACCTGTCAATTTCTGGTATGCCAATGCTGATTTTGCTCTGTACCTGTCAGTTCCTGGTATGTGAATGTTGATTTTACTCTGTACCTATCAGTTCCTGGTTGTGAATGTTGCTTTTACTCGCTATCAGTCAATTGCAGGTATGTGAATGCTGATTTTAGTCTGTACCTGTCAATTCCTGGTTTGTGAATGTTGATTTTACTCTGTACCTGTCAGTTCCTGGTATGTGAATGTTGCTTTTGCTCTGCATCAGTCAATTCCTGGTATGTGAATGTTGATTTTACTCTGTACCTGTCAGTTCCTGGTATGTGAATGTTGCTTTTACTCTGTATCAGTCAATTCCTGGTATGTGAATGTTGATTTCACTCTGTACCTGTGTTTTCCTGGTATGTGAATGTTGATTCGACTCTGTACCTGTCAGTTCCTAGTATGTGAATGTTGATTTTACTCTGTACCTGTCAGTACCTGGTATGTAATTCTTGATTTTACTCTGTACCTGTCAGTTCCTGGTATGTGAATGTTGCTTTTGCTCTGCATCAGTCAATTCCTGGTATGTGAATGTTGATTTTACTCTGTACCTTTCAGTTCCTGGTATGTGAATGTTGCTTTTACTCTGTATCAGTCAATTCCTGGTATGTGAATGTTGATTTCACTCTGTACCTGTGTTTTCCTGGTATGTGAATGTTGATTCGACTCTGTACCTGTCAGTTCCTAGTATGTGAATGTTGATTTTACTCTGTACCTGTCAGTACCTGGTATGTAATTCTTGATTTTACTCTGTACCTGTCAGTTCCTGGTCTGTGAATGTTGATTTAACTCTGTACCTGTCAGTTGCTGGGATGTGAATGTTGATTTTACTCTCTTCCTGTCAGTTCCTGGTATGTGAATGTTGATTTTACTCTGTACCTGTCAGTTCCTGGTGTGTGAATGTTGATTTTACTCTGTACCTGTCAGTTCCTGGTATGTGTATGTTGACTCTCCTCTGGACCTGTCAGTACCTGGTATGTGAATGTTGATTTTACTCTGGACCTGCCAGTTCCTGGTATGTAAATGTTGATTTTACTCGGGACCTGTCCGTTCCTGGTATGTGACTGTTGCTTCTCCTCTGTACCTGTCAGTTCCTGGTATGTGAATGTTGATTTTACTCTGTACCTGTCAGTTCCTGGTATGTGACTGTTGATTCTACTCTGTACCTGTCGGTTCCTGTTATGTGAATGTTGATTTCACTCTACCTGTCAGTACCTGGTATATGAATGTTGATCTAACTCTGTATCTGTCTATTCGTGGTACGTGAATGATGATTTTACATTGGAACTGTCATTTCTTGGTATGTGAATGTTGATTTGAATCTGTGTCTGTCAGTTCCTGGTTTGTCAATGTTGATTTCACTCTCTATCTGTCAATTCCTGATATGTGAATGTGGATTTTACTCTGTATCTTTCAATGCCTGATATCTGAATTTTGATTTTACTCTGTACCTGTCAGTTCCTGGCATGTGAATGTTGCTTTTACTCTGTACCTGTCAATTCCCTGTATGTGAATGTTGATTCTACTCTGTACCTGTCAGTTCCTAGCATGTGAATGTTGATTTTACTCTGTACCTGTCAGTACCTGGTATGTGAATCTTGATTTTACTCTGTACCTGTCAGTTCCTGGTATGTGAATGTTGATTTCACTCTGTACCTGTCAGTTCCTGGCATGTGAATGCTGATTTTACTCTGTACCTGCCAGTTCCTGGTGTGTGAATGTTGATTTTACTCTGTACCTGTCAGTTCCTGGGATGTGAATGTTGATTTTACTCTGTACCTGTCAGTCCCTTGGATGTGAATGCTGATTTTACTCTGTACCTGTCAATTCCTGGTTTGTGAAGTTTGATTTTACTCTGCACCTGTCAATTCCTGGTATGCCAATGCTGATTTTGCTCTGTACCTGTCAGTTCCTGGTATGTGAATGTTGATTGTACTCTGTACCTGTCAGTTCCTGGTATGTGAATGTTGATTTTACTCTTTACCTGTCAGTTCCTGGTATGTGAATGTTGCTTTTACTCTGCATCAGTCAATTCCTGGTATGTGAATGTTGATTTTACTCTGTACCTGTCAATTCCTGGTTTGTGAAGGTTGATTTTACTCTGCACCTGTCAATTCCTGGTATGCCAATGCTGATTTTGCTCTGTACCTGTCAGTTCCTGATATGTGAATGTTGATTTTACTCTGTACCTGTCAGTTCCTGGTTGTGAATGTTGCTTTTACTCGGTATCAGTCAATTGCAGGTATGTGAATGCTGATTTTAGTCTGTACCTGTCAATTCCTGGTTTGTGAATGTTGATTTTACTCTGTACCTGTCAGTTCCTTGTATGTGAATGTTGCTTTTGCTCTGCATCAGTCAATTCCTGGTATGTGAATGTTGATTTTACTCTGCACCTGTCAGTTCCTGGTATGTGAATGTTGCTTTTACTCTGTATCAGTCAATTCCTGGTATGTGAATGTTGATTTCACTCTGTACCTGTCAGTTCCTGGCATGTGAATGTTGATTCTACTCTGTCCCTGTCAGTTCCTAGTATGTGAATGTTGATTTTACTCTGTACCTGTCAGTACCTGGTATGTTATTCTTGATGTTACTCTGTACCTGTCAGTTCCTGGTCTGTGAATGTTGATTTAACTCTGTACCTGTCAGTTCCTGGTATGTGACTGTTGATTTTACTCTCTTCCTGTCAGTTCCTGGTGTGTGAATGTTGATTTTACTCTGCACCTGTCAGTTCCTGGTATGTGAATGTTTATTTTACTCTCTACCTGTCAGTTCCTGGTATGTGAATGTTGATTTTACTCTGCACCTGTCAGTTCCTGGTATGTGAATGTTGATTTTACTCTGCACCTGTCAGTTCCTGGTATGTGAATGTTGATTTTACTCTGTACCTGTCAATTCCTGGTATGTGAATGTTGATTTTACTCTGTACCTGTCAATTCCTGGTATGTGAATGTTGATTTTACTCTGTACCTGTCAATTCCTGGTATGTGAATGTTGATTTAACTCTGTACCTGTCAGTTCCTGGGATGTGAATGTTGATTTTAATCTCTACCTGTCAGTTCCTGGTGTCTGAATGTTGATTTTACTCTGTACCTGTCAGTTCCTGGGATGTGAATGTTGATTTTACTCTCTACCTGTCAGTTTCTGGTATGTGAATGTTGATTTTGCTCTGCACCTGTCAGTTCCTGGTATGTGAATGTTGATTTTACTCTGTACCTGTCAATTCCTGGTATGTGAATGTTGATTTTACTCTGTACCTGTCAATTCCTGGTATGTGAATGTTGATGTTACTCAGTACCTGTCAATACCTGTTATGTGAATGTTGATTTTACTCTGTACCTGGCAGTTCCTGGTATGTGAATGTTGATTTGACTCTGTACCTGTCATTTCCTGATATGTGAATGTTGATTTTACTCTGTACCTGTCAGTTCCTGGTATGTGAATGTTGATTTTACTCTGTATCAGTCAATTCCTGGTATGTGAATGTTGATTTCACTCTGTACCTGTGTTTTCCTGGTATGTGAATGTTGATTCGACTCTGTACCTGTCAGTTCCTAGTATGTGAATGTTGATTTTACTCTGTACCTGTCAGTACCTGGTATGTAATTCTTGATTTTACTCTGTACCTGTCAGTTCCTGGTCTGTGAATGTTGATTTAACTCTGTACCTGTCAGTTCCTGGGATGTGAATGTTGATTGTACTCTGTACCTGTCAGTTCCTGGTATGTGAATGTTGATTGTACTCTGCATCAGTCAATTCCTGGTATGTGAATGTTGATTTTACTCTGTACCTGTCAGTTCCTGGTATGTGAATGTTGCTTTTACTCTGCAGCAGTCAATTCCTGGTATGTGAATGTTGATTTTACTCTGTACCTGTCAGTTCCTGGTATGTGAATGTTGATTTTACTCTGTACCTGTCAATTCCTGGTATGTGAATGTTGATTTTACTCTGTACCTGTCAATTCCTGGTATGTGAATGTTGATTTTACTCAGTACCTGTCAATACCTGTTATGTGAATGTTGATTTTACTCTGTACCTGGCAGTTCCTGGTATGTGAATGTTGATTTTACTCTGTACCTGTCAATTCCTGGTATGTGAATGTTGATTTTACTCTGCACCTGTCAGTTCCTGGTATGTGAATATTGATTTTACTCTGTACCTGTCAATTCCTGGTATGTGAATGTTGATTTTACTCTGTACCTGTCAATTCCTGGTATGTGAAGGATGATTTTACACTGCACCTGTCAATTCCTGGTATGCCAATGTTGATTTTGCTCTGTACCTGTCAGTTCCTGGTATGTGAATGTTGATTATACTCTGTACCTGTCAGTTCCTGGTATGAGAATGTTGACTTTACTCTGCATCAGTCAATTCCTGGTATGTGAATGTTGATTTTACTCTGTACCTGTCAATTCCTGGGATGTGAATGTTGATTTTACTCTGTATCAGTCAATTCCTGGTATGTGAATGTTGATTTTACTCTGTACCTGTCAGTTCCTGGGATGTGAATGTTGATTTTACTCTGCATCAGTCAATTCCTGGTATGTGAATGTTCATTTTACTCTGTACCTGTCAGTTCCTGGGATGTGAATGTTGATTTTACTCTGTATCAGTCAATTCCTGGTATGTGAATATTGATTTTACTCTGTACCTGTCAGTTCCTGGGATGTGAATGTTGATTTTACTCTGTATCAGTCAATTCCTGGTATGTGAATGTTGACTTCACTCTGCACCTGTCAATTCCTGGGATATGAATGTTGATTCTGCAATGTACCTGTCAGTTCCTGGTATGTTAATGTTGATTTTACTCTGCATCAGTCAATTCCTGAAATGTGGAGTTTGATATTACTCAGTACGTGTCAGTTCTTGGTAAGTGAATGTTGATTTGACTCTGTACCTGTCAGTTTCTGGTATGTGAATGTTGATTCTACTCTGTACCTGTCAGTACCTGGGATGTGAATCATGACTTTACTCTGTACCTGTCAATTCCTGGTTTGTGAAGTTTGATTTTACTCTGCACCTGTCAATTCCTGGTTTGTGAAGTTTGATTTTACTCTGCACCTGTCAATTCCTGGTATGCCAATGCTGATTTTGCTCTGTACCTGTCAGTTCCTGGTATGTGAATGTTAATTGTACTCTGTACCTGTCAGTTCCTGGTATGTGAATGTTGATTTTACTCTGTACCTGTCAGTTCCTGGTATATGAATGTTGCTTTTCCTCTGCATCAGTCAATTCCTGGTATGTGAATGTTGATTTTACTCTGTACCTGTCAATTCCTGGTTTGTGAAGGTTGATTTTACTCTGCACCTGTCAATTTCTGGTATGCCAATGCTGATTTTGCTCTGTACCTGTCAGTTCCTGGTATGTGAATGTTGATTTTACTCTGTACCTATCAGTTCCTGGTTGTGAATGTTGCTTTTACTCGGGATCAGTCAATTGCAGGTATGTGAATGCTGATTTTAGTCTGTACCTGTCAATTCCTGGTTTGTGAATGTTGATTTTACTCTGTACCTGTCAGTTCCTGGTATGTGAATGTTGCTTTTGCTCTGCATCAGTCAATTCCTGGTATGTGAATGTTGATTTTACTCTGTACCTGTCAGCTCCTGGTATGTGAATGTTGCTTTTACTCTGTATCAGTCAATTCCTGGTATGTGAATGTTGATTTCACTCTGTACCTGTGTTTTCCTGGTATGTGAATGTTGATTCGACTCTGTACCTGTCAGTTCCTAGTATGTGAATGTTGATTTTACTCTGTACCTGTCAGTACCTGGTATGTAATTCTTGATTTTACTCTGTACCTGTCAGTTCCTGGTCTGTGAATGTTGATTTAACTCTGTACCTGTCAGTTCCTGGGATGTGAATGTTGATTTTACTCTCTTCCTGTCAGTTCCTGGTATGTGAGTGTTGATTTTACTCTGCACCTGTCAATTCCTGGTTTGTGAAGTTTGATTTTACTCTGCACCTGTCAATTCCTGGTATGCCAATGCTGATTTTGCTCTGTACCTGTCAGTTCCTGGTATGTGAATGTTGATTGTACTCTGTACCTGTCAGTTCCTGGTATGTGAATGTTGATTTTACTCTGTACCTGTCAGTTCCTGGTATGTGAATGTTGCTTTTCCTCTGCATCAGTCAATTCCTGGTATGTGAATGTTGATTTTACTCTGTACCTGTCAATTCCTGGTTTGTGAAGGTTGATTTTACTCTGCACCTGTCAATTTCTGGTATGCCAATGCTGATTTTGCTCTGTACCTGTCAGTTCCTGGTATGTGAATGTTGATTTTACTCTGTACCTATCAGTTCCTGGTTGTGAATGTTGCTTTTACTCGGTATCAGTCAATTGCAGGTTTGTGAATGCTGATTTTAGTCTGTACCTGTCAATTCCTGGTTTGTGAATGTTGATTTTTCTCTGTACCTGTCAGTTCCTGGTATGTGAATGTTGCTTTTGCTCTGCATCAGTCAATTCCTGGTATGTGAATGTTGATTTTACTCTGTACCTGTCAGTTCCTGGTATGTGAATGTTGCTTTTACTCTGTATCAGTCAATTCCTGGTATGTGAATGTTGATTTCACTCTGTACCTGTGTTTTCCTGGTATGTGAATGTTGATTCGACTCTGTACCTGTCAGTTCCTAGTATGTGAATGTTGATTTTACTCTGTACCTGTCAGTACCTGGTATGTAATTCTTGATTTTACTCTGTACCTGTCAGTTCCTGGTATGTGAATGTTGCTTTTGCTCTGCATCAGTCAATTCCTGGTATGTGAATGTTGATTTTACTCTGTACCTGTCAGTTCCTGGTATGTGAATGTTGCTTTTACTCTGTATCAGTCAATTCCTGGTATGTGAATGTTGATTTCACTCTGTACCTGTGTTTTCCTGGTATGTGAATGTTGATTCGACTCTGTACCTGTCAGTTCCTAGTATGTGAATGTTGATTTTACTCTGTACCTGTCAGTACCTGGTATGTAATTCTTGATTTTACTCTGTACCTGTCAGTTCCTGGTCTGTGAATGTTGATTTAACTCTGTACCTGTCAGTTCCTGGGATGTGAATGTTGATTTTACTCTCTTCCTGTCAGTTCCTGGTATGTGAATGTTGATTTTACTCTGTACCTGTCAGTTCCTGGTGTGTGAATGTTGATTTTACTCTGTACCTGTCAGTTCCTGGTATGTGTATGTTGACTCTCCTCTGGACCTGTCAGTACCTGGTATGTGAATGTTGATTTTACTCTGGACCTGCCAGTTCCTGGTATGTAAATGTTGATTTTACTCGGGACCTGTCCGTTCCTGGTATGTGACTGTTGCTTCTCCTCTGTACCTGTCAGTTCCTGGTATGTGAATGTTGATTTTACTCTGTACCTGTCAGTTCCTGGTATGTGACTGTTGATTCTACTCTGTACCTGTCGGTTCCTGTTATGTGAATGTTGATTTCACTCTACCTGTCAGTACCTGGTATATGAATGTTGATCTAACTCTGTATCTGTCTATTCGTGGTACGTGAATGATGATTTTACATTGGAACTGTCATTTCTTGGTATGTGAATGTTGATTTGAATCTGTGTCTGTCAGTTCCTGGTTTGTCAATGTTGATTTCACTCTCTATCTGTCAATTCCTGATATGTGAATGTGGATTTTACTCTGTATCTTTCAATGCCTGATATCTGAATTTTGATTTTACTCTGTACCTGTCAGTTCCTGGCATGTGAATGTTGCTTTTACTCTGTACCTGTCAATTCCCTGTATGTGAATGTTGATTCTACTCTGTACCTGTCAGTTCCTAGCATGTGAATGTTGATTTTACTCTGTACCTGTCAGTACCTGGTATGTGAATCTTGATTTTACTCTGTACCTGTCAGTTCCTGGTATGTGAATGTTGATTTCACTCTGTACCTGTCAGTTCCTGGCATGTGAATGCTGATTTTACTCTGTACCTGCCAGTTCCTGGTGTGTGAATGTTGATTTTACTCTGTACCTGTCAGTTCCTGGGATGTGAATGTTGATTTTACTCTGTACCTGTCAGTCCCTTGGATGTGAATGCTGATTTTACTCTGTACCTGTCAATTCCTGGTTTGTGAAGTTTGATTTTACTCTGCACCTGTCAATTCCTGGTATGCCAATGCTGATTTTGCTCTGTACCTGTCAGTTCCTGGTATGTGAATGTTGATTGTACTCTGTACCTGTCAGTTCCTGGTATGTGAATGTTGATTTTACTCTTTACCTGTCAGTTCCTGGTATGTGAATGTTGCTTTTACTCTGCATCAGTCAATTCCTGGTATGTGAATGTTGATTTTACTCTGTACCTGTCAATTCCTGGTTTGTGAAGGTTGATTTTACTCTGCACCTGTCAATTCCTGGTATGCCAATGCTGATTTTGCTCTGTACCTGTCAGTTCCTGATATGTGAATGTTGATTTTACTCTGTACCTGTCAGTTCCTGGTTGTGAATGTTGCTTTTACTCGGTATCAGTCAATTGCAGGTATGTGAATGCTGATTTTAGTCTGTACCTGTCAATTCCTGGTTTGTGAATGTTGATTTTACTCTGTACCTGTCAGTTCCTTGTATGTGAATGTTGCTTTTGCTCTGCATCAGTCAATTCCTGGTATGTGAATGTTGATTTTACTCTGCACCTGTCAGTTCCTGGTATGTGAATGTTGCCTTTACTCTGTATCAGTCAATTCCTGGTATGTGAATGTTGATTTCACTCTGTACCTGTCAGTTCCTGGCATGTGAATGTTGATTCTACTCTGTCCCTGTCAGTTCCTAGTATGTGAATGTTGATTTTACTCTGTACCTGTCAGTACCTGGTATGTTATTCTTGATGTTACTCTGTACCTGTCAGTTCCTGGTCTGTGAATGTTGATTTAACTCTGTACCTGTCAGTTCCTGGTATGTGACTGTTGATTTTACTCTCTTCCTGTCAGTTCCTGGTGTGTGAATGTTGATTTTACTCTGCACCTGTCAGTTCCTGGTATGTGAATGTTTATTTTACTCTCTACCTGTCAGTTCCTGGTATGTGAATGTTGATTTTACTCTGCACCTGTCAGTTCCTGGTATGTGAATGTTGATTTTACTCTGCACCTGTCAGTTCCTGGTATGTGAATGTTGATTTTACTCTGTACCTGTCAATTCCTGGTATGTGAATGTTGATTTTACTCTGTACCTGTCAATTCCTGGTATGTGAATGTTGATTTTACTCTGTACCTGTCAATTCCTGGTATGTGAATGTTGATTTAACTCTGTACCTGTCAGTTCCTGGGATGTGAATGTTGATTTTAATCACTACCTGTCAGTTCCTGGTGTCTGAATGTTGATTTTACTCTGTACCTGTCAGTTCCTGGGATGTGAATGTTGATTTTACTCTCTACCTGTCAGTTTCTGGTATGTGAATGTTGATTTTGCTCTGCACCTGTCAGTTCCTGGTATGTGAATGTTGATTTTACTCTGTACCTGTCAATTCCTGGTATGTGAATGTTGATTTTACTCTGTACCTGTCAATTCCTGGTATGTGAATGTTGATGTTACTCAGTACCTGTCAATACCTGTTATGTGAATGTTGATTTTACTCTGTACCTGGCAGTTCCTGGTATGTGAATGTTGATTTGACTCTGTACCTGTCATTTCCTGATATGTGAATGTTGATTTTACTCTGTACCTGTCAGTTCCTGGTATGTGAATGTTGATTTTACTCTGTACCTGTCAATTCCTGGTATGTGAATGTTGATTTTACTCTGTACCTGTCAATTCCTGGTATGTGAATGTTGATTTTACTCTGCACCTGTGAATTCCTGGTATGTGAATGTTGCTTTTACTCTGTACCTTTCAATTCCTGGTATGTGAATCTTGATTTTACTCTGCACCTGTCAATTCCTGGTATGCCAATGTTGATTTTGTACTGTCCCTGTCAGTTCCTGGTATGTGAATGTTGATTGTACTCTGTACCTGTCAGTTCCTGGTATGTGAATGTTGATTTTACTCTGCATCAGTCAATTCCTGGTATGTGAATGTTGATTTTACTCTGTACCTGTCAGTTCCTGGTATGTGAATGTTGCTTTTACTCTGCAGCAGTCAATTCCTGGTATGTGAATGTTGATTTTACTCTGTACCTGTCAGTTCCTGGTATGTGAATGTTGATTTTACTCTGTACCTGTCAATTCCTGGTATGTGAATGTTGATTTTACTCTGTACCTGTCAATTCCTGGTATGTGAATGTTGATTTTACTCAGTACCTGTCAATACCTGTTATGTGAATGTTGATTTTACTCTGTACCTGGCAGTTCCTGGTATGTGAATGTTGATTTTACTCTGTACCTGTCAATTCCTGGTATGTGAATGTTGATTTTACTCTGCACCTGTCAGTTCCTGGTATGTGAATATTGATTTTACTCTGTACCTGTCAATTCCTGGTATGTGAATGTTGATTTTACTCTGTACCTGTCAATTCCTGGTATGTGAAGGATGATTTTACACTGCACCTGTCAATTCCTGGTATGCCAATGTTGATTTTGCTCTGTACCTGTCAGTTCCTGGTATGTGAATGTTGATTGTACTCTGTACCTGTCAGTTCCTGGTATGAGAATGTTGACTTTACTCTGCATCAGTCAATTCCTGGTATGTGAATGTTGATTTTACTCTGTACCTGTCAATTCCTGGGATGTGAATGTTGATTTTACTCTGTATCAGTCAATTCCTGGTATGTGAATGTTGATTTTACTCTGTACCTGTCAGTTCCTGGGATGTGAATGTTGATTTTACTCTGCATCAGTCAATTCCTGGTATGTGAATGTTCATTTTACTCTGTACCTGTCAGTTCCTGGGATGTGAATGTTGATTTTACTCTGTATCAGTCAATTCCTGGTATGTGAATATTGATTTTACTCTGTACCTGTCAGTTCCTGGGATGTGAATGTTGATTTTACTCTGTATCAGTCAATTCCTGGTATGTGAATGTTGACTTCACTCTGCACCTGTCAATTCCTGGGATATGAATGTTGATTCTGCAATGTACCTGTCAGTTCCTGGTATGTTAATGTTGATTTTACTCTGCATCAGTCAATTCCTGAAATGTGGAGTTTGATATTACTCAGTACGTGTCAGTTCTTGGTAAGTGAATGTTGATTTGACTCTGTACCTGTCAGTTTCTGGTATGTGAATGTTGATTCTACTCTGTACCTGTCAGTACCTGGGATGTGAATCTTGACTTTACTCTGTACCTGCCAGTTCCTGTTATTTAAATGTTGATTTTACTCTGTACCTGTCAATTCCTGGTATTTGAATGTTGATTCCACAACGTACCTGTCAGTACCTGGTATGTGAATGTTGATTGTACTCTTTACCGGACAGTTCCTGGTGTGTGAATGTTGATTTTACTCTGCACCTGTCAATTCCTGGTATGTCAATGTTGATTCTACTCTTTACCTGTCAGTTCCTGGTAAGTGAATTTTGACTTGACTCTGTACCTGTCAGTTACTGGTATGTGAATGTTGATTTGACTCTGTATCTGTCAATTCCTGGTATGTGAATGTTGATTTTACTCTGTGCCTGTCAGTTCCTGGTATGTGAATGTTGATTCTACTCTGTGCCTGTCAGTTCCTGGTATGTGAATGCTGATTTTGCTCTGTACCTGTCAATTCCTGATATGTCAAAGTTAATTCTGCTCTGTACCTATCTGTACCTGGTATGTCCATGTTGATTTTCCTCTAAATCTGTCAAGACTTGGGATGTGAATGTTGGTTTTAATCTGTCCCTGTCAAGTCCTGGGATGTGAATGTTGATTTTACTCTGTACCTGTCAATTCCTGGTATGTCAATGTTGATTTTACTCTGTACCTGTCAGTACCTGGTATGTGAATGTTGATTTTACTCTCTACCTGCCAGTTCCTGGTTTGTAAATATTGATTTTACACTGTACCTGTCAATTCCTGGTATGTGAATGTTGATTCTACAATGTACCTGTCAGTACCTGGGATATGAATGTTGATTTTACTCTGTCCCTGCCAATTCCTGTTATGTGAATGTTCATTTCACTCTGTTCCTTTCAGTACCTGGCATGTGAATGTTGATTTTACTCTGTTCCTGTCAATTGCTGGTATGTGAATGATGATTCTACTCTGTACCAGTCAGTTCCTAATATGTGAATGTTGATTTTACTCTGTACCTGTCAGTACCTGGTATGTGAGTCTTGATTTTGCTCTGTACCTGTCAGTTCCTGGTATGTGAATGTTGATTTTACTCTGTACCTGTCAGTTCCTGGTATGTAAATGTTGATTTTACTCTGCATCAGTCCATTCCTGGTATGTGAATGTTGATTCTACTCTGTACATGTCAATTCCTGGTATGTGAATTTTGATTCATCAATGTACCAGTCAGTTCCAGGTATGTGAATCTTGATTTTACTCTGCATCTGTCAGTTCCTGGGATGTGAATGTTGATTTTACTCTGTACCTGTTAGTCCCTTGGATGTGAATGTTGATTTTACTCTGTACCTGTCAATTCCTGGTGTGTGAATGTTGATTTTACTTTGTACCTGTCAATTCCTGGTATTTGAAGGTTGATTTTACTCTGCACCTGTCAGTTCCTGGAATGCCAATGTTGATTTTGTTCTGTACCTGTCCGTTCCTGGTATGTGAATGTTAATTCTACTCTGTACCTATCTGTACCTTGTATGTGCATGTTGATTTGACACTGGAACCGCCAGTTCCTGGACTGTGAATGTTGATTTTCCTCCAAATCTGTCAATACTTGGGATGTGAATGTTGATTTTACTCTGTACCTGTCAATTCCTGGTATGTGAATGTTGATTTTACTCTGTACCTGTCAATTCCTGGTATGTGAATGTTGATTTAACTCTGTACCTGTCAGTTCCTGGGATGTGAATGTTGATTTTACTCTCTACCTGTCAGTTTCTGGTATGTGAATGTTGATTTTGCTCTGCACCTGTCAGTTCCTGGTATGTGAATGTTGATTTTACTCTGTACCTGTCAATTCCTGGTATGTGAATGTTGATTTTACTCTGTACCTGTCAATTCCTGGTATGTGAATGTTGATGTTACTCAGTACCTGTCAAAACCTGTTATGTGAATGTTGATTTTACTCTGTACCTGGCAGTTCCTGGTATGTGAATGTTGATTTGACTCTGTACCTGTCATTTCCTGATATGTGAATGTTGATTTTACTCTGTACCTGTCAGTTCCTGGTATGTGAATGTTGATTTTACTCTGTACCTGTCAATTCCTGGTATGTGAATGTTGATTTTACTCTGTACCTGTCAATTCCTGGTATGTGAATGTTGACTTTACTCTGCACCTGTGAGTTCCTGGGATGTGAATGTTGCTTTTACTCTGTACCTTTCAATTCCTGGTATGTGAATCTTGATTTTACTCTGCACCTGTCAATTCCTGGTATGCCAATGTTGATTTTGTACTGTCCCTGTCAGTTCCTGGTATGTGAATGTTGATTGTACTCTGTACCTGTCAGTGCCTGGTATGTGAATGTTGATTTTACTCTGCATCAGTCAATTCCTGGTATGTGAATGTTGATTTTACTCTGTACCTGTCAGTTCCTGGTATGTGAATGTTGCTTTTACTCTGCAGCAGTCAATTCCTGGTATGTGAATGTTGCTTTTGCTCTGTATCAGTCAATTCCTGGTATGTGAATGCTGATTTCACTCTGTACCTGCCAGTTCCTGGCATGTGAATGTTGATTCTACTCTGTACCTGTCAGTTCCTAGTATGGCAATGTTGATTTTACTCTGTACCTGTCAGTACCTGGTATGTTATTCTTGATTTTACTCTGTACCTGTCAGTTCCTGGTATGTGAATGTTGATTTAACTCTGTACCTGTCAGTTCCTGGGATGTGAATGTTGATTTTAATCTCTACCTGTCAGTTCCTGGTGTCTGAATGTTGATTTTACTCTGTACCTGTCAGTTCCTGGGATGTGAATGTTGATTTTACTCTCTACCTGTCAGTTCCTGGTATGTGAATGTTGATTTTGCTCTGCACCTGTCAGTTCCTGGTATGTGAATGTTGATTTTACTCTGTACCTGTCAATTCCTGGTATGTGAATGTTGATTTTACTCTGTACCTGTCAATTCCTGGTATGTGAATGTTGATTTTACTCAGTACCTGTCAATACCTGTTATGTGAATGTTGATTTTAATCTGTACCTGGCAGTTCCTGGTATGTGAATGTTGATTTTACTCTGTACCTGTCAATTCCTGGTATGTGAATGTTGATTTTACTCTGCACCTGTCAGTTCCTGGTATGTGAATATTGATTTTACTCTGTACCTGTCAATTCCTGGTATGTGAATGTTGATTTTACTCTGTACCTGTCAATTCCTGGTATGTGAAGGATGATTTTACACTGCACCTGTCAATTCCTGGTATGCCAATGTTGATTTTGCTCTGTACCTGTCAGTTCCTGGTATGTGAATGTTGATTGTACTCTGTACCTGTCAGTTCCTGGTATGAGAATGTTGACTTTACTCTGCATCAGTCAATTCCTGGTATGTGAATGTTGATTTTACTCTGTACCTGTCAATTCCTGGGATGTGAATGTTGATTTTATTCTGTATCAGTCAATTCCTGGTATGTGAATGTTGATTTTACTCTGTACCTGTCAGTTCCTGGGATGTGAATGTTGATTTTACTCTGCATCAGTCAATTCCTGGTATGTGAATGTTCATTTTACTCTGTACCTGTCAGTTCCTGGGATGTGAATGTTGATTTTACTCTGTATCAGTCAATTCCTGGTATGTGAATATTGATTTTACTCTGTACCTGTCAGTTCCTGGGATGTGAATGTTGATTTTACTCTGTATCAGTCAATTCCTGGTATGTGAATGTTGACTTCACTCTGCACCTGTCAATTCCTGGGATATGAATGTTGATTCTGCAATGTACCTGTCAGTTCCTGGTATGTTAATGTTGATTTTACTCTGCATCAGTCAATTCCTGAAATGTGGAGTTTGATATTACTCAGTACGTGTCAGTTCTTGGTAAGTGAATGTTGATTTGACTCTGTACCTGTCAGTTTCTGGTATGTGAATGTTGATTCTACTCTGTACCTGTCAGTACCTGGGATGTGAATCTTGACTTTACTCTGTACCTGCCAGTTCCTGGTATTTAAATGTTGATTTTACTCTGTACCTGTCAATTCCTGGTATGTGAATGTTGATTCCACAACGTACCTGTCAGTACCTGGTATGTGAATGTTGATTGTACTCTTTACCGGACAGTTCCTGGTGTGTGAATGTTGATTTTACTCTGCACCTGTCAATTCCTGGTATGTCAATGTTGATTCTACTCTTTACCTGTCAGTTCCTGGTAAGTGAATTTTGACTTGACTCTGTACCTGTCAGTTACTGGTATGTGAATGTTGATTTGACTCTGTATCTGTCAATTCCTGGTATGTGAATGTTGATTTTACTCTGTGCCTGTCAGTTCCTGGTGTGTGAATGTTGATTTTACTCTGTGCCTGTCAGTTCCTGGTATGTGAATGTTGATTCTACTCTGTATCTGTCAATTGCTGGTATGTGAATGTTGATTTTACTCTGTGCCTGTCAGTTCCTGGTATGTGAATGTTGATTCTACTCTGTGCCTGTCAGTTCCTGGTATGTGAATGCTGATTTTGCTCTGTACCTGTCAATTCCTGATATGTCAAAGTTAATTCTGCTCTGTACCTATCTGTACCTGGTATGTCCATGTTGATTTTCATCTAAATCTGTCAAGACTTGGGATGTGAATGTTGGTTTTAATCTGTCCCTGTCAAGTCCTGGGATGTGAATGTTGATTTTACTCTGGACCTGTCAATTCCTGGTATGTCAATGTTGATTTTACTCTGTACCTGTCAGTACCTGGTATGTGAATGTTGATTTTACTCTCTACCTGCCAGTTCCTGGTTTGTAAATATTGATTTTACACTGTACCTGTCAATTCCTGGTATGTGAATGTTGATTCTACAATGTACCTGTCAGTACCTGGGATATGAATGTTGATTTTACTCTGTCCCTGCCAATTCCTGTTATGTGAATGTTCATTTCACTCTGTACCTTTCAGTACCTGGCATGTGAATGTTGATTTTACTCTGTTCCTGTCAATTGCTGGTATGTGAATGATGATTCTACTCTGTACCAGTCAGTTCCTAATATGTGAATGTTGATTTTACTCTGTACCTGTCAGTACCTGGTATGTGAGTCTTGATTTTGCTCTGTACCTGTCAGTTCCTGGTATGTGAATGTTGATTTTACTCTGTACCTGTCAGTTCCTGGTATGTAAATGTTGATTTTACTCTGCATCAGTCCATTCCTGGTATGTGAATGTTGATTCTACTCTGTACATGTCAATTCCTGGTATGTGAATTTTGATTCATCAATGTACCAGTCAGTTCCAGGTATGTGAATCTTGATTTTACTCTGCATCTGTCAGTTCCTGGGATGTGAATGTTGATTTTACTCTGTACCTGTTAGTCCCTTGGATGTGAATGTTGATTTTACTCTGTCCCTGTCAATTCCTGGTGTGTGAATGTTGATTTTACTTTGTACCTGTCAATTCCTGGTATTTGAAGGTTGATTTTACTCTGCACCTGTCAGTTCCTGGGATGCCAATGTTGATTTTGTTCTGTACCTGTCAGTTCCTGGTATGTGAATGTTAATTCTACTCTGTACCTATCTGTACCTTGTATGTGCATGTTGATTTGACACTGGAACCGCCAGTTCCTGGACTGTGAATGTTGATTTTCCTCCAAATCTGTCAATACTTGGGATGTGAATGTTGATTTTACTCTGTCCCTGTCAAGTCCTGGGATGTGAAGGTTGATTTTACTATGTACCTGTCAGTTCTTGGTATGTCAATGTTGATTTTACTCTTTACCTGTCAGTACCTGGGATATGAAAGTTGATTTTACTCTGTACCTGCCAATTCCTGGGATGTGAATGTTGATTTCACTCTGTACCTTTCAGTACCTGGCATGTGAATGTTGATTTTACTCTGTAACTGTCAATTCCTGGTATGTGAATGTTGATTCTACTCAGAACATGTCAGTTCCTAGTATGTGAATGTTGATTTTACTCTGTACCTGTCAGTGCCTGGGATGTGAATCTTGATTTTACTCTGTATCTGTCAGTTCCTGGGATGTGAATGTTGATTTTCCTCTGTACCTGTCAGTTCCTGGTATGTGAATGTTGACTTCACTCTGCACCTGTCAATTCCTGGGATATGAATGTTGATTCTGCAATGTACCTGTCAGTTCCTGGTATGTTAATGTTGATTTTACTCTGCATCAGTCAATTCCTGAAATGTGGAGTTTGATATTACTCAGTACGTGTCAGTTCTTGGTAAGTGAATGTTGATTTGACTCTGTACCTGTCAGTTTCTGGTATGTGAATGTTGATTCTACTCTGTACCTGTCAGTACCTGGGATGTGAATCTTGACTTTACTCTGTACCTGCCAGTTCCTGGTATTTAAATGTTGATTTTACTCTGTACCTGTCAATTCCTGGTATGTGAATGTTGATTCCACAACGTACCTGTCAGTACCTGGTATGTGAATGTTGATTGTACTCTTTACCGGACAGTTCCTGGTGTGTGAATGTTGATTTTACTCTGCACCTGTCAATTCCTGGTATGTCAATGTTGATTCTACTCTTTACCTGTCAGTTCCTGGTAAGTGAATTTTGACTTGACTCTGTACCTGTCAGTTACTGGTATGTGAATGTTGATTTGACTCTGTATCTGTCAATTCCTGGTATGTGAATGTTGATTTTACTCTGTGCCTGTCAGTTCCTGGTGTGTGAATGTTGATTTCACTCTGTGCCTGTCAGTTCCTGGTATGTGAATGTTGATTCTACTCTGTATCTGTCAATTGCTGGTATGTGAATGTTGATTTTACTCTGTGCCTGTCAGTTCCTGGTCTGTGAATGTTGATTCTACTCTGTGCCTGTCAGTTCCTGGTATGTGAATGCTGATTTTGCTCTGTACCTGTCAATTCCTGATATGTCAAAGTTAATTCTGCTCTGTACCTATCTGTACCTGGTATGTCCATGTTGATTTTCCTCTAAATCTGTCAAGACTTGGGATGTGAATGTTGGTTTTAATCTGTCCCTGTCAAGTCCTGGGATGTGAATGTTAATTTTACTCTGTACCTGTCAATTCCTGGGATGTCAATGTTGATTTTACTCTGTACCTGTCAGTACCTGGTATGTGAATGTTGATTTTACTCTCTACCTGCCAGTTCCTGGTTTGTAAATATTGATTTTACACTGTACCTGTCAATTCCTGGTATGTGAATGTTGATTCTACAATGTACCTGTCAGTACCTGGGATATGAATGTTGATTTTACTCTGTCCCTGCCAATTCCTGGTATGTGAATGTTCATTTCACTCTGTACCTGTCAGTACCTGGCATGTGAATGTTGATTTTACTCTGTTCCTGTCAATTGCTGGCATGTGAATGTTGATTTTACTCTGCACCTGTCAGTTCCTGGTATGTGAATGTTGATTTTACTCTGCACCTGTCAGTTCCTGGTATGTGAATGTTGATTTTACTCTGTACCTGTCAATTCCTGGTATGTGAATGTTGATTTTACTCTGTACCTGTCAATTCCTGGTATGTGAATGTTGATTTAACTCTGTACCTGTCAATTCCTGGTATGTGAATGTTGATTTTACTCTGTACCTGTCATTTCCTGATATGTGAATGTTGATTTTACTCTGTACCTGTCAGTTCCTGGTATGTGAATGTTGATTTTACTCTGTACCTGTCAATTCCTGGTATGTGAATGTTGATTTTACGCTGTACCTGTCAATTCCTGGTATGTGAATGTTGATTTTACTCTGCACCTGTGAGTTCCTGGTATGTGAATGTTGCTTTTACTCTGTACCTTTCAATTCCTGGTATGTGAATCTTGATTTTACTCTGCACCTGTCAATTCCTGGTATGCCAATGTTGGTTTTGCACTGTCCCTGTCAGTTCCTGGTATGTGAATGTTGATTGTACTCTGTACCTGTCAGTGCCTGGTATGTGAATGTTGATTTTACTCTGCATCAGTCAATTCCTGGTATGTGAATGTTGATTTTACTCTGTACCTGTCAGTTCCTGGTATGTGAATGTTGCTTTTACTCTGCAGCAGTCAATTCCTGGTATGTGAATGTTGATTTTACTCTGTACCTGTCAATTCCTGGGATGTGAATGTTGATTTTACTCTGTATCAGTCAATTCCTGGTATGTGAATGTTGATTTTACTCTGTACCTGTCAGTTCCTGGGATGTGAATGTTGATTTTACTCTGCATCAGTCAATTCCTGGTATGTGAATGTTCATTTTACTCTGTACCTGTCAGTTCCTGGGATGTGAATGTTGATTTTACTCTGTATCAGTCAATTCCTGGTATGTGAATATTGAATTTACTCTGTACCTGTCAGTTCCTGGGATGTGAATGTTGATTTTACTCTGTATCAGTCAATTCCTGGTATGTGAATGTTGACTTCACTCTGCACCTGTCAATTCCTGGGATATGAATGTTGATTCTGCAATGTACCTGTCAGCTCCTGGTATGTTAATGTTGATTTTACTCTGCATCAGTCAATTCCTGAAATGTGGAGTTTGATATTACTCAGTACGTGTCAGTTCTTGGTAAGTGAATGTTGATTTGACTCTGTACCTGTCAGTTTCTGGTATGTGAATGTTGATTCTACTCTGTACCTGTCAGTACCTGGGATGTGAATCTTGACTTTACTCTGTACCTGCCAGTTCCTGGTATTTAAATGTTGATTTTACTCTGTACCTGTCAATTCCTGGTATGTGAATGTTGATTCCACAACGTACCTGTCAGTACCTGGTATGTGAATGTTGATTGTACTCTTTACCGGACAGTTCCTGGTGTGTGAATGTTGATTTTACTCTGCACCTGTCAATTCCTGGTATGTCAATGTTGATTCTACTCTTTACCTGTCAGTTCCTGGTAAGTGAATTTTGACTTGACTCTGTACCTGTCAGTTACTGGTATGTGAATGTTGATTTGACTCTGTATCTGTCAATTCCTGGTATGTGAATGTTGATTTTACTCTGTGCCTGTCAGTTCCTGGTGTGTGAATGTTGATTTTACTCTGTGCCTGTCAGTTCCTGGTATGTGAATGTTGATTCTACTCTGTATCTGTCAATTGCTGGTATGTGAATGTTGATTTTACTCTGTGCCTGTCAGTTCCTGGTATGTGAATGTTGATTCTACTCTGTGCCTGTCAGTTCCTGGTATGTGAATGCTGATTTTGCTCTGTACCTGTCAATTCCTGATATGTCAAAATTAATTCTGCTCTGTACCTATCTGTACCTGGTATGTCCATGTTGATTTTCCTCTAAATCTGTCAAGACTTGGGATGTGAATGTTGGTTTTAATCTGTCCCTGTCAAGTCCTGGGATGTGAATGTTGATTTTACTCTGTACCTGTCAATTCCTGGTATGTCAATGTTGATTTTACTCTGTACCTGTCAGTACCTGGTATGTGAATGTTGATTTTACTCTCTACCTGCCAGTTCCTGGTTTGTAAATATTGATTTTACACTGTACCTGTCAATTCCTGGTATGTGAATGTTGATTCTACAATGTACCTGTCAGTACCTGGGATATGAATGTTGATTTTACTCTGTCCCTGCCAATTCCTGTTATGTGAATGTTCATTTCACTCTGTACCTTTCAGTACCTGGCATGTGAATGTTGATTTTACTCTGTTCCTGTCAATTGCTGGTATGTGAATGATGATTCTACTCTGTACCAGTCAGTTCCTAATATGTGAATGTTGATTTTACTCTGTACCTGTCAGTACCTGGTATGTGAGTCTTGATTTTGCTCTGTACCTGTCAGTTCCTGGTATGTGAATGTTGATTCTACTCTGTACCTGTCAGTTCCTGGTATGTAAATGTTGATTTTACTCTGCATCAGTCCATTCCTGGTATGTGAATGTTGATTCTACTCTGTACATGTCAATTCCTGGTATGTGAATTTTGATTCATCAATGTACCAGTCAGTTCCAGGTATGTGAATCTTGATTTTACTCTGCATCTGTCAGTTCCTGGGATGTGAATGTTGATTTTACTCTGTACCTGTTAGTCCCTTGGATGTGAATGTTGATTTTACTCTGTCCCTGTCAATTCCTGGTGTGTGAATGTTGATTTTACTTTGTACCTGTCAATTCCTGGTATTTGAAGGTTGATTTTACTCTGCACCTGTCAGTTCCTGGGATGCCAATGTTGATTTTGTTCTGTACCTGTCAGTTCCTGGTATGTGAATGTTAATTCTACTCTGTACCTATCTGTACCTTGTATGTGCATGTTGATTTGACACTGGAACCGCCAGTTCCTGGACTGTGAATGTTGATTTTCCTCCAAATCTGTCAATACTTGGGATGTGAATGTTGATTTTACTCTGTCCCTGTCAAGTCCTGGGATGTGAAGGTTGATTTTACTATGTACCTGTCAGTTCTTGGTATGTCAATGTTGATTTTACTCTTTAGCTGTCAGTACCTGGGATATGAAAGTTGATTTTACTCTGTACCTGCCAATTCCTGGGATGTGAATGTTGATTTCACTCTGTAACTGTCAATTCCTGGTATGTGAATGTTGATTCTACTCAGAACATGTCAGTTCCTAGTATGTGAATGTTGATTTTACTCTGTACCTGTCAGTGCCTGGGATGTGAATCTTGATTTTACTCTGTATCTGTCAGTTCCTGGGATGTGAATGTTGATTTTCCTCTGTACCTGTCAGTTCCTGGTATGTGAATGTTGACTTCACTCTGCACCTGTCAATTCCTGGGATATGAATGTTGATTCTGCAATGTACCTGTCAGTTCCTGGTATGTTAATGTTGATTTTACTCTGCATCAGTCAATTCCTGAAATGTGGAGTTTGATATTACTCAGTACGTGTCAGTTCTTGGTAAGTGAATGTTGATTTGACTCTGTACCTGTCAGTTTCTGGTATGTGAATGTTGATTCTACTCTGTACCTGTCAGTACCTGGGATGTGAATCTTGACTTTACTCTGTACCTGCCAGTTCCTGGTATTTGAATGTTGATTCCACAACGTACCTGTCAGTACCTGGTATGTGAATGTTGATTGTACTCTTTACCGGACAGTTCCTGGTGTGTGAATGTTGATTTTACTCTGCACCTGTCAATTTCTGGTATGTCAATGTTGATTCTACTCTTTACCTGTCAGTTCCTGGTAAGTGAATTTTGACTTGACTCTGTACCTGTCAGTTACTGGTATGTGAATGTTGATTTGACTCTGTATCTGTCAATTCCTGGTATGTGAATGTTGATTTTACTCTGTGCCTGTCAGTTCCTGGTATGTGAATGTTGATTTTACTCTGTGCCTGTCAGTTCCTGGTATGTGAATGTTGATTCGACTCTGTATCTGTCAATTGCTGGTATGTGAATGTTGATTTTACTCTGTGCCTGTCAGTTCCTGGTCTGTGAATGTTGATTCTACTCTGTGCCTGTCAGTTCCTGGTATGTGAATGCTGATTTTGCTCTGTACCTGTCAATTCCTGATATGTCAAAGTTAATTCTGCTCTGTACCTATCTGTACCTGGTATGTCCATGTTGATTTTCCTCTAAATCTGTCAAGACTTGGGATGTGAATGTTGGTTTTAATCTGTCCCTGTCAATTCCTGGGATGTCAATGTTGATTTTACTCTGTACCTGTCAGTACCTGGTATGTGAATGTTGATTTTACTCTCTACCTGCCAGTTCCTGGTTTGTAAATATTGATTTTACACTGTACCTGTCAATTCCTGGTATGTGAATGTTGATTCTACAATGTACCTGTCAGTACCTGGGATATGAATGTTGATTTTACTCTGTCCCTGCCAATTCCTGGTATGTGAATGTTCATTTCACTCTGTAACTGTCAGTACCTGGCATGTGAATCTTGATTTTACTCTGTTCCTGTCAATTGCTGGCATGTGAATGTTGATTTTACTCTGCACCTGTCAGTTCCTGGTATGTGAATGTTGATTTTACTCTGTACCTGTCAATTCCTGGTATGTGAATGTTGATTTTACTCTGTACCTGTCAATTCCTGGTATGTGAATGTTGATTTAACTCTGTACCTGTCAATTCCTGGTATGTGAATGTTGATTTTACTCTGTACCTGTCATTTCCTGATATGTGAATGTTGATTTTACTCTGTACCTGTCAGTTCCTGGTATGTGAATGTTGATTTTACTCTGTACCTGTCAATTCCTGGTATGTGAATGTTGATTTTACGCTGTACCTGTCAATTCCTGGTATGTGAATGTTGATTTTACTCTGCACCTGTGAGTTCCTGGTATGTGAATGTTGCTTTTCCTCTGTACCTTTCAATTCCTGGTATGTGAATCTTGATTTTACTCTGCACCTGTCAATTCCTGGTATGTCAATGTTGATTTTGTACTGTCCCTGTCAGTTCCTGGTATGTGAATGTTGATTGTACTCTGTACCTGTCAGTGCCTGGTATGTGAATGTTGATTTTACTCTGCATCAGTCAATTCCTGGTACGTGAATGTTGATTTTACTCTGTACCTGTCAGTTCCTGGTATGTGAATGTTGCTTTTACTCTGCAGCAGTCAATTCCTGGTATGTGAATGTTGATTTTACTCTGTACCTGTCAGTTCCTGGTATGTGAATGTTGCTTTTGCTCTGTATCAGTAAATTCCTGGTATGTGAATGCTGATTTCACTCTGTACCTGCCAGTTCCTGGCATGTGAATGTTGATTCTACTCTGTACCTGTCAGTTCCTAGTATGGCAATGTTGATTTTACTCTGTACCTGTCAGTACCTGGTATGTTATTCTTGATTTTACTCTGTACCTGTCAGTTCCTGGTATGTGAATGTTGATTTAACTCTGTACCTGTCAGTTCCTGGGATGTGAATGTTGATTTTAATCTCTACCTGTCAGTTCCTGGTGTTTGAATGTTGATTTTACTCTGTACCTGTCAGTTCCTGGGATGTGAATATTGATTTTACTCTCTACCTGTCAGTTCCTGGTATGTGAATGTTGATTTTGCTCTGCACCTGTCAGTTCCTGGTATGTGAATGTTGATTTTACTCTGTACCTGTCAATTCCTGGTATGTGAATGTTGATTTTACTCAGTACCTGTCAATACCTGTTATGTGAATGTTGATTTTACTCTGTACCTGGCAGTTCCTGGTATGTGAATGTTGATTTTACTCTGTACCTGTCAATTCCTGGTATGTGAATGTTGATTTTACTCTGCACCTGTCAGTTCCTGGTATGTGAATGTTGATTTTACTCTGTACCTGTCAATTCCTGGTATGTGAATGTTGATTTTACTCTGTACCTGTCAATTCCTGGTATGTGAAGGATGATTTTACACTGCACCTGTCAATTCCTGGTATGCCAATGTTGATTTTGCTCTGTACCTGTCAGTTCCTGGTATGTGAATGTTGATTGTACTCTGTACCTGTCAGTTCCTGGTATGAGAATGTTGATTTTACTCTGCATCAGTCAATTCCTGGTATGTGAATGTTGATTTTACTCTGTACCTGTCAATTCCTGGGATGTGAATGTTGATTTTACTCTGTATCAGTCAATTCCTGGTATGTGAATATTGATTTTACTCTGTACCTGTCAGTTCCTGGGATGTGAATGTTGATTTTACTCTGTATCAGTCAATTCCTGGTATGTGAATGTTGACTTCACTCTGCACCTGTCAATTCCTGGGATATGAATGTTGATTCTGCAATGTACCTGTCAGTTCCTGGTATGTTAATGTTGATTTTACTCTGCATCAGTCAATTCCTGAAATGTGGAGTTTGATATTACTCAGTACGTGTCAGTTCTTGGTAAGTGAATGTTGATTTGACTCTGTACCTGTCAGTTTCTGGTATGTGAATGTTGATTCTACTCTGTACCTGTCAGTACCTGGGATGTGAATCTTGACTTTACTCTGTTCCTGCCAGTTCCTGGTATTTAAATGTTGATTTTACTCTGTACCTGTCAATTCCTGGTATGTGAATGTTGATTCCACAACGTACCTGTCAGTACCTGGTATGTGAATGTTGATTGTACTCTTTACCGGACAGTTCCTGGTGTGTGAATGTTGATTTTACTCTGCACCTGTCAATTCCTGGTATGTCAATGTTGATTCTACTCTTTACCTGTCAGTTCCTGGTAAGTGAATTTTGACTTGACTCTGTACCTGTCAGTTACTGGTATGTGAATGTTGATTTGACTCTGTATCTGTCAATTCCTGGTATGTGAATGTTGATTTTACTCTGTGCCTATCAGTTCCTGGTGTGTGAATGTTGATTTTACTCTGTGCCTGTCAGTTCCTGGTATGTGAATGTTGATTCTACTCTGTATCTGTCAATTGCTGGTATGTGAATGTTGATTTTACTCTGTGCCTGTCAGTTCCTGGTATGTGAATGTTGATTCTACTCTGTGCCTGTCAGTTCCTGGTATGTGAATGCTGATTTTGCTCTGTACCTGTCAATTCCTGATATGTCAAAGTTAATTCTGCTCTGTACCTATCTGTACCTGGTATGTCCATGTTGATTTTCCTCTAAATCTGTCAAGACTTGGGATGTGAATGTTGGTTTTAATCTGTCCCTGTCAACTCCTGGGATGTGAATGTTGATTTTACTCTGTACCTGTCAATTCCTGGTATGTCAATGTTGATTTTACTCTGTACCTGTCAGTACCTGGTATGTGAATGTTGATTTTACTCTCTACCTGCCAGTTCCTGGTTTGTAAATATTGATTTTACACTGTACCTGTCAATTCCTGGTATGTGAATGTTGATTCTACAATGTACCTGTCAGTACCTGGGATATGAATGTTGATTTTACTCTGTCCCTGCCAATTCCTGGCATGTGAATGTTGATTTTACTCTGTAACTGTCAATTCCTGGTATGTGAATGTTGATTCTACTCAGAACATGTCAGTTCCTAGTATGTGAATGTTGATTTTACTCTGTACCTGTCAGTACCTGGGATGTGAATCTTGATTTTACTCTGTATCTGTCAGTTCCTGGGATGTGAATGTTGATTTTACTCTGTACCTGTCAGTTCCTGGTATGTGAATGTTGACTTCACTCTGCACCTGTCAATTCCTGGGATATGAATGTTGATTCTGCAATGTACCTGTCAGTTCCTGGTATGTTAATGTTGATTTTACTCTGCATCAGTCAATTCCTGAAATGTGGAGTTTGATATTACTCAGTACGTGTCAGTTCTTGGTAAGTGAATGTTGATTTGACTCTGTACCTGTCAGTTTCTGGTATGTGAATGTTGATTCTACTCTGTACCTGTCAGTACCTGGGATGTGAATCTTGACTTTACTCTGTACCTGCCAGTTCCTGGTATTTAAATGTTGATTTTACTCTGTACCTGTCAATTCCTGGTATGTGAATGTTGATTCCACAACGTACCTGTCAGTACCTGGTATGTGAATGTTGATTGTACTCTTTACCGGACAGTTCCTGGTGTGTGAATGTTGATTTTACTCTGCACCTGTCAATTCCTGGTATGTCAATGTTGATTCTACTCTTTACCTGTCAGTTCCTGGTAAGTGAATTTTGACTTGACTCTGTACCTGTCAGTTACTGGTATGTGAATGTTGATTTGACTCTGTATCTGTCAATTCCTGGTATGTGAATGTTGATTTTACTCTGTGCCTGTCAGTTCCTGGTGTGTGAATGTTGATTTTACTCTGTGCCTGTCAGTTCCTGGTATGTGAATGTTGATTCTACTCTGTATCTGTCAATTGCTGGTATGTGAATGTTGATTTTACTCTGTGCCTGTCAGTTCCTGGTATGTGAATGTTGATTCTACTCTGTGCCTGTCAGTTCCTGGTATGTGAATGCTGATTTTGCTCTGTACCTGTCAATTCCTGATATGTCAAAGTTAATTCTGCTCTGTACCTATCTGTACCTGGTATGTCCATGTTGATTTTCCTCTAAATCTGTCAAGACTTGGGATGTGAATGTTGGTTTTAATCTGTCCCTGTCAAGTCCTGGGATGTGAATGTTAATTTTACTCTGTACCTGTCAATTCCTGGTATGTCAATGTTGATTTTACTCTGTACCTGTCAGTACCTGGTATGTGAATGTTGATTTTACTCTTTACCTGCCAGTTCCTGGTTTGTAAATATTGATTTTACACTGTACCTGTCAATTCCTGGTATGTGAATGTTGATTCTACAATGTACCTGTCAGTACCTGGGATATGAATGTTGATTTTACTCTGTCCCTGCCAATTCCTGGTATGTGAATGTTCATTTCACTCTGTACCTGTCAGTACCTGGCATGTGAATGTTGATTTTACTCTGTTCCTGTCAATTGCTGGTATGTGAATGATGATTCTACTCTGTACCAGTCAGTTCCTAATATGTGAATGTTGATTTTACTCTGTCCCTGTCAGTTCTTGGTATGTGAGTCTTGATTTTGCTCTGTACCTGTCATTTCCTGGTATGTGAATGTTGATTTTACTCTGTACCTGTCAGTTCCTGGTATGTAAATGTTGATTTTACTCTGCATCAGTCCATTCCTGGTATGTGAATGTTGATTCTACTCTGTACATGTCAATTCCTGGTATGTGAATTTTGATTCATCAATGTACCAGTCAGTTCCAGGTATGTGAATCTTGATTTTACTCTGCACCTGTCAGTTCCTGGGATGTGAATGTTGATTTTACTCTGTACCTGTTAGTCCCTTGGATGTGAATGTTGATTTTACTCTGTACCTGTCAATTCCTGGTGTGTGAATGTTGATTTTACTTTGTACCTGTCAATTCCTGGTATTTGAAGGTTGATTTTACTCTGCACCTGTCAGTTCCTGGGATGCCAATGTTGATTTTGTTCTGTACCTGTCAGTTCCTGGTATGTGAATGTTAATTCTACTCTGTACCTATCTGTACCTTGTATGTGCATGTTGATTTGACACTGGAACCGCCAGTTCCTGGACTGTGAATGTTGATTTTCCTCCAAATCTGTCAATACTTGGGATGTGAATGTTGATTTTACTCTGTCCCTGTCAAGTCCTGGGATGTGAAGGTTGATTTTACTATGTACCTGTCAGTTCTTGGTATGTGAATGTTGATTTTACTCTGTACCTGTCAATTCCTGGTATGTCAATGTTGATTTTACTCTTTACCTGTCAGTACCTGGGATATGAAAGTTGATTTTACTCTGTACCTGCCAATTCCTGGGATGTGAATGTTGATTTCACTCTGTACCTTTCAGTACCTGGCATGTGAATGTTGATTTTACTCTGTAACTGTCAATTCCTGGTATGTGAATGTTGATTCTACTCAGAACATGTCAGTTCCTAGTATGTGAATGTTGATTTTACTCTGTACCTGTCAGTACCTGGGATGTGAATCTTGATTTTACTCTGTACCTTTCAGTACCTGGCATGTGAATGTTGATTTTACTCTGTAACTGTCAATTCCTGGTATGTGAATGTTGATTCTACTCAGAACATGTCAGTTCCTAGTATGTGAATGTTGATTTTACTCTGTACCTGTCAGTACCTGGGATGTGAATCTTGATTTTACTCTGTATCTGTCAGTTCCTGGGATGTGAATGTTGATTTTACTCTGTACCTGTCAGTTCCTGGCATGTGAGTGTTGATTTTACTCTGTACCTGTCAGTTCCTGGTGTGTGAATGTTGATTTTACTCTGTACCTGTCAGTTCCTGGGACGTGAATTAGTTTAGTTTAGTTTAGAGATACAGCACTGAAACAGGCCCTTCGGCCCACCGAGTCTGTGCCGACCATCAACCACCCATTTATACTAATCCTACACGAATCCCGTATTCCAATAACATCCCCACTGGTCCCTATATATTTCCCTACCACCTACCTATCCTAGGGGCAATTTATAATGGCCAATTAACCTATCAACCTGCAAGTCTTTGGCATGTGGGAGGAAACCGGAGCACCCGGAGGAAACCCACGCAGACACAGGGAGAACTTGCAAACTCCGCACAGGCAGTACCCAGAATCGAACCCGGGTCCCTGGAGCTGTGAGGCTTCGGTGCTAACCACTGCGCCACTGTGCCGCCCTGAATGTGATTTTACTCTATATCTGTCAATTCCTGGTATTTGAATGTTGATTTTAGTCTGCACCTGTCAATTCCTGGTTTGCCAATGTTGATTTTGCTCTGTACCTGTCAGTTCCTGTTATGTGAATGTTGATTGTACTCTGTACCTGTCAGTTCCTGGCATGTGAAAGTTGATTTTACTCTGTACCTGTCAATTCCTGGTATGCCAATGTGGATTTTGCTCTGTACCTGTCAGTTCCTGGTATGTGAATGTTGATTTTACTCTGTACCTGTCAGTTCCTGGTATGTGAATGTTGATTTTACTCTGTACCTGTCAATTCCTGGCATGTGAATGTTGATTTTACTCTGTCCCTGTCAATTCCTTGTATGTGAAGGTTGGTTCTACTCTGTACCTGTCATTTCCTAGAATGTGAATGTTGATTTTACTCTGTACCTGTCAGTACCTGGGATGTGAATCTTGATTTTACTCTGTACCTGTCAGTTCCTGGTATGTGAATGTTGATTTTACTCTGTACCTGTCAGTTCCTGCCATGTGAATGTTGATTTTACTCTGTACCTGTCAATTCCTGGTACGTGGATGTTGATTCTGCTCTGTACCTGTCAGTTCCTGGGATGTGAATGTTGATTTCACACTGTACCTGTCAGTTCCTGGCATGTGAATGTTGATTTTACTCTGTACCTGTCAATTCCTGGTGTGTGAATATTGATTTTACTCGATACCAGTCAATTCCTGGTATGTCAATGTTGATTCTACTCTTTACCTAACAGTTACTGGTCTGTGAATATTGATTGTACTCTGTACCTGTCAGTTCCTGGTATGTGAATGTTGATTTTACTCTGCATCAGTCAATTCCTGGTATGTGAATGTTGGTTTTACTCTGTACCTGTCAGTTCCTGGTATGTGAATGCTGATTTGAATCTGTATCTGTCCGTTCCTGGTATGTTAATTTTGATTTTACTCTTTATCTGTCCATTCCTGGTATATGAATGTTGATTTTACTCTGTACCTGCCAGCTCTTGGTGTGTGAATGTTGATTTTTCTCTGCACCTGTCAATTCCTGGCATGTCAATGTTAATTCTACTCTGTACCTATCATTACCTGGTATGTGAATGTTGATTTTCCTCCGTACCTGTCAGTACCTGGTATGTGAATGTTGATTTTACTCTGTACCTACCAGTTCCTGGTATGTATATGTTGATTTTACTCTGTACATGTCAATTCCTGGTATGTGAATTTTGATTCTACAATGTCACACTCAGTACCTGGTATGTGAATGTTGATTTTACTCTGTACATGTCAATTCCTGGTATGTGAATATTGATTCTACAATGTACCAGTCAGTACCTGGTATGTGAATGTTGATTTTACTCTGTACCTGTCATTTCCTGGTATGTGAATGCTGATTTTACCCTGTACCTGTCAATTCATGGTACATGTATTTTGATTCTGCTCTGTAACTGTCAGTTCCTGGTATGTAAATGTTGATTTTGCTCTGTACATGTCAATTCCTGGTATGTGAATTTTGATTCTACAATGTACCAGTCAGTACCTGGTATGTGAATGTTGATTTTACTCTGTACCTTTTCAATTCCTGGTATGTGAAGGTTGATTCTACTCTGTACCTGTCAGTTCCTGGTATGTGAATGTTGATTTTACTCTGCACCTGTCAGTTCCTGGTATGTGAATGTTGATTTTACTCTGTACCTGTCAGTTCCCGGGATGTGAATGTTGATTTTACTCTGTACCTGTCAGTCCCCTGGATGCGAATGTTGATTGAACACTTTACCTGTCAATTCCTGGTATGTGAATGTTGATTTTACTCTGTACCTGTCAATTCCTGGTATGTGAAGGTTGATTTTACTCTGCATCAGTCAATTCCTGGAATGTGAAGTTTGATATTACTCTGTACCTGTCAGTTCTTGGGATGTGAATGTTGATTTGACTCTGTATCTGTCAGTTACTGGTGTGTGATTGTTGATTTTATTCTGTACCTGTCATTTCCTGGTCTGTGAATTTTGATTTTACTCTGTATCTAGCAATGCCTGGTATGTGAATGTTGATTTTCCTCGGTACCTGTCTGTTCCTGGTGTGTGAATGTTGATTTTTCTCTGTACCTGTCAATTCCTGGTAAGTCAATGTTAATTCTACTCTGCACCTGCCAGTACCTGGTATGTGAATGTTGATTTTATTCTGTACCTGCCAGTTCTTTGTATTTAAATGTTGATTTTACTCTGTACCTGTCAATTCCTGGTATGTGAATGTTGATTCCACAACGTACCTGTCAGTTCCTGTTGTGTGAATGTTGATTTTAATCTGTACCAGTCAGTTCCTAGTATGTGAAGGTTGATTTTACTCTGCATCCGTCAATTCCTGGTATGTGAATGTTGATTTTACTCTGTACCTGTCAGTTCCTGGTATGTGAATGCTGATTTGAATCTGTATCTGTCAGTTCCTGGTATGTTAATTTTGATTTTACTCTGTATCTGTCAATTCCTGGTATGTGAATGTTGATTTTACTCTGTACCTGCCAGCTCTTTGTGTGTGAATGTTGATTTTTCTCTGTACCTGTCAATTCCTGGTATGTCAATGTTAATTCTACTCTGTACCTATCATTACCTGGTATGTGAATGTTGATTTTCCTCCGTACCTGTCAGTACCTGGTATGTGAATGTTGATTTTACTCTGTACATGTCAATTCCTGGTATGTGAATATTGATTCTACAATGTACCAGTCAGTACCTGGTATGTGAATGTTTATTTTACTCTGTCCCTGTCAGTTCCTGGTATGTGAATGTTGATTTTACCCTGTACCTGTCAATTCATGGTACATGTATATTGATTCTGCTCTGTAACTGTCAGTTCCTGGTCCGTAAATGTTGATTTTACTCTGTACATGTCAATTCCCGGTATGTGAATTTTGATTCTACAATGTACCAGTCAGTACCTGGTATATGAATGTTGATTCTACTCTGTACCTGTCCGTTCCTGGCATGTGAATGTTGATTGTACTCTGTACCTGTCAGTTCCTGGCATGTGAAAGTTGATTTTACTCTGTACCTGTCAATTCCTGGTATGCCAATGTGGATTTTGCTCTGTACCTGTCAGTTCCTGGTATGTGAATGTTGATTTTACTCTGTACCTGTCAGTTCCTGGTATGTGAATGTTGATTTTACTCTGTACCTGTCAATTCCTGGCATGTGAATGTTGATTTTACTCTGTCCCTGTCAATTCCTTGTATGTGAAGGTTGGTTCTACTCTGTACCTGTCATTTCCTAGAATGTGAATGTTGATTTTACTCTGTACCTGTCAGTACCTGGGATGTGAATCTTGATTTTACTCTGTACCTGTCAGTTCCTGGTATGTGAATGTTGATTTTACTCTGTACCTGTCAGTTCCTGCCATGTGAATGTTGATTTTACTCTGTACCTGTCAATTCCTGGTACGTGGATGTTGATTCTGCTCTGTACCTGTCAGTTCCTGGGATGTGAATGTTGATTTCACACTGTACCTGTCAGTTCCTGGCATGTGAATGTTGATTTTACTCTGTACCTGTCAATTCCTGGTGTGTGAATATTGATTTTACTCGATACCAGTCAATTCCTGGTATGTCAATGTTGATTCTACTCTTTACCTAACAGTTACTGGTCTGTGAATATTGATTGTACTCTGTACCTGTCAGTTCCTGGTATGTGAATGTTGATTTTACTCTGCATCAGTCAATTCCTGGTATGTGAATGTTGGTTTTACTCTGTACCTGTCAGTTCCTGGTATGTGAATGCTGATTTGAATCTGTATCTGTCCGTTCCTGGTATGTTAATTTTGATTTTACTCTTTATCTGTCCATTCCTGGTATATGAATGTTGATTTTACTCTGTACCTGCCAGCTCTTGGTGTGTGAATGTTGATTTTTCTCTGCACCTGTCAATTCCTGGCATGTCAATGTTAATTCTACTCTGTACCTATCATTACCTGGTATGTGAATGTTGATTTTCCTCCGTACCTGTCAGTACCTGGTATGTGAATGTTGATTTTACTCTGTACCTACCAGTTCCTGGTATGTATATGTTGATTTTACTCTGTACATGTCAATTCCTGGTATGTGAATTTTGATTCTACAATGTCACACTCAGTACCTGGTATGTGAATGTTGATTTTACTCTGTACATGTCAATTCCTGGTATGTGAATATTGATTCTACAATGTACCAGTCAGTACCTGGTATGTGAATGTTGATTTTACTCTGTACCTGTCATTTCCTGGTATGTGAATGCTGATTTTACCCTGTACCTGTCAATTCATGGTACATGTATTTTGATTCTGCTCTGTAACTGTCAGTTCCTGGTATGTAAATGTTGATTTTGCTCTGTACATGTCAATTCCTGGTATGTGAATTTTGATTCTACAATGTACCAGTCAGTACCTAGTATGTGAATGTTGATTTTACTCTGTACCTTTTCAATTCCTGGTATGTGAAGGTTGATTCTACTCTGTACCTGTCAGTTCCTGGTATGTGAATGTTGATTTTACTCTGCACCTGTCAGTTCCTGGTATGTGAATGTTGATTTTACTCTGTACCTGTCAGTTCCCGGGATGTGAATGTTGATTTTACTCTGTACCTGTCAGTCCCCTGGATGCGAATGTTGATTGAACACTTTACCTGTCAATTCCTGGTATGTGAATGTTGATTTTACTCTGTACCTGTCAATTCCTGGTATGTGAAGGTTGATTTTACTCTGCATCAGTCAATTCCTGGAATGTGAAGTTTGATATTACTCTGTACCTGTCAGTTCTTGGGATGTGAATGTTGATTTGACTCTGTATCTGTCAGTTACTGGTGTGTGATTGTTGATTTTATTCTGTACCTGTCATTTCCTGGTCTGTGAATTTTGATTTTACTCTGTATCTAGCAATGCCTGGTATGTGAATGTTGATTTTCCTCGGTACCTGTCTGTTCCTGGTGTGTGAATGTTGATTTTTCTCTGTACCTGTCAATTCCTGGTAAGTCAATGTTAATTCTACTCTGCACCTGCCAGTACCTGGTATGTGAATGTTGATTTTATTCTGTACCTGCCAGTTCTTTGTATTTAAATGTTGATTTTACTCTGTACCTGTCAATTCCTGGTATGTGAATGTTGATTCCACAACGTACCTGTCAGTTCCTGTTGTGTGAATGTTGATTTTAATCTGTACCAGTCAGTTCCTAGTATGTGAAGGTTGATTTTACTCTGCATCCGTCAATTCCTGGTATGTGAATGTTGATTTTACTCTGTACCTGTCAGTTCCTGGTATGTGAATGCTGATTTGAATCTGTATCTGTCAGTTCCTGGTATGTTAATTTTGATTTTACTCTGTATCTGTCAATTCCTGGTATGTGAATGTTGATTTTACTCTGTACCTGCCAGCTCTTTGTGTGTGAATGTTGATTTTTCTCTGTACCTGTCAATTCCTGGTATGTCAATGTTAATTCTACTCTGTACCTATCATTACCTGGTATGTGAATGTTGATTTTCCTCCGTACCTGTCAGTACCTGGTATGTGAATGTTGATTTTACTCTGTACATGTCAATTCCTGGTATGTGAATATTGATTCTACAATGTACCAGTCAGTACCTGGTATGTGAATGTTTATTTTACTCTGTACCTGTCAGTTCCTGGTATGTGAATGTTGATTTTACCCTGTACCTGTCAATTCATGGTACATGTATATTGATTCTGCTCTGTAACTGTCAGTTCCTTGTCCGTAAATGTTGATTTTACTCTGTACATGTCAATTCCCGGTATGTGAATTTTGATTCTACAATGTACCAGTCAGTACCTGGTATATGAATGTTGATTCTACTCTGTACCTGTCCGTTCCTGGCATGTGAATGTTGATTTTACTCTGTACCTTTTCAATTCCTGGTATGTGAAGGTTGGTTCCACTCTGTACCTGTCAGTTCCTGGTATGTGAATGTTGATTTTACTCTGCACCTGTCAGTTCCTTGTATGTGAATGTTGATTTTACTCTGTAACTGTCAGTTCCTGGATTGTGAATCTTGATTTTACCCTGTACCTGTCTGTTCCTGGTATGTGAATGTTGATTTTACTCTGCACATGTCAGTTCCTGGTGTGTGAATGTTGATTTTACTCTGTACCTGTCAGATCCCGGGATGTGAATGTTGATTTTGCTCTGTACCTGTCAGTCCCCTGGATGCGAATGTTGATTGTACTCTGTACCTGTCAATTCCTGGAATGTGAATGTTGATGTCACTCTGTACCTGTCAATTCCTTGTATGTGAAGGTTGATTTTACTCTGCACCTGTCAGTTCTAGTGATGCCAATGTTGATTTTGCTCTTTACCTGTCAGTTCCTGGTATGTGAATGTTGATTGTCCTCTGTACCTGTCAGTTCCTGGTATGTGAATGTTGATTTTACTCTCTGTCAGTCAAATCCTGGTATGTGAATGTTTATTTTACACTGTACCTGTCAGTTCCTGGTATTTGAATATTGATTTAACTTTGTATCAGTCAATTCCTGGTATGTGAATGTTGACTTCACTCTGTACCTGCCAATTCCTGGTGTGTCAATGTTGATTCTACTCTTTACCTAACAGTTCCTGGTATGTGAATGTTGATTTGACTCTGGACCTGTCAGTTCCTGGCATGTGAATGTTGATTTTACTCTGTACCTGTCAATTCCCGGTATGTGAAGGTTGATTCCACTCTGTACCTGTCAGTTCCTAGTATGTGAATGTTGATTTTACTCTGTACCTATCATTACCTGGTATGTGAATGTTGATTTTCCTCCATACCTGTCAGTACCTGGTATGTGAATGTTGATTTTACTCTGTACCTGTCAGTACCTGGTATGTGAATATTGATTCTACAATGTACCAGTCGGTACCTGGTATGTGAATGTTTATTTTACTCTGTACCTGTCAGTTCCTGGTATGTGAATGTTGATTTTACCCTGTACCTGTCAATTCATGGTACATGTATATTGATTCTGCTCTGTAACTGTCAGTTCCTGGTCCGTAAGTGTTGATTTTACTCTGTACATGTCAATTCCTGGTATGTGAATTTTGATTCTACAATGTACCAGTCAGTACCTGGTATGTGAATGTTGATTCTACTCTGTACCTGTCAGTTCCTGGCATGTGAATGTTGATTTTACTCTGTACATTTTCAATTCCTGGTATGTGAAGGTTGTTTCTACTCTGTACCTGTCAGTTCCTGGTATGTGAATGTTGATTTTACTCTGTACCTGTCAGTTCCTGGTATGTGAATCTTGATTTTCCTCTGTACCTGTCAGTTCCTGGTATGTGAATGTTGATTTTACTCTGCACATGTCAGTTCCTGGTGTGTGAATGTTGATTTTATTCTGTACCTGTCAGATCCCGGGATTTGAATGTTGATTTTGCTCTGTACCTGTCAGTCCCCTGGATGCGAATGTTGATTGTACTCTGTACCTGTCAATTCCTGGAATGTGAATGTTGATTTTACTCTGTACCTGTCAATTCCTGGTATGTGAAGGTTGATTTTACTCTGCACCTGTCAGTTCCTGTGATGCCAATGTTGATTTTGCTCTTTACCTCTCAGTTCCTGGTATGTGAATGTTGATTGTCCTCTGTACCTGTCAGTTCTTGGTATGTGAATGTTGATTTTACTCTCTGTCAGTCAATTCCTGGTATGTGAATGTTTATTTTACACTGTACCTGTCAGTTCCTGGTATGTGAATATTGATTTAACTTTGTATCAGTCAATTCCTGGTATGTGAATGTTGACTTCACTCTGTACCTGTTAATTCCTGGTATGTGAATGTTGATTTTACTCTGTACCTGTCAGTTCCTGGTATGTTAATGTTGATTTTACTCTGCATCAGTCAATTCCTGGAATGTGAAGTTTAATATTACTCTGTACCTGTCAGTTCTTGGGATGTGAATGTTGATTTGACTCTGTATCTGTCAGTTACTGGTATGTGAATGTTGATTTTATTCTGTACCTGTCAATTCCTGGTCTGTGAATTTTGATTTTACTCTGCATCTGTCAATGCCTGGTATGTGAATGTTCATTCTACTCTGTACCTTTCAGTACCTGGGATGTGAATGTTGATTTTACTCTGTACCTGCCAGTTCTTGGTATTTAAATGTTGATTTTACTCTGTACCTGTCAGTACCTGTTATGTGAATGTTGATTGTACTCTTTACCTGTCAGTTCCTGGTATGTGAATTTTGAATTGACTCTGTTCCTGTCAGTTACTGGTATGTGAATGTTGATTCTACTCTGTGCCTGTCAGTTCCTGTTGTGTGAATGTTGATTTTAGTCTGTACCTGTCAATTCCTGGTATGTCAATGATAATTATGCTCTGTACCTATCTGTACCTGGTGTGTGAATGTTGATTTTACTCTGTACCTGTCACTTCCGGCTTGTGAATGTTGATTTTACTCTGTCCCTGTCAAGTCCTGGGTTGTGAATGTTGATTTTCCTCTGTACCTGTCAGTTCTTGGCATGTGAATGTTGATTTTCCTCTGTACCTGTCAGTTCTTGGCATGTGAATGTTGATTTTACTCTGTACCTGCCAATTCCTGGTATGAGAATGTTGATTTTACTCCATACCAGTCACTTCCTGGTATGTCACTGTTGATTCCACTCTTTACCTGTCAGTTCCTGGTATGTGAATGTTGATTTGACTCTGTACCTGTCAGTTCCTGGGATGTGAATGCTGATTTTACTCTGTATCTGCCAGTTCTTTGTATGTGAATGTTGGTTTTACACTGTACCTCTCAATTCCTGGTATGTGAATGTTGATTATACTCTGTGCCTGACAGTTCCTTGCATGTGAATGTTGATTTCACTCTGTACATGTCAGTTCCTGGCATGTGAATGTTGATTTTACTCTGTACCTGTCAGTTCCTGGTGTGTGAATGTTGATTTTACTCTGTACCTGTCAGTTCTTTGTATGTGAATGTTAATTTTGCACTGTACCTCTCAATTCCTGGTATGTGAATGTTGATTCGACTCTGTACCTGTCAGTACCTGGGATATGAATGTTGATTTTACTCTGTACCTGCCGATTCCTGGTATGTGAATGTTGATTTTACTCTATACCAGTCACTTCCTGGTATGTCAATGTTGATTCCACTCTTTACCTGTCAGTTCCTGGTATGTGAATGTTGATTTGACCCTGTACCTGTCAGTTACTGGGATGTGAATGTTGATTTTACTCTGTATCTGCCAATGCCTGGTATGTGAATGTTGATTATAATCTGTGTCTGACAGTTCCTGGTATGTGAATGTTGATTTCACTCTGTACATGTCAGTTCCTGGCATGTGAATGTTGATTTTACTCTGTACCTGTCAGTTCCTGGTGTGTGAATGTTGATTTTACTCTGTACCTGCCAATTCCTGCTGTGTGAAGGTTGATTTTACTCTGTACCTGTCAGTTCCTGGTATGTGAATGCTGATTTGACTCTGTATCTGGCAGTTCCTGGCATGTTAACTTTGATTTTACTCTGCATCAGTCAATTCCTGGTATGTGAATGTTGATTCCACAACGTACCTGCCAGTACCTGTTATGTGAATGTTGATTGTACTCTTTACAGGACAGTTCGTGGTATGTGAATGTTGACTTTACTCTGTACCTGTCAATTCCTGGTATGTCAATGTTGAGTCTACTCTTTACCTGTCATTTCCTGGTATGTGAATGTTGACTTGACTCTGTACCTGTCAGTTACTGGAATGAGAATGTTGATTTTCCTCTGTATCTGTCAATTCCTGGTATGTGAATGTTGATTTTACTCTGTATCTGTCAATGCCTGCTATGTGAATGTTGATTTTACTCTTTGCCTGTCAGTTCCTGGTATGTGAATGTTGATTTCACTCTGTACCTGTCAGTTCCTGGCATGTGAATGTTGATTTTCTCTGTACCTGTCAGTTTCTGGTATGTGTATGTTGATTTTACTCTGTTCCTGTCAGTCCCTTGGATGTGAATTTTGATTTTACTCTGTACCTGTCAATTCCTGGTATTTGAAGTTTGATTTTACTCTGTACCTGTCAGTTCCTGGTATGCCAATGTTGATTGTACTCTGTACCTGTCAGTTCCTTGTATGTGAATGTTGATTTTACTCTGTATCCGTCAATTCCTGGTATGTGAATGTTGCTTTTACTCTGTACCTGTCAGTTCCTGGTATGTGAATGTTAATTTTACTCTGTATCTGTCAATGCCTGCTATGTGAATGTTGATTTTACTCTTTGCCTGTCAGTTCCTGGTATGTGAATGTTGATTTCACTCTGTACCTGTCAGTTCCTGGTATGTGAATGTTGATTTTACTCTGTACCTGTCAATTCCTGGTATTTGAGGTTTGATTTTACTCTGTACCTGTCAGTTCCTGGTATGCCAATGTTGATTGTACTCTGTACCTGTCAGTTCCTTGTATGTGAATGTTGATTTTACTCTGTATCCGTCAATTCCTGGTATGTGAATGTTGCTTTTACTCTGTACCTGTCAGTTCCTGGTATGTGAATGTTGATTTTACTCTGTATCAGTCAATTTCTGGTATGTGAATGTTGACTTCACTCTGTACCTGTCAATTCCTGGGATATGAATGTTGATTCTGCAATGTACCTGTCAGTTCCTGGTATGTTAATGTTGATTTTACTCTGCATCAGTCAATTCCTTTAATGTGAAGTTTGATATTACTCTGTACCTGTCAGTTCTTGCTATGTGAATGTTGATTTTACTCTGCATCTGTCAGTTACTGGTATGTGAATGTTGATGTTATTCTGTACCTGTCATTCCTGGTCTGTGAATGTTGATTTTACTCTGTATCTGTCAATGCCTGGCATGTGAATGTTGATTCTACTCTGTACCTGTCCGTACCTGGGATGTGAATGTTGATTTTACTTTGTACCTGTCAGTTCCTGGTGTGTGAATGTTGATTTTTCTCTGTACCTGTCAATTCCTGGTAAGTCAATGTTAATTCTACTCTGTACCTGCCAGTTCCTGGTATGTGTATTTTGATTTTACTCTGTATCTGTCAATTCCTGGTTTGTGAATGTTGATTCCACAACGTTCCTGCCAGTACCTGTTATGTGAATGTTGATTGTACTCTTTACAGGACAGTTCCTGGTATGTGAATGTTGACTTTACTCTGTATCTGTCAATTCCTGGTATGTGAATGTTGATTTTACTCTGTATCTGTCAATGCCTGGTATGTGAATGTTGATTTTACTCCGTGCCTGTCAGTTCCTGGTATGTGAATGTTGTTTTTACTCTGTGCCTGTCAGTTCCTGGTATGTGAATGTTGATTTCACTCTGTACCTGTCAGTTCCTGGGATGTGAATGTTGATTTTACTCTGTACCTGTCAGTTCCTGGGATGTGAATGTTGATTTTACTCTGTTCCTGTCAGTACCTTGGATGTGAATGTTGATTTTACTCTGTACCTGTCAATTCCTGGTATGTGAATGTTGATTTTACTCTGTACCTGTCAATTCCTAGTATGTGAAGTTCGATTTTACTCTGCACCTGTCAGTTTCTGATATGCCAATGTTGATTTCGCTCTGTACCTGTCAGTTCCTGGGATGTAAATGTTGATTGTACTCTGTACCTGTCAGTTCCTTGTATGTGAATGTTGATTTTACTCTGTATCAGTCAATTCCTGGTATGTGAATGTTGACTTCACTCTGTACCTGTCAATTCCTGGGATATGAATTTTGATTCTGCAATGTACCTGTCAGTTCCTGGGATGTTAATGTTGATTTTACTCTGCATCAGTCAATTCCTTTAATGTGAAGTTTGATATTACTCTGTACCTGTCAGTTCTTGGTATGTGAATGTTGATTTGACTCTGCATCTGTCAGTTACTGGGATGTGAATGTTGATGTTATTCTGTACCTGTCATTCCTGGTGTGTGAATGTTGATTTTTCTCTGTACCTGCCAGTTCCTGGTATGTGAATGTTGATTCCACAACGTATCTACCAGTACCTGTTATGTGAATGTTGATTCTACTCTGTACCTGTCAATTCCTGGGATGTCAATGATGATTCTACTCTTTACCTGTCAGTTCCTGGTATGTGAATATTGACTTGACTCTGTACCTGTCAGTTACTGGTATGTGAATGTTCATTTTACTCTGCATCTGTCATTTCCTGGTATGTGAATGTTGATTTCACTCTGTACCTGTCAGTTCCTGGGATGTGAATGTTGATTTTACTCTGTACCTGTCAGTTCCTGGGATGTGAATGTTGATTTTACTCTGTTCCTGTCAGTACCTTGGATGTGAATGTTGATTTTACTCTGTACCTGTCAATTCCTGGTATGTGAATGTTGATTTTACTCTGTACCTGTCAATTCCTAGTATGTGAAGTTCGATTTTACTCTGCACCTGTCAGTTTCTGGTATGCCAATGTTGATTTCGCTCTGTACCTGTCAGTTCCTGGGATGTAAATGTTGATTGTACTCTGTACCTGTCAGTTCCTTGTATGTGAATGTTGATTTTACTCTGTATCAGTCAATTCCTGGTATGTGAATGTTGACTTCACTCTGTACCTGTCAATTCCTGGGATATGAATGTTGATTCTGCAATGTACCTGTCAGTTCCTGGGATGTTAATGTTGATTTTACTCTGCATCAGTCAATTCCTTTAATGTGAAGTTTGATATTACTCTGTACCTGTCAGTTCTTGGTATGTGAATGTTGATTTGACTCTGCATCTGTCAGTTACTGGGATGTGAATGTTGATGTTATTCTGTACCTGTCATTCCTGGTGTGTGAATGTTGATTTTTCTCTGTACCTGTCAATTCCTGGTAAGTCAATGTTAATTCTACTCTGTACCTGCCAGTTCCTGGTATGTGAATGTTGAGTCCACAACGTATCTACCAGTACCTGTTATGTGAATGTTGATTTTACTCTGTACCTGTCAATTCCTGGGACGTCAATGTTGATTCTACTCTTTACCTGTCAGTTCCTGGTATGTGAATATTGACTTGACTCTGTACCTGTCAGTTACTGGTATGTGAATGTTCATTTTACTCTGCATCTGTCATTTCCTGGGATGTGAATGTTGATATTACTCTGTACCTGTCAATTCCCTGCATGTCAATGTTAATTCTACTCTGTACCTATCTCTAGCTGGTATGTGAATGTTGATTTGACTCTGGACCTGCCAGATCCTGGACTGTGAATGTAGATTTAACTCAGTACCTGGCAATTCCTTGTATGTCCATGTTGATTTTACTCTGTACCTGTCAGTACCTGCTATGTGAATGTTGATTTTACTCTCTAGCTGCCAGTTCCTGGTATGGAAATGTTGATTTTACACTGTACCTGTCAGTACCTGGTATGTGAATGTTGATTATACTCTGTCCCTGTCAAGCACTGGAATGTGAAGGTTGATTTTACTCTGTACCTGTCAGTTCTTGGTATGTGAATGTTGATTTTACTTTGTACCGGGCAATTCCTGGTATGTCAATGTTGATTTTACTCTGTACCTATCAGCAGCTGGTATGTGAATGTTGATTTGACTCTGTACCAGTCAATTCCCTGTATGTGAATGTTCATTTTACTCTGTACCTGTCAGTTCCTGGTATGTGAATGTTGATTTGACTCTGTATCTGTCAGTTCCTGGTATGTGAATGTTGATTTAACTCAGTACCTGTCAGTTCCTGGTATGTGAATGCTGATTTGACTCTGTATCTGTCAATTCCTGGTGTGTGAATGTTGATTTAACTCTGTATATGTCCGTTCCTGGCATGTTAATTTTGATTTTACTCTGCACCTGTCAATTCCTGGTATGTGAATGTTGATTCCACAACGTACCTGCCAGTACCTGTTATGTGAATGTTGATTGTACTCTTTACAGGACAGTTCCAGGTATGTGAATGTTGACTTGACTCTGTACCTGTCAGTTACTGGTATGTGAATGTTGATTTCACTCTGTAACTGTCACTTCCTGGCATGTGAATGTTGATTTTACTCTGTACCTGTCAATTCATGGTATGTGAGTGTTGATTTTACTCTGCATCTCTCAGTTCTTGGTATGTGAATGTTGATTTTGCTCTGCACCTGTCAGTTCCTGGGATGTGAATGTTGATTTTACTCTGTTCCTGTCAGTCCCTTGGATGTGAATGTTGATTTTACTCTGTACCTGTCAATTCCTGGTATGCCAATGTTGATTTCGCTCTGTACCTGTCAGTTCCTGGGATGTGAATTTTGATTGTACTCTGTACCTGTCAGTTCCTTGTATGTGAATGTTGATTTTTCTCTGTATCAGCCAATTCCTGGTATGTGAATGTTGATTTTACTCTGTACCTGTCAGTTCCTGGTATGTGAATGTTGATTTTACTCTGTATCTTTCAATTCCTGGTATATGAATGTTGACTTCACTCTGTACCTGTCAATTCCTGGGATATGAATGTTGATTCTGCAACGTACCTGTCAGTTCCTGGTATGTTAATGTTGATTTTACTCTGCATCAGTCAATTCCGTTAATGTGAAGTTTGATATTACTCTGTACCTGTCAGTTCTTGGTATGTGAATGTTGAATTGACTCTGCATGTGTCAGTTACTGGTATGTGAATGTTGATGTTATTCTGTACCTGCCATTCCTGGTCTGTGAATGTTGATTTTACTCTGTAATCTGTCAATGCCTGGTATGCGAATGTTGATTCTACTCTGTACCTGTCAGTACCTGGGATGTGAATGTTGATTTTACTCTGTACCTGTCAGTTGCTGGTGTGTGAATGTTGATTTTTCTCTGTACCTGTCAATTCTTGGTAATTCAATGTTAATTCTACTCTTTACCTGTCAGTTCCTGGTATGTGAATTTTGACTTGACTCTGTACCTGTCAGTTACTGGTATGTGAATGTTGATTTTACTCTGTATCTGTCAATTCCTGGTATGTGAATGTTGATTTTATTCTGTATCTGTCAATGCCTGGTATGTGAATGTTAATTCTACTCTGTGCCTGTCAGTCCCTGGTGTGTGAATGTTGATTTTACTCTGTACCTGTCAATCCCTGGTATGTCAATGTTGATTTTACTCTGTACCTGTCAGTACCTGCTATGTGAATGTTGATTTTACTCTCTACCTGCTAGTTCCTGGACTGTGAATGTTGATTTTCCTCTCAATCTATCAATACTTGGGATGTGAATGTTGATTTTACTCTGTACCTGTCAGTTCCAGGCATGTGAATGTTGATTTTACTCAGTCCCTGTCAAGTCCTGGGATGTGAAGGTTGATTTTAATCTGTACCTGTCATTTCTTGGTATGTGACTGCTGATTTTACTCTGTACCTGTCAATTCCTGGTATGTCAATGTTGATTTTACTCTGTACCTGTCAGTACCTGGTACGTGAATGTTCATTTTACTCTCTACCTGCCAGTTCCTGGTATGTAAATGTTGATTTTACACTGTGCCTGTCAATTCCTGGTTTGTGAATATTTATTCTACAATGTACCTGTCAGTACCTGGGATATGAATGTGGATTTTACTCTGTACCTGCCAATTCCTGGTGTGTGAATGTTGAGTTTACTCTATACCAGTCAGTTCCTGGTATGTGAATGTTGATTTGACTCTTTACCTGTCAGTTACTGGTATGTGAATGTTGATTGTACTCTGTACCTGTCAGTTCCTGGTATGTGAATGTTGATTTTACTCTGTATCCGTCAATTCCTGGTATGTGAATGTTGATTTTCTCTGTATCTGTCAGTTCCTGGTATGTGAATGTTGATTTTACTCTGTATCTGTCAGTTTCTGGTTTGTGAATGTTGATTTTACTCTGTATCTGTCAAGTCCTGGTATGTGAATTTTGATTTTACTCTGTACCTGTCAATTCCTGGGATGTCAATGTTGATTCTACTCTTTACCTGTCAGTTACTGGTATGTGAATGTTCATTTTACTCTGCATCTGTCAATGCCTGGGATGTGAATGTTGATTTTAATCTGTACCTGTCAATTCCCTGCATGTCAATGTTAATTCTACTCTGTACCTATCAGTACCTGGTATGTGAATGTTGATTTTACTCTGTACCTGCCAGTTCCTGGTATGTAAATGTTGATTTTACTCTGTACATGTAAATTACTGGCATGTGAATTTTGATTCTACAATGTACCTGTCAGTTCCTGGTAAGTGAATGTTGATTTTACTCTGCACCTGTCAATTCCTGCTATGTTAGTGTTGAATTTACTCTGTATCTGTCAATTCCTGGTATGTGAATGTTTATTCTACAATGTACCTGTCAGTACCTGGGATATGAATTTTGATTTTACTCTGTACCTGCCAATTCCTGGTATGTCAATGTTGATTCTACTCTGTATCAGACAATTCCTGGTATGTGAATGTTGATTTTACTCTGTACCTGTCAGTTCCTGGTATGTGAATGTTGATTTTACTCTGTATCTGTCAATTCCTGATATGTGAAAGTCGATTCTACAATGTACCTGTCAGTACCTGGTATGTGAATGTTGATTTTACTCAGTACCTGTCAAGTGCTGGAATGTGAACTTTGATTTTACTCTGTACCTGTCAGTTCCTGGTATGTGAATGTTGATTTTACTCTGGATCTGTCAATTCCTGGTATGTGAATGTTGATTCTACAATGTACCTGTCAGTACCTGGTATGTGAATGTTGATTTGACTCTGTACCTGTCAAGTCCTTTAATGTGAAGTTTGATTTTACTCTGCACCTGTCAGTTCCTGGTATGTGAATGTTGATTTTACTCTGTATCTGTCAATTCCTGGTATATGAACGTTGATTCTACAATGTACCTGTCATTACCTGGTATATGAATGTTGATTTTACTCTGTACCTGTCAAGTCCTGGAATGTGAAGGTTTATTTGACTCTGTACATGTCAGTTCTTGGTATGTGAATGTTGATTTTACTCTGAACCGGGCAATTCCTGGTATGTCAATGTTGATTTTACTCTGTACCTGTCAGTACCTGGTATGTGAATGTTGATTTTACTCGATACCTGCCAGTTCCTTGTATGTAAATGTTGATTCTACTCTTTACCTGTCAGTTCCTGGTATGTGAATGTTGATTTTACTCTGTATCAGTCAATTCCTGGTATGTGAATGTTCATTTTACTCTGTATCTGTCAGTTCCTGGTATGTGAATATTGATTTGACTCTGTATCTGTCAATTCCTGGTATGTGAATGTTGATTTTACTCTGTACTGCCATCTCCTTGTATGTGAATGTTGATTTTTCTCTGCACCTGTCAATTCCTGGTATGTCAATGTTACTTCTACTCTGTACCTATCAGTGCCTGGTATGTGAATGTTTATTTTCCTCCTTACCTGTCAGTACCTGGTATGTGAATGTTGATTTTACTCTGTACCTGCCAGTTCCTGGTATGTAAATGTAGATTTTACTCTGTACATGTCAATTCCTGGTATGTGAATTTTGATTCTACAATGTATCTGTCAGTTCCTGGTCTGTGAATTTTGATTTTACTCTGTACCTGTCAGTTCCTGGTATGTGAATGTTGATTTTACTCTGTACCTGCCAGCTCCTGGTGTGTGAATGTTGATCTTTCTCTGTAACTGTCAATTCCTGGTATGTCAATGTTAATTCTACTCTGTACCTATCAGTACCTGGTATGTGAATGTTGATTTTACTCTGTACCTGCCAGTTCCTGGCATGTAAATGTTGATTTTACTCTGTACATGTAAATTACTGGTATGTGAATTTTGATTCTACAATGTACCTGTCAGTTCCTGGTATGTGAATGTTGATTTTACTCTGTACCTGTCAATTCCTGGTATGTTAGAGCTGAATTTACTCTGTATCTGTCAATTCCTGGCATGTGAATGTTTATTCTACAATGTACCTGTCAGTACCTGGGATATGAATTTTGATTTTACTCTGTACCTGCCAATTCCTGGTATGTCAATGTTGATTCTACTCTGTATCAGACAATTCCTGGTATGTGAATGTTGATTTTACTCTGTACCTGTCAGTTCCTGGTATGTGAATGTTGATTTTACTCTGTATCTGTCAATTCCTGGTATGTGAAAGTCGATTCCACAATGTACCTGTCAGTACCTGGTATGTGAATGTTGATTTTACTCTGTACCTGTCAAGTCCTGGAATGTGAACTTTGATTTTACTCTGTACCTGTCAGTTCCTGGTATGTGAATGTTGATTTTACTCTGTATCTGTCAATTCCTGGTATGTGAATGTTGATTCTACAATGTACCTGTCAGTACCTGGTATGTGAATGTTGATTTGACTCTGTACCTGTCAAGTCCTGGAATGTGAAGGTTGATTTTACTCTGTACCTGTCAGTTCCTGGTATGTGAATGTTGATTTTGCTCTGTATCTGTCAATTCCTGGTATATGAACGTTGATTCTACAATGTACCTGTCATTACCTGGTATGTGAATGTTGATTTTACTCTGTACCTGTCAATTCCTGGTATGTTAGTGTTGATTTTACTCTGTAATCTGTCAATGCCTGGTATGCGAATGTTGATTCTACTCTGTACCTGTCAGTACCTGGGATGTGAATGTTGATTTTACTCTGTACCTGTCAGTTGCTGGTGTGTGAATGTTGATTTTTCTCTGTACCTGTCAATTCTTGGTAATTCAATGTTAATTCTACTCTTTACCTGTCAGTTCCTGGGATGTGCATTTTGACTTGACTCTGTACCTGTCAGTTACTGGTATGTGAATGTTGATTTTACTCTGTATCTGTCAATTCCTGGTATGTGAATGTTGATTTTATTCTGTATCTGTCAATGCCTGGTATGTGAATGTTAATTCTACTCTGTGCCTGTCAGTCCCTGGTGTGTGAATGTTGATTTTACTCTGTACCTGTCAATCCCTGGTATGTCAATGTTGATTTTACTTTGTACCTGTCAGTACCTGCTATGTGAATGTTGATTTTACTCTCTACCTGCTAGTTCCTGGACTGTGAATGTTGATTTTCCTCTCAATCTATCAATACTTGGGATGTGAATGTTGATTTTACTCTGTACCTGTCAGTTCCAGGCATGTGAATGTTGATTTTACTCTGTCCCTGTCAAGTCCTGGGATGTGAAGGTTGATTTTAATCTGTACCTGTCATTTCTTGGTATGTGACTGCTGATTTTACTCTGTACCTGTCAATTCCTGGTATGTCAATGTTGATTTTACTCTGTACCTGTCAGTACCTGGTACGTGAATGTTGATTTTACTCTCTACCTGCCAGTTCCTGGTATGTAAATGTTGATTTTACACTGTGCCTGTCAATTCCTGGTTTGTGAATATTTATTCTACAATGTACCTGTCAGTACCTGGGATATGAATGTGGATTTTACTCTGTACCTGCCAATTCCTGGTGTGTGAATGTTGAGTTTACTCTATACCAGTCAGTTCCTGGTATGTGAATGTTGATTTGACTCTTTACCTGTCAGTTACTGGTATGTGAATGTTGATTGTACTCTGTACCTGTCAGTTCCTGGTATGTGAATGTTGATTTTACTCTGTATCCGTCAATTCCTGGTATGTGAATGTTGATTTTCTCTGTATCTGTCAGTTCCTGGTATGTGAATGTTGATTTTACTCTGTATCTGTCAGTTTCTGGTATGTGAATGTTGATTTTACTCTGTATCTGTCAAGTCCTGGTATGTGAATGTTGATTTTACTCTGTACCTGTCAATTCCTGGGATGTCAATGTTGATTCTACTCTTTACCTGTCAGTTACTGGTATGTGAATGTTCATTTTACTCTGCATCTGTCAATGCCTGGGATGTGAATGTTGATTTTAATCTGTACCTGTCAATTCCCTGCATGTCAATGTTAATTCTACTCTGTACCTATCAGTACCTGGTATGTGAATGTTGATTTTACTCTGTACCTGCCAGTTCCTGGTATGTAAATGTTGATTTTACTCTGTACATGTAAATTACTGGCATGTGAATTTTGATTCTACAATGTACCTGTCAGTTCCTGGTAAGTGAATGTTGATTTTACTCTGCACCTGTCAATTCCTGGTATGTTAGTGTTGAATTTGCTCTGTATCTGTCAATTCCTGGTATGTGAATGTTTATTCTACAATGTACCTGTCAGTACCTGGGATATGAATTTTGATTTTACTCTGTACCTGCCAATTCCTGGTATGTCAATGTTGATTCTACTCTGTATCAGACAATTCCTGGTATGTGAATGTTGATTTTACTCTGTACCTGTCAGTTCCTGGTATGTGAATGTTGATTTTACTCTGTATCTGTCAATTCCTGATATGTGAAAGTCGATTCTACAATGTACCTGTCAGTACCTGGTATGTGAATGTTGATTTTACTCAGTACCTGTCAAGTGCTGGAATGTGAACTTTGATTTTACTCTGTTCCTGTCAGTTCCTGGTATGTGAATGTTGATTTTACTCTGGATCTGTCAATTCCTGGTATGTGAATGTTGATTCTACAATGTACCTGTCAGTACCTGGTATGTGAATGTTGATTTGACTCTGTACCTGTCAAGTCCTTTAATGTGAAGTTTGATTTTACTCTGTACCTGTCAGTTCCTGGTATGTGAATGTTGATTTTACTCTGTATCTGTCAATTCCTGGTATATGAACGTTGATTCTACAATGTACCTGTCATTACCTGGTATATGAATGTTGATTTTACTCTGTACCTGTCAAGTCCTGGAATGTGAAGGTTTATTTGACTCTGTACATGTCAGTTCTTGGTATGTGAATGTTGATTTTACTCTGAACCGGGCAATTCCTGGTATGTCAATGTTGATTTTACTCTGTACCTGTCAGTACCTGGTATGCGAATGTTGATTTTACTCGATACCTGCCAGTTCCTTGTATGTAAATGTTGATTCTACTCTTTACCTGTCAGTTCCTGGTATGTGAATGTTGATTTTACTCTGTATCAGTCAATTCCTGGTATGTGAATGTTCATTTTACTCTGTATCTGTCAGTTCCTGGTATGTGAATATTGATTTGACTCTGTATCTGTCAATTCCTGGTATGTGAATGTTGATTTTGCTCTGTACTGCCATCTCCTTGTATGTGAATGTTGATTTTTCTCTGCACCTGTCAATTCCTGGTATGTCAATGTTACTTCTACTCTGTACCTATCAGTGCCTGGTATGTGAATGTTTATTTTCCTCCTTACCTGTCAGTACCTGGTATGTGAATGTTGATTTTACTCTGTACCTGCCAGTTCCTGGTATGTAAATGTAGATTTTACTCTGTACATGTCAATTCCTGGTATGTGAATATTGATTCTACAACGTATCTGTCAGTTCCTGGTCTGTGAATTTTGATTTTACTCTGTATCTGTCAGTTCCTGGTATGTGAATGTTGATTTTACTCTGTACCTGCCAGCTCCTGGTGTGTGAATGTTGATCTTTCTCTGTAACTGTCAATTCCTGGTATGTCAATGTTAATTCTACTCTGTACCTATCAGTACCTGGTATGTGAATGTTGATTTTACTCTGTACCTGCCAGTTCCTGGCATGTAAATGTTGATTTTACTCTGTACATGTAAATTACTGGTATGTGAATTTTGATTCTACAATGTACCTGTCAGTTCCTGGTATGTGAATGTTGATTTTACTCTGTACCTGTCAATTCCTGGTATGTTAGAGCTGAATTTACTCTGTATCTGTCAATTCCTGGCATGTGAATGTTTATTCTACAATGTACCTGTCAGTACCTGGGATATGAATTTTGATTTTACTCTGTACCTGCCAATTCCTGGTATGTCAATGTTGATTCTACTCTGTATCAGACAATTCCTGGTATGTGAATGTTGATTTTACTCTGTACCTGTCAGTTCCTGGTATGTGAATGTTGATTTTACTCTGTATCTGTCAATTCCTGGTATGTGAAAGTCGATTCCACAATGTACCTGTCAGTACCTGGTATGTGAATGTTGATTTTACTCTGTACCTGTCAAGTCCTGGAATGTGAACTTTCATTTTACTCTGTACCTGTCAGTTCCTGGTATGTGAATGTTGATTTTACTCTGTATCTGTCAATTCCTGGTATGTGAATGTTGATTCTACAATGTACCTGTCAGTACCTGGTATGTGAATGTTGATTTGACTCTGTACCTGTCAAGTCCTGGAATGTGAAGGTTGATTTTACTCTGTACCTGTCAGTTCCTGGTATGTGAATGTTGATTTTGCTCTGTATCTGTCAATTCCTGGTATATGAACGTTGATTCTACAATGTACCTGTCATTACCTGGTATGTGAATGTTGATTTTACTCTGTACCTGTCAATTCCTGGTATGTTAGTGTTGAATTTACTCTGTATCTGTCAATTCCTGGTATGTGAATGTTTATTCTACAATGTACCTGTCAGTACCTGGGATATGAATTTTGATTTTACTCTGTACCTGCCAATTCCTGGTATGTCAATGTTGATTCTACTCTGTATCAGACAATTCCTGGTATGTGAATGTTGATTTTACTCTGTACCTGTCAGTTCCTGGTATGTGAATGTTGATTTTACTCTGTATCTGTCAATTCCTGGTATGTGAATGTTGATTCTACAATGTACCTGTCCGTACCTGGTATGTGAATGTTGATTTGACTCTGTACCTGTCAAGTGCTGGAATGTGAACTTTGATTTTACTCTGTACCTGTCAGTTCCTGGTATGTGAATGTTGATTTTACTCTGTACCTGCCAATTCCTGGTATGTCAATGTTGATTCTACTCTGTATCAGACAATTCCTGGTATGTGAATGTTGATTTTACTCTGTACCTGTCAGTTCCTGGTATGTGAATGTTGATTTTACTCTGTATCTGTCAATTCCTGGTATGTGAAAGTCGATTCCACAATGTACCTGTCAGTACCTGGTATGTGAATGTTGATTTGACTCTGTACCTGTCAAGTCCTGGAATGTTAAGGTTCATTTTTCTCTGTACCTGTCAGTTCCTGGTATGTGAATGTTGATTTTACTCTGTATCTGTCAATTCCTGGTATATGAACGTTGATTCTACAATGTACCTGTCATTACCTGGTATGTGAATGTTGATTTTACTCTGTACCTGTCAAGTCCTGGAATGTGAAGGTTTATTTTACTCTCTACATGTCAGTTCTTGGTATGTGAATGTTGATTTTACTCTGAACCGGGCAATTCCTGGTATGTCAATGTTGATTTTACTCTGTACCTGTCAGTACCTGGTATGTGAATGTTGATTTTACTCGATAACTGCCAGTTTCTTGTATGTAAATGTTGATTCCACTCTTTACCTGTCAGTTCCTGGTATGTGAATGTTGATTTTACTCTGTATCAGTCAATTCCTGGTATGTGAATGTTCATTTTACTCTGTACCTGTCAGTTCCTGGTATGTGAATATTGATTTGACTCTGTATCTGTCAATTCCTGGTATGTGAATGTTGCTTTTACTCTGTACTGCCATCTCCTTGTATGTGAATGTTGATTTTTCTCTGCACCTGTCAATTCCTGGTATGTCAATGTTACTTCTACTCTGTACCTATCAGTGCCTGGTATGTGAATGTTTATTTTCCTCCTTACCTGTCAGTACCTGGTATGTGAATGTTGATTTTACTCTGTACCTGCCAGTTCCTGGTATGTAAATGTTGATTTTACTCTGTACATGTCAATTCCTGGTATGTGAATTTTGATTCTACAATGTACCAGTCAGGACCTGGTATGTGAATGTTGATTTTACTCTGTACCTGTCAGTTCCTGGTATGTGAATGCTGATTTGACTCTGTATCTGTCAGTTCCTGGTCTGTGAATTTTGATTTTACTCTGTATCTGTCAGTTCCTGGTATGTGAATGTTGATTTTACTCTGTACCTGCCAGCTCCTGGTGTGTGAATGTTGATCTTTCTCTGTAACTGTCAATTCCTGGTATGTCAATGTTAATTCTACTCTGTACCTATCAGTACCTGGTATGTGAATGCTGATTTTACTCTGTACCTGCCAGTTCCTGGCATGTAAATGTTGATTTTACTCTGTACATGTAAATTACTGGTATGTGAATTTTGATTCTACAATGTATCTGTCAGTTCCTGGTATGTGAATGTTGATTTTACTCTGTACCTGTCAATTCCTGGTATGTTAGTGTTGAATTTACTCTGTATCTGTCAATTCCTGGTATGTGAATGTTTATTCTACAATGTACCTGTCAGTACCTGGGATATGAATTTTGATTTTACTCTGTACCTGCCAATTCCTGGTATGTCAATGTTGATTCTACTCTGTATCAGACAATTCCTGGTATGTGAATGTTGATTTTACTCTGTACCTGTCAGTTCCTGGTATGTGAATGTTGATTTTACTCTGTATCTGTCAATTCCTGGTATGTGAAAGTCGATTTCACAATGTACCTGTCAGTACCTGGTATGTGAATGTTGATTTTACTCTGTACCTGTCAAGTCCTGGAATGTGAACTTTGATTTTACTCTGTACCTGTCAGTTCCTGGTATGTGAATGTTGATTTTACTCTGTATCTGTCAATTCCTGGTGTGTGAATGTTGATTCTACAATGTACCTGTCAGTACCTGGTATGTGAATGTTGATTTGACTCTGCACCTGTCAAGTCCTGGAATGTGAAGGTTGATTTTACTCTGTACCTGTCAGTTCCTGGTATGTGAATGTTGATTTTACTCTGTATCTGTCAATTCCTGGTATATGAACGTTGATTCTACAATGTACCTGTCATTACCTGGTATGTGAATGTTGATTTTACTCTGTACCTGTCAATTCCTGGTATGTTAGTGTTGAATTTACTCTGTATCTGTCAATTCCTGGTATGTGAATGTTTATTCTACAATGTACCTGTCAGTACCTGGGATATGAATGTTGATTTTACTCTGTACCTGCCAATTCCTGGTATGTCAATGTTGATTCTACTCTGTATCAGACAATTCCTGGTATGTGAATGTTGATTTTACTCTGTACCTGTCAGTTCCTGGTATGTGAATGTTGATTTTACTCTGTATCTGTCAATTCCTGGTATGTGAATGTTGATTCTACAATGTACCTGTCCGTACCTGGTATGTGAATGTTGATTTGACTCTGTACCTGTCAAGTGCTGGAATGTGAACTTTGATTTTACTCTGCACCTGTCAGTTCCTGGTATGTGAATGTTGATTTTACTCTGTATCTGTCAATTCCTGGTATGTGAATGTTGATTCTACGATGTACCTGTCAGTACCTGGTATGTGAATGTTGATTTGACTCTGTACCTGTCAAGTCCTGGAATGTGAAGGTTGATTTTACTCTGTACCTGTCAGTTCCTGGTATGTGAATGTTGATTTTACTCTGTATCTGTCAATTCCCGCTATATGAACGTTGATTCTACAATGTACCTGTCATTACCTGGTATGTGAATGTTGATTTTACTCTGTACCTGTCAAGTCCTGGAATGTGAAGGTTTATTTGACTCTGTACATGTCTGTTCTTGGTATGTGAATGTTGATTTTACTCTGAACCGGGCAATTCCTGGTATGTCAATGTTGATTTTACTCTGTACCTGTCAGTACCTGGCATGTGAATGTTGATTTTACTCGATACCTGCCAGTTCCTTGTATGTAAATGTTGATTCTACTCTTTACCTGTCAGTTCCTGGTATGTGAATGTTGATTTTACTCTGTATCAGTCAATTCCTGGTATGTGAATGTTCATTTTACTCTGTACCTGTCAGTTCCTGGAATGTGAATATTGATTTGACTCTGTATCTGTCAATTCCTGTTATGTGAATGTTGATTTTACTCTGTACTGCCATCTCCTTGTATGTGAATGCTGATTTTTCTCTGCACCTGTCAATTCCTGGTATCTCAATGTTACTTCTACTCTGTACCTATCAGTACCTGGTATGTGAATGTTGATTTTCCTCCTTACCTGTCAGTACCTGGGATGTGAATGTTGATTTTACTCTGAACCGGGCAATTCCTGGCATGTCAATGTTGATTTGACTCTGTACCTGTCAGTACCTGGCATGTGAATGTTGATTTTACTCGATACCTGCCAGTTCCTTGTATGTAAATGTTGATTCTACTCTTTACCTGTCAGTTCCTGGTATGTGAATGTTGATTTTACTCTGTATCAGTCAATTCCTGGTATGTGAATGTTCATTGTACTCTGTACCTGTCAGTTCCTGGTATGTGAATATTGATTTGACTCTGTATCTGTCAACTCCTGGTATGTGAATGTTGATTTTACTCTGTACTGCCAGCTCCTTGTATGTGAATGCTGATTTTTCTCTGCACCTGTCAATTCCTGGTATCTCAATGTTACTTCTACTCTGTACCTATCAGTACCTGGCATGTGAATGTTGATTTTCCTCCTTACCTGTCAGTACCTGGGATGTGAATGTTGATTTTACTCTGTACCTGCCAGTTCCTGGTATGTAAATGTTGATTTTACTCTGTACATGTCAATTCCTGGCATGTGAATTTTGATTCTACAATGTACCAGTCAGGACCTGGTATGTGAATGTTGATTTTACTCTGTACCTGTCAGTTCCTGGTATGTGAATGTTGATTTGACTCTGTATCTGTCAGTTCCTCGTCTGTGAATTTTGATTTTACTCTGTATCTGTCAGTTCCTGGTATGTGAATGTTGATTTTACTCTGTACCTGCCAGCTCCTGGTGTGTGAATGTTGATCTTTCTCTGTACCTGTCAATTCCTGGTCTGTCAATGTTAATTCTACTCTGTACCTATCAGTACCTGGTATGTGAATGTTGATTTTACGCTGTACCTGCCAGTTCCTGGTATGTAAATGTTGATTTTACTCTGCACATGGAAATTACTGATATGTGAATTTTGATTCTACAATGTACCTGTCAGTTCCCGGTATGTGAATGTTGATTTTACTCTGTACCTGTCAATTCCTGGTATGTTAGTGTTGAATTTACTCTATATCTGTCAATTCCTGGTATGTGAATGTTTATTCTACAATGTACCTGTCAGTACCTGGGATATGAATTTTGATTTTACTCTGTACCTGCCAATTCCTGGTATGTCAATGTTGATTCTACTCTGTATCAGACAATTCCTGGTATGTGAATGTTGATTTTACTCTGTACCTGTCAGTTCCTGGTATGTGAATGTTGATTTTACTCTGTATCTGTCAATTCCTGGTATGTGAAAGTCGATTCCACAATGTACCTGTCAGTACCTGGTATGTGAATGTTGATTTTACTCTTTACCTGTCAAGTCCTGGAATGTGAAGGTTTATTTTACTCTGTACATGTCACTTCTTGGTATGTGAATGTTGATTTTACTCTGAACCGGGCAATTCCTGGTATGTCAATGTTGATTTTACTCTGTACCTGTCAGTACCTGGTATGTGAATGTTGATTTGACTCTGTACCTGTCAAGTCCTGGAATGTGAAGGTTGATTTTACTCTGTACCTGTCAGTTCCTGGTATGTGAATGTTGATTTTACTCTGTATCTGTCAATTCCTGGTATATGAACGTTGATTCTACAATGTACCTGTCATTACCTGGTATGTGAATGTTGATTTTACTCTGTACCTGTCAATTCCTGGTATGTTAGTGTTGAATTTACTCTGTATCTGTCAATTCCTGGTATGTGAATGTTTATTCTACAATGTACCTGTCAGTACCTGGGATATGAATTTTGATTTTACTCTGTACCTGCCAATTCCTGGTATGTCAATGTTGATTCTACTCTGTATCAGACAATTCCTGGTATGTGAATGTTGATTTTACTCTGTACCTGTCAGTTCCTGGTATGTGAATGTTGATTTTACTCTGTATCTGTCAATTCCTGGTATGTGAATGTTGATTCTACAATGTACCTGTCCGTACCTGGTATGTGAATGTTGATTTGACTCTGTACCTGTCAAGTGCTGGAATGTGAACTTTGATTTTACTCTGTACCTGTCAGTTCCTGGTATGTGAATGTTGATTTTACTCTGTATCCGTCAATTCCTGGTATGTGAATGTTGATTCTACAATGTACCTGTCAGTACCTGGTATGTGAATGTTGATTTGACTCTGTACCTGTCAAGTCCTGGAATGTGAAGGTTGATTTTACTCTGTACCTGTCAGTTCCTGGTATGTGAATGTTGATTTTACTCTGTACCTGTCAAGTCCTGGAATGTGAAGGTTTATTTGACTCTGTACATGTCAGTTCTTGGTATGTGAATGTTGATTTTACTCTGAACCGGGCAATTCCTGGTATGTCAATGTTGATTTTACTCTGTACCTGTCAGTACCTGGCATGTGAATGTTGATTTTACTCGATACCTGCCAGTTCCTTGTATGTAAATGTTGATTCTACTCTTTACCTGTCAGTTCCTGGTATGTGAATGTTGATTTTACTCTGTATCAGTCAATTCCTGGTATGTGAATGTTCATTTTACTCTGTACCTGTCAGTTCCTGGTATGTGAATATTGATTTGACTCTGTATCTGTCAATTCCTGGTATGTGAATGTTGATTTTACTCTGTACTGCCAGCTCCTTGTATGTGAATGCTGATTTTTCTCTGCACCTGTCAATTTCTGTTATCTCAATGTTACTTCTACTCTGTACCTATCAGTACCTGGTATGTGAATGATGATTTTCCTCCTTACCTGTCAGTACCTGGGATGTGAATGTTGATTTTACTCTGTACCTGCCAGTTCCTGGTGTGTAAATGTTGATTTTACTCTGTACATGTCAATTCCTGGCATGTGAATTTTGATTCTACAATGTACCAGTCAGGACCTGGTATGTGAATGTTGATTTTACTCTGTACCTGTCAGTTCCTGGTATGTGAATGTTGATTTGACTCTGTATCTGTCAGTTCCTCGTCTGTGAATTTTGATTTTACTCTGTATCTGTCAGTTCCTGGTATGTGAATGTTGATTTTACTCTGTACCTGCCAGCTCCTGGTGTGTGAATGTTGATCTTTCTCTGTACCTGTCAATTCCTGGTCTGTCAATGTTAATTCTACTCTGTACCTATCAGTACCTGGTATGTGAATGTTGATTTTACTCTGTACCTGCCAGTTCCTGGTATGTAAATGTTGATTTTACTCTGTACATGTAAATAACTGATATGTGAATTTTGATTCTACAATGTACCTGTCAGTTCCCGGTATGTGAATGTTGATTTTACTCTGTACCTGTCAATTCCTGGTATGTTAGTGTTGAATTTACTCTATATCTGTCAATTCCTGGTATGTGAATGTTTATTCTACAATGTACCTGTCAGTACCTGGGATATGAATTTTGATTTTACTCTGTACCTGCCAATTCCTGGTATGTCAATGTTGATTCTACTCTGCATCAGACAATTCCTGGTATGTGAATGTTGATTTTACTCTGTACCTGTCAGTTCCTGGTATGTGAATGTTGATTTTACTCTGTATCTGTCAATTCCTGGTATGTGAAAGTCGATTCCACAATGTACCTGTCAGTACCTGGTATGTGAATGTTGATTTTACTTTTTCCCTGTCAAGTCCTGGAATGTGAAGGTTTATTTTACTCTGTACATGTCAGTTCTTGGTATGTGAATGTTGATTTTACTCTGAACCGGGCAATTCCTGGTATGTCAATGTTGATTTTACTCTGTCCCTGTCAGTACCTGGTATGTGAATGTTGATTTCACGCGATACCTGCCAGTTCCTTGTATGTAAATGTTGATTCCACTCTTTACCTGTCAGTTCCTGGTATGTGAATGTTGATTTTACTCTGTATCAGTCAATTCCTGGTATGTGAATGTTCATTTTACTCTGTACCTGTCAGTTCCTGGTATGTGAATATTGATTTGACTCTGTATCTGTCAATTCCTGGTATGTGAATGTTGATTCTACAATGTACCTGTCAGTACCTGGGATGTGAATGTTGATTTGACTCTGTACCTGTCAAGTGCTGGAATGTGAACTTTGATTTTACTCTGTACCTGTCAGTTCCTGGTATGTGAATGTTGATTTTACTCTGTATCTGTCAATTCCTGGTATGTGAATGTTGATTCTACAATGTACCTGTCAGTACCTGGTATGTGAATGTTGATTTGACTCTGTACCTGTCAAGTCCTGGAATGTGAAGGTTGATTTTACTCTGTACCTGTCAGTTCCTGGTATGTGAATGTTGATTTTACTCTGTATCTGTCAATTCCCGCTATATGAACGTTGATTCTACAATGTACCTGTCATTACCTGGTATGTGAATGTTGATTTTACTCTGTACCTGTCAAGTCCTGGAATGTGAAGGTTTATTTGACTCTGTACATGTCAGTTCTTGGTATGTGAATGTTGATTTTACTCTGAACCGGGCAATTCCTGGCATGTCAATGTTGATTTTACTCTGTACCTGTCAGTACCTGGCATGTGAATGTTGATTTTACTCGATACCTGCCAGTTCCTTGTATGTAAATGTTGATTCTACTCTTTACCTGTCAGTTCCTGGTATGTGAATGTTGATTTTACTCTGTATCAGTCAATTCCTGGGATGTGAATGTTCATTTTACTCTGTACCTGTCAGTTCCTGGTATGTGAATATTGATTTGACTCTGTATCTGTCAATTCCTGGTATGTGAATGTTGATTTTACTCTGTACTGCCAGCTCCTTGTATGTGAATGCTGATTTTTCTCTGCACCTGTCAATTCCTGCTATCTCAATGTTACTTCTACTCTGTACCTATCAGTACCTGGTATGTGAATGTTGATTTTCCTCCTTACCTGTCAGTACCTGGGATGTGAATGTTGATTTTACTCTCTACCTGCCAGTTCGTGGTATGTAAATGTTGATTTTACTCTGTACATGTCAATTCCTGGTATGTGAATTTTGATTCTACAATGTACCAGTCAGGACCTGGTATGTGAATGTTGATTTTACTCTGTACCTGTCAGTTCCTGGTATGTGAATGTTGATTTGTCTCTGTATCTGTCAGTTCCTCGTCTGTGAATTTTGATTTTACTCTGTATCTGTCAGGTCCTGGTATGTGAATGTTGATTTTACTCTGTACCTGCCAGCTCCTGGTGTGTGAATGTTGATCTTTCTCTGTACCTGTCAATTCCTGGTCTGTCAATGTTAATTCTACTCTGTACCTATCAGTACCTGGTATGTGAATGTTGATTTTACTCTGTACCTGCCAGTTCCTGGTATGTAAATGTTGATTTTACTCTGTACATGTAATTTACTGATATGTGAATTTTGATTCTACAATGTACCTGTCAGTTCCCGGTATGTGAATGTTGATTTTACTCTGTACCTGTCAATTCCTGGTATGTTAGTGTTGAATTTACTCTATATCTGTCAATTCCTGGTATGTGAATGTTTATTCTACAATGTACCTGTCAGTACCTGGGATATGAATTTTGATTTTACTCTGTGCCTGCCAATTCCTGGTATGTCAATGTTGATTCTACTCTGTATCAGACAATTCCTGGTATGTGAATGTTGATTTTACTCTGTACCTGTCAGTTCCTGGTATGTGAATGTTGATTTTACTCTGTATCAGTCAATTCCTGGTATGTAAATGTTCATTTTAATCTGTACCTGTCAGTTTCTGGTATGTGAATATTGAGTTGACTCTGTATCGGTCAATTCCTGGTATGTGAATGTTGATTTTACTCTGTACTGCCAGCTCCTTGTATGTGAATGTTGATTTTTCTCTGCACCTGTCAATTCCTGGTATGTCAATGTTACTTCTACTCTGTACCTATCAGTACCTGGTATGTGAATGTTGATTTTCCTCCTTACCTGTCAGTACCTGGTATGCGAATGTTGATTTTACTCTGTACCTGCCAGTTCCTGGTATGTAAATGTTGATTTTACTCTGTACATGTCAATTCCTGGTATGTGAATTTTGATTCTACAATGTACCAGTCAGGACCTGGTATGTGAATGTTGATTTTACTCTGTACCTGTCAGTTCCTGGTATGTGAATGTTGATTTGACTCTGTATCTGTCAGTTCCTCGTCTGTGAATTTTGATTTTACTCTGTATCTGTCAGTTCCTGGTATGTGAATGTTGATTTTACTCTGTACCTGCCAGCTCCTGGTGTGTGAATGTTGATCTTTCTCTGTACCTGTCAATTCCTGGTATGTCAATGTTAATTCTACTCTGTACCTATCAGTACCTGGTATGTGAATGTTGATTTTACTCTGTACCTGCCAGTTCCTGGTATGTAAATGTTGATTTTACTCTGTACATGTAAATTACTGGTATGTGAATTTTGATTCTACAATGTACCTGTCAGTTCCTGGTATGTGAATGTTGATTTTACTCTGTACATGTCAATTCCTGGCATGTTAGTGTTGAATTTACTCTATATCTGTCAGTTCCTGGTATGTGAATGTTTATTCAACAATGTACCTGTCAGTACCTGGGATATGAATTTTGATTTTACTCTGTACCTGCCAATTCCTGGTATGTCAATGTTGATTGTACTCTATATCAGACAATTCCTGGTATGTGAATGTTGATTTTACTCTGTACCTGTCAGTTCCTGGTAAATGAATGTTGATTTTACTCTGTATCTGTCAATTCCTGGTATGTGAAAGTCGATTCCACAGTGTACCTGTCAGTACCTGGTATGTGAATGTTGATTTTACTCTGTACCTGTCAAGTGCTGGAATGTGAACTTTGATTTTACTCTGTACCTGTCAGTTCCTGGTATGTGAATGTTGATTTTACTCTGTATCTGTCAATTCCTAGTCTGTGAATGTTGATTCTACAATGTACCTGTCAGTACCTGGTATGTGAATGTTGATTTGACTCTGTACCTGTCAAGTCCTGGAATGTGAAGGTTGATTTTACTCTGTACCTGTCAGTTCCTGGTATGTGAATGTTGATTTTACTCTGTATCTGTCAATTCCTGGTATATGAACGTTGATTCTACAATGTACCTGTCATTACCTGGTATGTGAATGTTGATTTTACTCTGTACCTGTCAAGTCCTGGAATGTGAAGGTTTATTTTACTCTGTACATGTCGGTTCTTGGTATGTGAATGTTGATTTTACTCTGAACCGGGCAATTCCTGGTAAGTCAATGTTGATTGTACTCTGTACCTGTCTGTACTCTGTAACTTTCAGTACCTGGTATGTGAATGTTGATTTTACTCGATACCTGCCAGTTCCTTGTATGTAAATGGTGATTCTACTCTTTACCTGTCAGTTCCTGGTATGTGAATGTTGATTTTACTCTGTATCAGTCAATTCCTGGTATGTGAATGTTCATTTTACTCTGTACCTGTCAGTTCCTGGTATGTGAATATTGATTTGACTCTGCATCTGTCAATTCCTGGTATGTGAAAGTTGATTTTACTCTGTACTGCCAGCTCCTTGTATGTGAATGTTGATTTTTCTCTGCACCTGTCAATTCCTGGTATGTCAATGTTACTTCTACTCTGTACCTATCAGTACCTGGTATGTGAATGTTGATTTTCCTCCTTACCTGTCAGTACCTGGTATGTGAATGTTGATTTTACTCTGTACATGTCAATTCCTGGTATGTGAATTTTGATTCTACAATGTACCAGTCAGGACCTGGTATGTGAATGTTGATTTTACTCTGTACCTGTCAGTTCCTGGTATGTGAATGTTGATTTGACTCTGTATCTGTCAGTTCCTGGTCTGTGAATTTTGATTTTACTCTGTATCTGTCAGTTCCTGGTATGTGAATGTTGATTTTACTCTGTACCTGCCAGCTCCTGGTGTGTGAATGTTGATCTTTCTCTGTACCTTTCAATTCCTGGTATGTCAATGTTAATTCTACTCTGTACCTATCAGTACCTGGTATGTGAATGTTGATTTTACTCTGTACCTGCCAGTTCCTGGTATGTAAATGTTGATTTTACTCTGTACATGTAAATTACTGGTATGTGAATTTTGATTCTACAATGTACCTGTCAGTTCCTGGTATGTGAATGTTGATTTTACTCTGTACATGTCAATTCCTGGCATGTTAGTGTTGAATTTACTCTATATCTGTCAGTTCCTGGTATGTGAATGTTTATTCTACAATGTACCTGTCAGTACCTGGGATATGAATTTTGATTTTACTCTGTACCTGCCAATTCCTGGTATGTCAATGTTGATTGTACTCTATATCAGACAATTCCTGGTATGTGAATGTTGATTTTACTCTGTACCTGTCAGTTCCTGGTATGTGAATGTTGATTTTACTCTGTATCTGTCAATTCCTGGTATGTGAAAGTCGATTCCACAATGTACCTGTCAGTACCTGGTATGTGAATGTTGATTTTACTCTGTACCTGTCAAGTGCTGGAATGTGAACTTTGATTTTACTCTGTACCTGTCAGTTCCTGGTATGTGAATGTTGATTTTACTCTGTATCTGTCAATTCCTGGTCTGTGAATGTTGATTCTACAATGTACCTGTCAGTACCTGGTATGTGAATGTTGATTTGACTCTGTACCTGTCAAGTCCTGGAATGTGAAGGTTGATTTTACTCTGTACCTGTCAGTTCCTGGTATGTGAATGTTGATTTTACTCTGTATCTGTCAATTCCTGGTATATGAACGTTGATTCTACAATGTACCTGTCATTACCTGGTATGTGAATGTTGATTTTACTCTGTACCTGTCAAGTCCTGGAATGTGAAGGTTTATTTTACTCTGTACATGTCAGTTCTTGGTATGTGAATGTTGATTTTACTCTGAACCGGGCAATTCCTGGTATGTCAATGTTGATTGTACTCTGTACCTGTCTGTACTCTGTACCTTTCAGTACCTGGTATGTGAATGTTGATTTTACTCGATACCTGCCAGTTCCTTGTATGTAAATGGTGATTCTACTCTTTACCTGTCAGTTCCTGGTATGTGAATGTTGATTTTACTCTGTATCAGTCAATTCCTGGTATGTGAATGTTCATTTTACTCTGTACCTGTCAGTTCCTGGTATGTGAATATTGATTTGACTCTGTATCTGTCAATTCCTGGTATGTGAAAGTTGATTTTACTCTGTACTGCCAGCTCCTTGTATGTGAATGTTGATTTTTCTCTGCACCTGTCAATTCCTGGTATGTCAATGTTACTTCTACTCTGTACCTATCTTTACCTGGTATGTGAATGTTGATTTTCCTCCTTACCTGTCAGTACCTGGTATGTGAATGTTGATTTTACTCTGTACCTGCCAGTTCCTGGCATGTAAATGTTGATTTTACACTGCACATGTCAATTCCTGGTATGTGAATTTTGATTCTACAATGTACCAGTCAGGACCTGGTATGTAAATGTTGATTTTACTCTGTACCTGTCAGTTCCTGGTCTGTGAATTTTGATTTTACTCTGTATCTGTCAGTTCCTGGTATGTGAATGTTGATTTTACTCTGTACCTGTCAGCTCCTGGTGTGTGAATGTTGATCTTTCCCTGTATCTGTCAATTCCTGGTATGTCAATCTTAATTCTACTCTGTACCTATCAGTACCTGGTATGTGAATGTTGATTTTACTCTTTGCCGGACAGTTCCTGGTGTGTGAATGTTGATTTTACTCTGTACCTATCAATTACTGGTATGTCAATGTTGATTCTACTCTTTACCTGTCAGTTCCTGGTATGTGAATTTTGACTTGACTCTGTACCTGTCAGTTACTTGTATGTGAAAGTTGATTTTACTCTGTATCTGTCAATTCCTGGTATGTGAATGTTGATTTTACTCTGTATCTGTCAATGCCTGGTATGTGAATGTTGATTCTACTCTGTGCCTGTCAAGTCCTGGGATGTGAAGTTTGATTTTACTCTGTATCTGTCAGTTCTTGGTATGTAAATGTTGATTTTACTCTGTACCTGTCAATTCCTGGTATGTCAATGTTGATTTTTCTCTGTACCTGTCAGTACCTGGTATGTGAATGTTGATTTTACTCTCTACCTGCCAGTTCCTGGAATGTAAATGTTGATTTTACGTTGTACCTGTCAATTCCCGGTATGTCAATGTTGATTCTACTATTTACCTATCAGTTACTGGTATGTGAATGTTGATTGTACTCTGTACCTGTCAGATCCTGGTATGTGAATGCTGATTTGACTCTGTATCTGTCAGTTCCTGGAATGTCAATGTTGATTCTACTCTTGACCTGTCAGTTCCTGGTATGTGAATGTTGACTTTTCTCTGTACCTGTCAGTTACTGGTATGTGAATGTTGATTTTACTCTTTACCTGTCAATTCCCTGTATGTCAATTTTAATTCTACTCTGTACCAATCTGTACCTGGTATGTGAATGTTGACTTGACTCTGTACCTGTCAGTTACTGGTATGTAAATGTTGATTTTACTCTGTACCTGTCAGATCCTGGTATGTGAATGCTGATTTGACTCTGTATCTGTCAGTTCCTGGTATGTGAATGTTGACTTTACTCTGTACCTGTCAGTTACTGGTATGTGAATGTTGACTTTACTCTGTACCTGTCAGGTACTGGTATGTGAATGTTGATTTTACTCTGTACCGGTCAATTCCCTGTATGTCAATTTTAATTCTACTCTGTACCAATCTGTACCTGGTATGTGAATGTTGACTAGACTCTGTACCTGTCAGTCACTGGTATGTAAATGTTGATTTTACAATGTACCTGTCAGTACCTGGTATGTGAATGCTGATTTTACTCTGTGCCTGTCAAGTCCTGGAATGTGAAGGTTGATTTTACTCTGTACCTGTCAGTTTTTGGTATGTGAATGTTGATTTTACTCTGTACCGGGCAATTCCTGGTATGTCAATGTTGATTTTACTCTGTACCTGTCAGTACCTGGTATGTGATGGTTGATTTTACTCCATACCTGCCAGTTCACTGTATGTAAATGTTGATTTTACACAGTACCTGTCAATTCCTGGTATGTGAATGTTGATTCTACAATGTACCTGTCAGTACCTGGTATGTGAATGTTGATTTTACTCTATACCTGTCAATTCCTGGTATGTCAATGTTGATTCTACTCTTTACCTGTCAGTTCCTGGTATGTGAATGTTGATTTTACTCTATACCAGTCAATTTCTGGTATGTCAATGTTGATTCTACTCTTTACCTGTCAGTTCATGGTATGTGAATGTTGATTTGACTCTGTACCTGTCAATTCCCGGTATGTCAATGTTGATTTTACTATTTACCTATCAGTTACTGGTATGTGAATGTTGATTGTACTCTGTACCTGTCAGATCCTGGTATGTGAATGCTGATTTGACTCTGTATCTGTCAGTTCCTGGAATGTCAATGTTGATTCTACTCTTTACCTGTCAGTTCCTGGTATGTGAATGTTGACTTTACTCTGTACCTATCAGTTACTGGTATGTGAATGTTGATTTTACTCTGTACCTGTCAATTCCCTGTATGTCAATTTTAATTCTACTCTGTACCAATCTGTACCTGGTATGTGAATGTTGACTTGACTCTGTACCTGTCAGTTACTGGTATGTAAATGTTGATTTTACTCTGTACCTGTCAGATCCTGGTATGTGAATGCTGATTTGACTCTGTATCTGTCAGTTCCTGGAATGTCAATGTTGATTCTACTCTTTACCTGTCAGTTACTGGTATGTGAATGTTGACTTTACTCTGTACCTGACAGTTACTTGTGTGTGAATGTTGATTTTACTCCGTACCTGTCAATTCCCTGTATGTCAATTTTAATTCTACTCTGTACCAATCTGTACCTGGTATGTGAATGTTCACTTGACTCTGTGCCTGTCAGTTACTGGGATGTAAATGTTGATTTTACAATGTACCTGTCAGTACCTGGTATGTGAATGCTGATTTTTCTCTGTACCTGTCAGTTCCTTGTATGTGAATGTTGATTTTACTCTGTACCTGTCAAGTCCTGGAATGTGAACGTTGATTTTACTCTGTACCTGTCAGTTTTTGGTATGTGAATGTTGATTTTACTCTGCACCGGGCAATTCCTGGTATGTCAATGTTGATTTTGCAGCCCAGCCTCTACCAGTCATGGATGAGCTGGACATACAGCCAACCAAATCGGAACTCAGTGATGCCATTGATTCCCTAGCCAGCGGAAAAGCCCCTGGGAAGGACAGCATTACCCCTGAAATAATCAAGAGTGCCAAGCCTGCTATACTCTCAGCACTACATGAACTGCTATGCCTGTGCTGGGACGAGGGAGCAGTACCCCAGGACATGCGCGATGCCAACATCATCACCCTCTATAAAAAGAAAGGTGACCGCGGTGACTGCAACAACTACCGTGGAATCTCCCTGCTCAGCATAGTGGGGAAAGTCTTTGCTCGAGTCGCTCTGAACAGGCTCCAGAAGCTGGCCGAGCGCGTCTACCCTGAGGCACAGTGTGGCTTTCGTGCAGAGAGATCGACTATTGACATGCTGTTCTCCCTTCGTCAGATACAGGAGAAATGCCGTGAACAACAGATGCCCCTCTACATTGCTTTCATTGATCTCACCAAAGCCTTTGACCTCGTCAGCAGACGTGGTCTCTTCAGACTACTAGAAAAGATCGGATGTCCACCAAAGCTACTAAGTATCATCACCTCATTCCATGACAATATGAAAGGCACAATTCAACATGGTGGCTCCTCATCAGAGCCCTTTCCTATCCTGAGTGGTGTGAAACAGGGCTGTGTTCTCGCACCCACACTTTTTGGGATTTTCTTCTCCCTGCTGCTTTCACATGCGTTCAAATCCTCTGAAGAAGGAATTTTCCTCCACACAAGATCAGGGGGCAGGTTGTTCAACCTTGCCCGTCTAAGAGCGAAGTCCAAAGTACGGAAAGTCCTCATCAGAGAACTCCTCTTTGCTGACGATGCTGCTTTAACATCTCACACTGAAGAATGCCTGCAGAGTCTCATCGACAGGTTTGCGTCTGCCTGCAATGAATTTGGCCTAACCATCAGCCTCAAGAAAACGAACATCATGGGGCAGGATGTCAGAAATGCTCCATCCATCAATATTGGCGACCACGCTCTGGAAGTGGTTCAAGAGTTCACCTACCTAGGCTCAACTATCACCAGTAACCTGTCTCTAGATGCAGAAATCAACAAGCGCATGGGTAAGGCTTCCACTGCTATGTTCAGACTGGCCAAGAGAGTGTGGGAAAATGGCGCACTGACACGGAACACAAAAGTCCGAGTGTATCAGGCCTGTGTCCTCAGTACCTTGCTCTACGGCAGCGAGGCCTGGACAACGTATGCCAGCCAAGAGCGACGTCTCAATTCATTCCATCTTCGCTGCCTTCGGAGAATACTTGGCATCAGGTGGCAGGACTATATCTCCAACACAGAAGTCCTTGAAGCGGCCAACATCCCCAGCTTATACACACTACTGAGTCAGCGGCGCTTGAGATGGCTTGGCCATGTGAGCCGCATGGAAGATGGCAGGATCCCCAAAGACACATTGTACAGCGAGCTCGCCACTGGTATCAGACCCACCGGCCGTCCATGTCTCCGTTATAAAGACGTCTGCAAACGCGACATGAAATCGTGTGACATTGATCACAAGTCGTGGGAGTCAGTTGCCAGCATTCGCCAGAGCTGGCGGGCAGCCATAAAGACAGGGCTAAATTGTGGCGAGTCGAAGAGACTTAGTAGTTGGCAGGAAAAAAGACAGAGGCGTAAGGGGAGAGCCAACTGTGCAACAGCCCCAACAAACAAATTTCTCTGCAGCACCTGTGGAAGAGCCTGTCACTCCAGAATTGGCCTTTATAGCCACTCCAGGCGCTGCTTCACAAACCACTGACCACCTCCAGGCGCGTATCCATTGTCTCTCGAGATAAGGAGGCCCAAAAGAATGTTGATTTTACTCTGTACCTGTCAGTACCTGGTATGTGATGGTTGATTTTACTCCATACCTGCCAGTTCCCTGTATGTAAATGTTGATTTTTCACAGTACCTGTCAATTCCTGGTATGTGAATGTTGATTCTGCAATGTACCTGTCAATACCTGGTATGTGAATGTTGATTTTACTCTGTACCTGCCAATTCCTGGTATGTGAATGTTGATTTGACTCTGTACCTGTCAATTCCTGGTATGTCAATGTTGATTCTACTCTTTACCTGTCAGTTCCTGGTATGTGAATTTTGACTTGACTCTGTACCTGTCAGTTACTTGTATGTGAATGTTGATTTTACTCTGTATCTGTCAATTCCTGGTATGTGAATGTTGATTTTACTCTGTATCTGTCAATGCCTGGTATGTGAATGTTGTTTCTACTCTGTGCCTGTCAGTTCCTGGTGTGTGAATGTTGATTTTACTCTGTGCCTGTCAAGTCCTGGTAAGTCAATGTTAATTCTACTCTGTACCTGCCAGTACCTGGTATGTTAATTTTGATTTTACTCTGTACCTGTCAATTCCTGTTATGTGAATGTTGATTCCACAACGTACCTGTCAGTACCTGTGATGCGAATGTTGATTGTACTCTTTACCTGTCAGTTCCTGGTATGTGAATTTTGACTTGACTCTGTACCTGTCAGTTACTTGTATGTGAATGTTGATTTTACTCTGTACCTGTCAGTTACTTGTATGTGAATGTTGATTTTACTCTGTACCTGCCAATTCCTGGTATGTGAATGTTGATTTGACTCTGTATCTGTCAGTTCCTGGTATGTGAATTTTGATTTTACTCTGTATCTGTCAATTCCTGGCATGTGAATGTTGATTTTACACTTTACCTGCCAGTTCCTGGTGTCTGAATGTTGATTTTTCTCTGTACCTGTCAATTCCTGGTAAGTCAATGTTAATTCTACTCTGTACCTGCCAGTACCTGGTATGTTAATTTTGATTTTACTCTGTACCTGTCAATTCCTGTTATGTGAATGTTGATTTCACAACGTACCTGTCAGTACCTCTGATGCGAATGTTGATTGTACTCTTTGCCGGACAGTTCCTGGTGTGTGAATGTTGATTTTACTCTGTACCTATCAATTCCTGGTATGTCAATGTTGATTTGACTCTGTACCTGTCAATTCCTGGTATGTCAATGTTGATTCTACTCTTTACCTGTCAGTTCCTGGTATGTGAATGTTGATTTGACTCTTTACCTGTCAGTTCCTGGTATGTGAATGTTGATTTTACTCTGTATCAGTCAATTCCTGGTATGTGAATGTTCATTTTACTCTGTACCTGTCAGTTCCTGGTATGTGAATGTTGATTTGACTCTGTATCTGTCAGTTCCTGGTATGTGAATTTTGATTTTACTCTGTATCTGTCAATTCCTGGCATGTGAATGTTGATTTTACACTTTACCTGCCAGTTCCTGGTGTGTGAATGTTGATTTTTCTATGTACCTGTCAATTCCTGGTAAGTCAATGTTAATTCTACTCTGTACCTGCCAGTACCTGGTATGTTAATTTTGATTTTACTCTGTACCTGTCAATTCCTGTTATGTGAATGTTGATTCCACAACGTACCTGTCAGTACCTCTGATGCGAATGTTGATTGTACTCTTTGCCGGACAGTTCCTGGTGTGTGAATGTTGATTTTACTCTGTACCTATCAATTCCTGGTATGTCAATGTTGATTCTACTCTTTACCTGTCAGTTCCTGGTATGTGAATTTTGACTTGACTCTGTACCTGTCAGTTACTTGTATGTGAATGTTGATTTTACTCTGTATCTGTCAATTCCTGGTATGTGAATGTTGATTTTACTCTGTATCTGTCAATGCCTGGTATGTGAATGTTGTTTCTACTCTGTGCCTGTCAGTTCCTGGTGTGTGAATGTTGATTTTACTCTGTGCCTGTCAAGTCCTGGTAAGTCAATGTTAATTCTACTCTGTACCTGCCAGTACCTGGTATGTTAATTTTGATTTTACTCTGTACCTGTCAATTCCTGTTATGTGAATGTTGATACCACAACGTACCTGTCAGTACCTCTGATGCGAATGTTGATTGTACTCTTTGCCGGACAGTTCCTGGTGTGTGAATGTTGATTTTACTCTGTACCTATCAATTCCTGGTATGTGAATGTTGTTTCAACTCTGTGCCTGTCAGTTCCTGGGATGTGAAGTTTGATTTTACTCTGTACCTGTCAGTTCCTGGAATGTAAATGTTGATTTTACGTTGTACCGGTCAATTCCCGGTATGTCAATGTTGATTCTACTATTTACCTATCAGATACTGGTATGTGAATGTTGATTGTACTCTGTACCTGTCATATCCTGGTATGTGAATGCTGATTTGACTCTGTATCTGTCAGTTCCTGGAATGTCAATGTTGATTCTACTCTTTACCTGTCAGTTCCTGATATGTGAATGTTGTCTTTACTCTGTACCTGTCAGTTACTGGTATGTGAATGTTGATTTTACTCTTTACCTGTCAATTCCCTGTATGTCAATTTTAATTCTACTCTGTACCAATCTGTACCTGGTATGTGAATGTTGACTTGACTCTGTACCTGTCAGTTACTGGTATGTAAATGTTGATTTTACTCTGTACCTGTCAGATCCTGGTATGTGAATGTTGACTTGACTCTGTTCCTGTCAGTTACTGGTATGTAAATGTTGATTTTACTCTGTACCTGTCAGATCCTGGTATGTGAATGCTGAATTGACTCTGTATCTGTCAGTTCCTGGTATGTGAATGTTGACTTTACTCTGTACCTGTCAGTTACTGGTATGTGAATGTTGACTTTACTCTGTACCTTTCAGTTACTGGTATGTGAATGTTGATTTAACTCTGTACCTGTCAATTCCCTGTATGTCAATTTTAATTCTACTCTGTACCAATCTGTACCTGGTATGTGAATGTTGACTAGACTCTGTACCTGTCAGTCACTGGTATGTAAATGTTGATTTTACAATGTACCTGTCAGTACCTGGTATGTGAATGCTGATTTTACTCTGTACCTGTCAAGTCCTGGAATGTGAAGGTTGATTTTACTCTGTACCTGTCAGTTTTTGGTATGTGAATGTTGATTTTACTCTGTACCGGGCAATTCCTGGTATGTCAATGTTGATTTTACTCTGTACCTGTCGGTACCTGGTATGTGATGGTTGATTTTACTCCATACCTGCCAGTTCCCTGTATGTAAATGTTGATTTTACACAGTACCTGTCAATTCCTGGTATGTGAATGTTGATTCTACAATGTACCTGTCAGTACCTGGTATGTGAATGTTGATTTTACTCTGTACCTGCCAATTCCTGGTGTGTGAATGTTGATTTTACTCTATACCTGTCAATTCCTGGTATGTCAATGTTGATTCTACTCTTTACCTGTCAGTTCCTGGTATGTGAATGTTGATTTTACTCTATACCAGTCAATTCCTGGTATGTCAATGTTGATTCTACTCTTTACCTGTCAGTTCATGGTATGTGAATGTTGATTTGACTCTGTACCTGTCAATTCCCGGTATGTCAATGTTGATTCTACTATTTACCTATCAGTTACTGGTATGTGAATGTTGATTGTACTCTGTACCTGTCAGATCCTGGTATGTGAATGCTGATTTGACTCTGTATCTGTCAGTTCCTGGAATGTCAATGTTGATTCTACTCTTTACCTGTCAGTTCCTGGTATGTGAATGTTGACTTTACTCTGTACCTGTCAGTTACTGGTATGTGAATGTTGACTTTACTCTGTACCTGTCAGTTACTGGTATGTGAATGTTTATTTTACTCTGTACCTGTCAATTCCCTGTATGTCAATTTTAATTCTACTCTGTACCAATCTGTACCTGGTATGTGAATGTTGACTTGACTCTGTACCTGTCAGTTACTGGGATGTAAATGTTGATTTTACAATGTACCTGTCAGTACCTGGTATGTGAATGCTGATTTTACTCTGTACCTGTCAGTTCCTTGTATGTGAATGTTGATTTTACTCTGTACCTGTCAAGTCCTGGAATGTGAAGGTTGATTTTACTCTGTACCTGTCAGTTTTTGGTATGTGAATGTTGATTTTACTCTGTACCGGGCAATGCCTGGTATGTCAATGTTGATTTTACTCTGTACCTGTCAGTACCTGGTATGTGATGGTTGATTTTACTCCATACCTGCCAGTTCCTTGTATGTAAATGTTGATTCTACTCTTTACCTGTCAGTTCCTGGTATGTGAATGTTGATTTTACTCTGTGTCAGTCAATTCCTGGTATGTGAATGTTCATTTTACTCTGTACCTGTCAGTTCCTGGTATGTGAATATGGATTTGACTCTGTATCTGTCAATTCCTGTTATGTGAATGTTGATTTTACTCTGTACTGCAAGCTCCTTGTATGTGAATGTTGATTTTTCTCTGCACCTGTCAATTCCTGGTATGTCAATGTTACATCTACTCTGTACCGATCAGTACCTGGTATGTGAATGTTGATTTTCCTCCTTACCTGTCAGTACCTGGTATGTGAATGTTGATTTTACTCTGTACCTGCCAGTTCCTGGTATGTAAATGTTGATTTTACTCTGTACATGTCAATTCCTGGTATGTGAATTTTGATTATACAATGTACCAGTCAGGACCTGGTATGTGAATGTTGATTTTACTCTGTACCTGTCAGTTCCTGGTATGTGAATGTTGGTTTTACTCTGTACCTGTCAATTCCTGGTATGTGAAGGTTGATTCTACTCTGTACCTGTCAGTTCCTGGCATGTGAAGGTTGATTTTACTCTGTACCTGTCTGTTCCTAGTATGTGAATGTTGATTTTACTCTGTACCTGACAGTTCCTGGTATGTGAATCTTGATTTTACTCTGTACCTGTCAATTCCTGGTATGTGAGTGTTGATTTTACTCTGTATCTGTCCATTCCTGGTATGTGAATGTTGATTTTACTCTGTACCTATCAATTCCTGGTATGTGAGTGTTGATTTTACTCTGTATCTGTCCATTCCTGGTATGTGAATCTTGATTTTACTCTGTACCTGTCAATTCCATGCATGTCAATGTTAATTCTACTCTGTACCTTTCGGTACCTGGTATGTGAATGTTGATTTGACTCTGGACCTGCCAGTTCCTGGACTGTGAATGTTGATTTTCCTCTAAATATGTCAATACCTGGTATGTGAATGTTAATTTTACATTGGACCTGTCAGTTCCTGGCATGTGACTGTTGATTTTACTCTGTACCTGTCAGTTCCTGGCATGTGAATGTTGATTTTACTCTGTACCTGGCAATTCCTGGCATGTCAATGTTGATTTTACTCTGTACCTGTCAGTACCTGGTATGTGAATGTTAATTTTACACTTTACCTGCCAGTTCATGGTATGTGAATGTTGATTCCGCAACGTACCTGCCAGTACCTGTTATGTGAATGTTGATTGTACTCTTTACAGGACAGTTCCTGGTATGTGAATGTTGCCTTTACTCTGTACCTGTCAATTCCTGGTATGTCAATGTTGATTCTCCGCTTTACCTGTCAGTTCGTGGTATGTGAATGTTGACTTGACTCTGTACCTGTCAGTTACTGGTATGTGAATGTTGATTTTACTCTGCATCTCTCAATTCCTGGTATGTGAATGTTGATTTTACTCTGTTTCTGTCAATGCCTGGTATGTGAATGTTGATTCTACTCTGTGCCTGTCAGTTCCTGGTATGTGAATGTTGATTTCACTCTGCACCTGTCAGTTCCTGGCAATTGAATGTTGATTTTACTCTGCACCTGTCAGTTCCTGGTATGTGAATGTTGATTTCACTCTGTCCCTGTCAGTTCCTGGTATGTGTATTTTGATTTTACTCTGCACCTGTCAGTTGCTGTTATGTGAATGTTGATTTTACTCTGTACCTGTCAGTTCCTGGTATGTGAATGTTGATTTTACTCTGTACCTGTCAGTCCCTTGGATGTGAATGTAGATTTTACTCTGTACCTGTCAGTTCCTGGTATGTGATGGTTGATTTTACTCTGTTCCTGTCAGTTCCTGGTGTGTGAATGTTGATTTTACTCTGGACCTGTCAGTTCCTGGGATGTGAATGTTGATTTTACTCTGTACCTGTCAGTTCCTGGTGTGTGAATGTTGATTTTACTCTGTACCTGTCAGTTTCTGGTGTGTGAATGTTGATTTCACTCTGTACCTGTCAGTTCCTGGTATGGGAATGTTGATTTTACTCTGTACCTGTCAGTTCCTGGTGTGTGAATGTTGATTTTACTCTGTACCTGTCTGTTCCGGGGATGTGAATGTTGATTTTACTCTGTACCTGTCAGTCCCTTGGATGTGAATGTTGATTTTACTCTGTACCTGTCAGTTCTGGTATGTGATGGTTGATTTTACTCTGCACCTGTCAGTTCCTGGGATGCCAATGTTGATTTCGCTCTGTACCTGTCCGTTCCTGGTATGTGAATGCTGATTGTACTCTGTACCTGTCAGTTCCTGGTATGTGAATGTTGACGTTACTCTGTATCAGTCAATTCCTGGTATGTGAACGTTGATTTTACTCTGTACCTGTCAGTGCCTGGTATGTGAATGTTGATTGTATTCTGTCCCTGTCAGTTCCTGGTATGTGAATGTTGATGTTACTCTGTATCAGTCAATTCCTGGTATGTGAATGTTGATTTTACTCTGTACCTGTCAGTTCCTGGTATCTGAATGTTGATTGTACTCTGTACCTGTCAGTTCCTGGTATGTGAATGTTGATTTTACTTTATCTCCGTCAATTCCTGGTATGTGAATGTTGACTTCACTCTGTACCTGTCAATTTCTGCGATATGAATGTTGATTCTGTAATGTACCTGTCAGTTCCTGGTATGTTAATGTTGATTTTACTCTGCATCAGTCAATTCCTGGAATGTGAAGTTTGATATTACTCTGGACCTGTCAATTCTTGGTATGTGAATGTTGATTTGACTCTGTATCTGTCAGTTACTGGTATGTGTATATTGATTTTATTCTGTACCTGTCAATTCCTGGTCTGCGAATGTTGATTTTACTCTGTATCTGTCAATGCCTGGTATGTGAATGTTGATTCTACTCTGTACCTTTCAGATCCTCGTGTGTGAATGTTGATTTTGCTCTGTACCTGTCAATTCCTGGTAAGTCAATGTTAATTCTACTCTGTACCTGCCAGTACCTGGTATGTGAATGTTGATTTTACTCTGTACCTGCCAGTTCCTGGTATTTAAATGTTGATTTTACTCTGTACCTGTCAATTCCTGGTACGTGAATGTTGATTCCACAACGTACCTGTCAGTACCTGTGATGCGAATGTTGATTGTACTCTTTACCGGACAGTTCCTGGTGTCTGAATGTTGATTTTACTCTGTACCTATCAATTCCTGATATGTCAATGTTGATTCTACTCTTCACCTGTCAGTTCCTGGTATGTGAATTTTGACTTGACTCTGTACCTGTCAGTTACTTGTATGTGAATGTTGATTTTACTCTGTATCTGTCAATTCCTGGTTTGTGAATGTTGATTTTACTCTGTAACTGTCAATGCCTGGTATGTGAATGTTGATTCTACTCTGTGCCTGTCAGTTCCTGGTGTGTGAATGTTGATTTTACTCTGTACCTGTCAAGTCCTGGGATGTGAAGTTTGATTTTACTCTGTACCTGTCAGTTCTTGGTATGTAAATGTTGATTTTACTCTGTACCAGTCAGTCCCTTGGATGTGAATGTTGATTTTACTCAGTACCTGTCAGTTCCTGGTATGTGATGGTTGATTTTACTCAGCACCTGTCAGTTCCTGGTATGCCAATGTTGATTTCGCTCTGTATCTGTCAGTTCCTGGTATGTGAATGTTGACTGTACTCTGCACCTGTCAGTTCCTGGTATGTGAATGTTGATTTTACTCTGTATCTGTCAATGCCTGGTATGTGAATGTTGATTCTACTCTGTGCCTGTCAGTTCCTGGTGTGTGAATGTTGATTTTACTCTGTACCTGTCAAGTCCTGGGATGTGAAGTTTGATTTTACTCTGTACCTGTCAGTTCTTGGTATGTAAATGTTGATTTTACTCTGTACCTGTCAGTCCCTTGGATGTGAATGTTGATTTTACTCAGTACCTGTCAGTTCCTGGTATGTGATGGTTGATTTTACTCAGCACCTGTCAGTTCCTGGTATGCCAATGTTGATTTCGCTCTGTACCTGTCAGTTCCTGGTATGTGAATGTTGACTGTACTCTGCACCTGTCAGTTCCTGGTATGTGAATGTTGATGTTACACTTTATCAGTCAATTCCTGGTATGTGAATGTTGATTTTACCCTGTACCTGTCAGTACCTGGTATGTGAATGTTAATTTTACACTTTACCTGCCAGTTCATGGTATGTGAATGTTGATTCCACAACGTACCTGCCAGTACCTGTTATGTGAATGTTGATTGTACTCTTTACAGGACAGTTCCTGGTATGTGAATGTTGCCTTTACTCTGTACCTGTCAATTCCTGGTATGTCAATGTTGATTCTCCGCTTTACCTGTCAGTTCCTGGTATGTGAATGTTGACTTGACTCTGTACCTGTCAGTTACTGGTATGTGAATGTTGATTTTACTCTGCATCTCTCAATTCCTGGTATGTGAATGTTGATTTTACTCTGTTTCTGTCAATGCCTGGTATGTGAATGTTGATTCTACTCTGTGCCTGTCAGTTCCTGGTATGTGAATGTTGATTTCACTCTGCACCTGTCAGTTCCTGGCATGTGAATGTTGATTTTACTCTGCACCTGTCAGTTCCTGGTATGTGAATGTTGATTTCACTCTGTTGCTGTCAGTTCCTGGGATGTGTATTTTGATATTACTCTGCACCTGTCAGTTGCTGTTATGTGAATGTTGATTTTACTCTGTACCTGTCAGTTCCTGGTATGTGAATGTTGATTTTACTCTGTACCTGTCAGTCCCTTGGATGTGAATGTTGATTTTACTCTGTACCTGTCAGTTCCTGGTATGTGATGGTTGATTTTACTCTGTTCCTGTCAGTTCCTGGTGTGTGAATGTTGATTTTACTCTGTACCTGTCAGTTCCTGGTGTGTGAATGTTGATTGTACTCTGTACCTGTCAGTTTCTGGTGTGTGAATGTTGATTTCACTCTGTACCTGTCAGTTCCTGGTATGGGAATGTTGATTTTACTCTGTACCTGTCAGTTCCTGGTGTGTGAATGTTGATTTTACTCTGTACCTGTCTGTTCCGGGGATGTGAATGTTGATTTTACTCTGTACCTGTCAGTCCCTTGGATGTGAATGTTGATTTTACTCTGCACCTGTCAGTTCTGGTATGTGATGGTTGATTTTACTCTGCACCTGTCAGTTCCTGGGATGCCAATGTTGATTTCGCTCTGTACCTGTCCGTTCCTGGTATGTGAATGCTGATTGTACTCTGTACCTGTCAGTTCCTGGTATGTGAATGTTGACGTTACTCTGTATCAGTCAATTCCTGGTATGTGAACGTTGATTTTACTCTGTACCTGTCAGTGCCTGGTATGTGAATGTTGATTGTATTCTGTACCTGTCAGTTCCTGGTATGTGAATGTTGATGTTACTCTGTATCGGTCAATTCCTGGTATGTGAATGTTGATTGTACTCTGTACCTGTCAGTTCCTGGTATGTGAATGTTGATTTTACTTTATATCAGTCAATTCCTGGTATGTGAATGTTGACTTCACTCTGTACCTGTCAATTTCTGCGATATGAATGTTGATTCTGTAATGTACCTGTCAGTTCCTGGTATGTTAATGTTGATTTTACTCTGCATCAGTCAATTCCTGGAATGTGAAGTTTGATATTACTCTGGACCTGTCAATTCTTGGTATGTGAATGTTGATTTGACTCTGCATCTGTCAGTTACTGGTATGTGTATATTGATTTTATTCTGTACCTGTCAATTCCTGGTCTGCGAATGTTGATTTTACTCTGTATCTGTCAATGCCTGGTATGTGAATGTTGATTCTAGTCTGTACCTTTCAGTTCCTCGTGTGTGAATGTTGATTTTGCTCTGTACCTGTCAATTCCTGGTAAGTCAATGTTAATTCTACTCTGTACCTGCCAGTACCTGGTATGTGAATGTTGATTTTACTCTGTACCTGCCAGTTCCTGGTATTTAAATGTTGATTTTACTCTGTACCTGTCAATTCCTGGTATGTGAATGTTGATTCCACAACGTACCTGTCAGTACCTGTGATGCGAATGTTGATTGTACTCTTTACCGGACAGTTCCTGGTGTCTGAATGTTGATTTTACTCTGTACCTATCAATTCCTGATATGTCAATGTTGATTCTACTCTTTACCTGTTAGTTCCTGGTATGTGAATTTTGACTTGACTCTGTACCTGTCAGTTACTTGTATGTGAATGTTGATTTTACTCTGTATCTGTCAATTCCTGGTTTGTGAATGTTGATTTTACTCTGTAACTGTCAATGCCTGGTATGTGAATGTTGATTCTACTCTGTGCCTGTCAGTTCCTGGTGTGTGAATGTTGATTTTACTCTGTACCTGTCAAGTCCTGGGATGTGAAGTTTGATTTTACTCTGTACCTGTCAGTTCTTGGTATGTAAATGTTGATTTTACTCTGTACCTGTCAGTCCCTTGGATGTGAATGTTGATTTTACTCAGTACCTGTCAGTTCCTGGTATGTGATGGTTGATTTTACTCAGCACCTGTCAGGTCCTGGTATGCCAATGTTGATTTCGCTCTGTACCTGTCAGTTCCTGGTATGTGAATGTTGACTGTACTCTGCACCTGTCAGTTCCTGGTATGTGAATGTTGATGTTACACTTTATCAGTCAATTCCTGGTATGTGAATGTTGATTTTACTCTGTACCTGTCAGTTCCTGGTATGTGAATGTTGATTGTACTCTGTACCTGTCAGTTCCTGGTATGTGAATGTTGATTGTACTCTGCACCTGTCAGTTCCTGGTATGTGAATGTTGATGTTACACTTTATCAGTCAATTCCTGGTATGTGAATGTTGACTTCACTCTGTACCTGTCAATTCCTGGGATATGAATGTTGATTCTGTAATGTACCTGACAGTTCCTGGTATATTAATGTTGATTTTACTCTGCATCAGTCAATTCCTGGAATGTGAAGTTTGATATTACTCTCTACCTTTCAATTCTTGGTATGTGAATGTTGATTTGACTCTGTATCTGTCAGTTACTGGTATGTCTATATTGATTTTACTCTGTCCCTGTCAATTCCTGGTCTGCGAATTTTGATATTACTCTGCACCTGTCAGTTCCTGGTATGTGAATGTTGATGTTACACTTTATCAGTCAATTCCTGGTATGTGAATGTTGATTTTACTCTGTACCTGTCAGTTCCTGGTATGTGAATGTTGATTGTACTCTGTGCCTGTCAGTTCCAGGTATGTGAATGTTGATGTTACTCTGTATCCGTCAATTCCTGGTATGTGAATGTTGATTTTACTCTGTACCTGTCAGTTCCTGGTATCTGAATGTTGATTGTACTCTGTACCTGTCAGCTCCTGGGATGTGAATGTTGATTTTACTTTATATCAGTCAATTCCTGGTATGTGAATGTTGACTTCACTCTGTACCTGTCAATTCCTGGGATATGAATGTTGATTCTGTAATGTACCTGACAGTTCCTGGTATGTTAATGTTGATTTTACTCTGCATCAGTCAATTCCTGGAATGTGAAGTTTGATATTACTCTGGACCTGTCAATTCTTGGTATGTGAATGTTGATTTGACTCTGTATCTGTCAGTTACTGGTATGTGTATATTGATTTTATTCTGTACCTGTCAATTCCTGGTCTGCGAATGTTGATTTTACTCTGTATCTGTCAATGCCTGGTATGTGAATGTTGATTCTACTCTGTACCTGTCAGTACCTGGGATGTGAATGTTGATTTTACTCTGTACCTGTCAGTTCCTGGTGTGTGAATGTTGATTTTACTCTGTACCTGTCAATTCCTGGTAAGTCAATGTTAATTCTACTCTGTACCTGCCAGTACCTGGTATGTGAATGTTGATTTTACTCTGTATCTGTCAATTCCTGGTATGTGAATGTTGAATTTACTCTGTATCTGTCAATGCCTGGTATGTGAATGTTGTTTCTACTCTGTGCCTGTCAGTTCCTGGTGTGTGAATGTGGATTTTACTCTGTGCCTGTCAAGTCCTGGGATGTGAAGTTTGATTTTACTCTGTACCTGTCAGTTCTTGGTATGTAAATGTTGATTTTACTCTGTACCTGTCAATTCCTGGTATGTCAATGTTGATTTTTCTCTGTACCTGTCAGTACCTGTTATGTGAATGTTGATTTTACTCTCTACCTGCCAGTTCCTGGAATGTAAATGTTGATTTTACGTTGTACCTGTCAATTCCCGGTATGTCAATGTTGATTCTACTATTTACCTATCAGTTACTGGTATGTGAATGTTGATTGTACTCTGTACCTGTAAGATCCTGGTATGTGAATGCTGATTTGACTCTGTATCTGTCAGTTCCTGGAATGTCAATGTTGATTCTACTCTTTACCTGTCAGTTCCTGGTATGTGAATGTTGACTTTTCTCTGTACCTGTCAGTTACTGGTATGTGAATGTTGATTTTACTCTTTACCTGTCAATTCCCTGTATGTCAATTTTAATTCTACTCTGTACCAATCTGTACCTGGTATGTGAATGTTGATTCTGCAATGTATCTGTCAGTACCTGGTATGTGAATGTTGATTTTACTCTGTACCTGCCAATTCCTGGTATGTGAATGTTGATTTGACTCTGTACCTGTCAATTCCTGGTATGTCAATGTTGATTCTACTCTTTACCTGTCAGTTCCTGGTATGTGAATGTTGATTTGACTCTTTACCTGTCAGTTCCTGGTATGTGAATGTTGATTTTACTCTGTATCAGTCAATTCCTGGTATGTGAATGTTCATTTTACTCTGTACCTGTCAGTTCCTGGTATGTGAATGTTGATTTGACTCTGTATCTGTCAGTTCCTGGTATGTGAATTTTGATTTTACTCTGTATCTGTCAATTCCTGGCATGTGAATGTTGATTTTACACTTTACCTGCCAGCTCCTGGTGTGTGAATGTTGATTTTTCTCTGTCCCTGTCAATTCCAGGTATGTCAAAGTTAATTCAACTCTGTACCTGCCAATCCCTGGTATGTAAATGTTGATTTTACTCCGTACATGTCAAATCCTGGTATGTGAATTTTGATTCTAAAATGTACCAGTCAGGACCTGGTATGTGAATGTTGATTTTACTCTGTACCTGTCAGTTCCTAGTATGTGAATGTTGATTTTACTCTGTACCTGTCAATTCCTGGTACGTGTATGTTGATTCTGCTCTGTAACTGTCAATTCCTGGCATGTGAAGGTTGATTCTACTCTGTACCTGTCAGTTCCTGGCATGTGAATGTTGATTTTAATCTGTACCTGTCAGTTCCTGGTATGTGAATGTTGATTTTACTCTGTACCTGTCAATTCCTGGTATGTGAGTGTTGATTCTACTCTGTGCCTGTCAGTTCCTGGACTGTGAATGTTGATTTTCCTCGAAATATGTCAATACCTGGTATGTGAATGTTGATTTTACTCTGTCCCTGTCAGTTGCTGGCATGTGAGTATTGATTTTACTCTGTACCTGTCAGTTCCTGGCATGTGAATGTAGATTTTACTCTGTACCTGGCAATTCATGGCATGTCAATGTTGATTTTACTCTGTACCTGTCAGTACCTAGTATGTGAATGTTGATTGTACAATTTACCTGCCAGTTCCTGGTATGTAAATGTTGATTTTGCACTGTACCTGCCAATTCCTGGTATGTGAATGCTGATTTTACTCTGTACCTGTCAGTTCCTGGTATGTGAATGTTGATTTGACTTTGTACCTGTCAGTTACTGGTATGTGAATGTTGATTTTACTCTGTACCTGTCAATTCCTGTTATGTGAATGTTGATTCTACAATGTACCTGTCAGTACCTGGTATGTGAATGTTGATTTTACTCTGTACCTGCCAATTCCTGGTATGTGAATGTTGATTTTACTCTGTACCTGTCAGTTCCTGGTATGTGAATGTTGATTTGACTCTGTACCTGTCAGTTACTGGTATGTGAATGTTGATTTTACTCTGTACCTGTCAGTTCCTGGTATGTGAATGTTGATTGTACTCTGTACCTGTCAGCTCCTGGTAAGTGAATGTTGATTTTACTCTGTACCTGTCAATTCCTTGTGTTAAGGTTGATTCTGCTCTGTACCTGTCAATACCTGAAATGCGAATGTTGATTTTACTCTGTACCTGTCAATTCCTGGTATGTGAATTTTGATTTTGCTCTGTACCTGCCTGTTCCTGGTGTGTGAATGTTGTTTTTATTTTGCACCAGGCAATTCCTGGGATATCAACGTTGATTTTACTCTGCACCTGCCAGTTCCTGGTATGTGAATGTTGATTTTCCTCTGTATATGTCAATTTCTGGTATATGAATGTTGATTCTGCAATGTACCTGTCAGTACCTGGTATATGAATGTTGATTTTACTCTGCACCTGCCAGTTCCTGGTATTTGAATGTCGATTTTCCTCTGTATCTGTCAATTCCTGGTTTGTGAATGTTGATTTTACTCTGTACCTGACAATTCCTGGTGTGTGAAGGTTGATGCTACTCTGTACCTGTCAATACCTGGTATGTGTATGTTGATTCTACTTTGCACCAGTCAGTTCCTGGTATGCGAATGTTGATTTTGCTCTGTACCTGTCAGTTTCCCGTATGTGAATGTTGATTTTACTCTGTAACCGTCAGTTCCTGGTATGTGAATGGTGACTTTCCTCTGTACCTGTCAATTCCTGGCATGTGAAGTTTGATTCTACTCTGCACCTGTCAGTTCCTGGTATGTGAATGTTGATTTGACTCTGTGTCTGTCAGTTCCTGGTATGTGAATATTGATTTTTCTCTGTACCTGTCAATTCCTAGTATGTCAATGTTGATTCAACTCTGTACCTGTCAGTACCTGGTATGTGAATGTTGAATTTACTCTGTAACTGCCAGTTCCTGGTATGTGAATGTTGATTCAGCAATGTACCTGTCAGTACCTGGTATGTGAATGTTGATTTTACTCTGTACCTGTCAGCTCCTGGTAAGTGAATGTTGATTTTACTCTGTACCTGTCAGTTCCTGAAATGCGAATGTTGATTTTAGTCTGCACCTGTCAATACCTGGTATGTGTATGTTGATTCTACTCTGCACCTGTCAGTTCCTGAAATGCGAATGTTGATTTTAGTCTGCACCTGTCAATTCCTGGTATGTGAATGTTGATTTTGCTCTGTACCTGTCAATTCCTGGTATGTGAATTTTGATTTTGCTCTGTACCTGCCTGTTCCTGGAGTGTGAATGTTGTTTTTATTTTGCACCAGGCAATTCCTGGGATGTCAACGTTGATTTTCCTCTGTATATGTCAATTTCTGGTATATGAATGTTGATTCTGCAATGTACCTGTCAGTACCTGGTATATGAATGTTGATTTTACTCTGCACCTGCCAGTTCCTGGTATTTGAATGTCGATTTTCCTCTGTATCTGTCAATTCCTGGTTTGTGAATTTTGATTTTACTCTGTAACTGCCAGTTCCTGGTATGTGAATGTTGATTCTACAATGTACCTGTCAGTACCTGGTATGTGAATGTTGATTTTACTCTGTACCTGTCAGCTCCTGGTAAGTGAATGTTGATTTTACTCTGCACCTGTCAATTCCTGGTATGTGAATGTTGATTTTGCTCTGTACCTGTCAATTCCTGGTATGTGAATTTTGATTTTGCTCTGCACCTGCCAGTTCCTGGTATGTGAATGTTGATTTTCCTCTGTATATGTCAATTTCTGGTATATGAATGTTGATTCTGCAATGTACCTGTCAGTACCTGCTATATGAATGTTGATTTTACTCTGCACCTGCCAGTTCCTGGTATTTGAATGTCGATTTTCCTCTGTATCTGTCAATTCCTGGTTTGTGAATGTTGATTTTACTCTGTACCTGACAATTCCTGGTATGTGAAGGTTGATGCTACTCTGTACCTGTCAATACCTGGTATGTGTATGTTGATTCTACTTTGCACCAGTCAGTTCCTGGTATGCGAATGTTGATTTTGCTCTGTACCTGTCAGTTTCCCGTATGTGAATGTTGATTTTACTCTGTAACCGTCAGTTCCTGGTATGTGAATGTTGACTTTCCTCTGTACCTGTCAATTCCTGGCATGTGAAGTTTGATTCTACTCTGCACCTGTCAGTTCCTGGTATGTGAATATTGATTTTTCTCTGTACCTGTCAATTCCTAGTATGTCAATGTTGATTCATTTCTGTACCTGTCAGTACCTGGTATGTGAATGTTGAATTTACTCTGTAACTGCCAGTTCCTGGTATGTGAATGTTGATTCTACAATGTACCTGTCAGTACCTGGTATGTGAATGTTGATTTTACTCAAAAACCTGTCAGCTCCTGGTAAGTGAATGTTGATTTTACTCTGTACCTGTCAATACCTGGTATGTGTATGTTGATTCTACTCTGCACCTGTCAGTTCCTGAAATGCGAATGTTGATTTTACTCTGCACCTGTCAATTCCTGGTATGTGAATGTTGATTTTGCTCTGTACCTGTCAATTCCTGGTATGTGAATTTTGATTTTGCTCTGCACCTGCCCGTTCCTGGTGTGTGAATGTTGTTTTTACTTTGCACCAGGCAATTCCTGGGATGTCAACGTTGATTTTACTCTGCACCTGCCAGTTCCTGGTATGTGAATGTTGATTTTCCTCTGTATATGTCAATTTCTGGTATATGAATGTTGATTCTGCAATGTACCTGTCAGTACCTGGTATATGAATGTTGATTTTACTCTGCACCTGCCAGTTCCTGGTATGTGAATGTTGATTTTCCTCTGTATCTGTCAATTCCTGGTTTGTGAATGTTGATTTTACTCTGTACCTGACAATTCCTGGTGTGTGAAGGTTGATGCGACTCTGTACCTGTCAATACCTGGTATGTGTATGTTGATTCTACTTTGCACCAGTCAGTTCCTGGTATGCGAATGTTGATTTTGCTCTGTACCTGTCAGTTTCCCGTATGTGAATGTTGATTTTACTCTGTAACCGTCAGTTCCTGGTATGTGAATGGTGACTTTCCTCTGTACCTGTCAATTCCTGGCATGTGAAGTTTGATTCTACTCTGCACCTGTCAGTTCCTGGTATGTGAATGTTGATTTGACTCTGTGTCTGTCAGTTCCTGGTATGTGAATATTGATTTTTCTCTGTACCTGTCAATTCCTAGTATGTCAATGTTGATTCAACTCTGTACCTGTCAGTACCTGGTATGTGAATGTTGATTTTACTCTGTACATGTCAGTTCCTGGTATGTGAATGTTCATTTTACTCTGTACATGCCAGTTCTTGGTTTGTGAATGTTGATTTTACTTGGTACCTGTCAATTGCTTGTCTGTCATTGTTGATTCTACTCTGTACCTGTCAGCTCCTGGTAAGTGAATGTTGATTTTACTCTGTACCTGTCAATACCTGGTATGTGTATGTTGATTCTACTCTGCACCTGTCAGTTCCTGAAATGCGAATGTTGATTTTAGTCTGCACCTGTCAATTCCTGGTATGTGAATGTTGATTTTGCTCTGTACCTGTCAATTCCTGGTATGTGAATTTTGATTTTGCTCTGTACCTGCCTGTTCCTGGAGTGTGAATGTTGTTTTTATTTTGCACCAGGCAATTCCTGGGATGTCAACGTTGATTTTCCTCTGTATATGTCAATTTCTGGTATATGAATGTTGATTCTGCAATGTACCTGTCAGTACCTGGTATATGAATGTTGATTTTACTCTGCACCTGCCAGTTCCTGGTATTTGAATGTCGATTTTCCTCTGTATCTGTCAATTCCTGGTTTGTGAATGTTGATTTTACTCTGTAACTGCCAGTTCCTGGTATGTGAATGTTGATTCTACAATGTACCTGTCAGTACCTGGTATGTGAATGTTGATTTTACTCTGTACCTGTCAGCTCCTGGTAAGTGAATGTTGATTTTACTCTGCACCTGTCAATTCCTGGTATGTAAATGTTGATTTTGCTCTGTACCTGTCAATTCCTGGTATGTGAATTTTGATTTTGCTCTGTACCTGCCAGTTCCTGGTATGTGAATGTTGATTTTCCTCTGTATATGTCAATTTCTGGTATATGAATGTTGATTCTGCAATGTACCTGTCAGTACCTGCTATATGAATGTTGATTTTACTCTGCACCTGCCAGTTCCTGGTATTTGAATGTCGATTTTCCTCTGTATCTGTCAATTCCTGGTTTGTGAATGTTGATTTTACTCTGTACCTGACAATTCCTGGTATGTGAAGTTTGAAGCTACTCTGTACCTGTCAATACCTGGTATGTGTATGTTGATTCTACTTTGCACCAGTCAGTTCCTGGTATGCGAATGTTGATTTTGCTCTGTACCTGTCAGTTTCCCGTATGTGAATGTTGATTTTACTCTGTAACCGTCAGTTCCTGGTATGTGAATGTTGACTTTCCTCTGTACCTGTCAATTCCTGGCATGTGAAGTTTGATTCTACTCTGCACCTGTCAGTTCCTGGTATGTGAATATTGATTTTTCTCTGTACCTGTCAATTCCTAGTATGTCAATGTTGATTCAACTCTGTACCTGTCAGTACCTGGTATGTGAATGTTGAATTTACTCTGTAACTGCCAGTTCCTGGTATGTGAATGTTGATTCTACAATGTACCTGTCAGTACCTGGTATGTGAATGTTGATTTTACTCAAAAACCTGTCAGCTCCTGGTAAGTGAATGTTGATTTTACTCTGTACCTGTCAATACCTGGTATGTGTATGTTGATTCTACTCTGCACCTGTCAGTTCCTGAAATGCGAATGTTGATTTTACTCTGCACCTGTCAATTCCTGGTATGTGAATGTTGATTTTGCTCTGTACCTGTCAATTCCTGGTATGTGAATTTTGATTTTGCTCTGCACCTGCCCGTTCCTGGTGTGTGAATGTTGTTTTTACTTTGCACCAGGCAATTCCTGGGATGTCAACGTTGATTTTACTCTGCACCTGCCAGTTCCTGGTATGTGAATGTTGATTTTCCTCTGTATATGTCAATTTCTGGTATATGAATGTTGATTCTGCAATGTACCTGTCAGTACCTGGTATATGAATGTTGATTTTACTATGCACCTGCCAGTTCCTGGTATGTGAATGTTGATTTTCCTCTGTATCTGTCAATTCCTGGTTTGTGAATGTTGATTTTACTCTGTACCTGACAATTCCTGGTGTGTGAAGGTTGATGCTACTCTGTACCTGTCAATACCTGGTATGTGTATGTTGATTCTACTTTGCACCAGTCAGTTCCTGGTATGCGAATGTTGATTTTGCTCTGTACCTGTCAGTTTCCCGTATGTGAATGTTGATTTTACTCTGTAACCGTCAGTTCCTGGTATGTGAATGGTGACTTTCCTCTGTACCTGTCAATTCCTGGCATGTGAAGTTTGATTCTACTCTGCACCTGTCAGTTCCTGGTATGTGAATGTTGATTTGACTCTGTGTCTGTCAGTTCCTGGTATGTGAATATTGATTTTTCTCTGTACCTGTCAATTCCTAGTATGTCAATGTTGATTCAACTCTGTACCTGTCAGTACCTGGTATGTGAATGTTGATTTTACTCTGTACATGTCAGTTCCTGGTATGTGAATGTTCATTTTACTCTGTACATGCCAGTTCTTGGTTTGTGAATGTTGATTTTACTTGGTACCTGTCAATTGCTTGTCTGTCATTGTTGATTCTACTCTGTACCTGTCAGTACCTGGTACGTGAATGTTGATTTTACTCTGATCGTGCCAGTTCCTGGTGTGTGAATGTTGATTTTACTCTGTACCTGTCAATTCCTGGTATATGAATGTTTATTTTACAATGTATCTGTCAGTACCTGGTATGTGAATGTTGATTGTACTCTGTACCTGTCAGATCCTGGTATGTGAATGCTGAATTGACTCTGTATCTGTCAGTTCCTGGAATGTCAATGTTGATTCTACTCTTTACCTGTCAGTTCCTGGTATGTGAATGTTGACTTTACTCTGTACCTGTCAGTTACTGGTATGTGAATGTTGACTTTACTCTGTACCTGTCAGTTACTGGTATGTGAATGTTGATTTTACTCTGTACCTGTCAATTCCCTGTATGTCAATTTTAATTCTACTCTGTACCAATCTGTACCTGGTATGTGAATGTTGACTAGACTCTGTACCTGTCAGTCACTGGTATGTCAATGTTGATTTTACAATGTACCTGTCAGTACCTGGTATGTGAATGCTGATTTTACTCTGTCCCTGTCAAGTCCTGGAATGTGAATGTTGATTTTACTCTGTACCGGTCAGTTTTTGGTATGTGAATGTTGATTTTACTCTGTACCGGGCAATTCCTGGTATGTCAATGTTGATTTTACTCTGTACCTGTCAGTACCTGGTATGTGATGGTTGATTTTACTCCATACCTGCCAGTTCCCTGTATGTAAATGTTGATTTTACACAGTACCTGTCAATTCCTGGTATGTGAATGTTGATTCTACAATGTACCTGTCAGTACCTGGTATGTGAATGTTGATTTTACTCTGTACCTGCCAATTCCTGGTGTGTGAATGTTGATTTTACTCTATACCTGTCAATTCCTGGTATGTCAATGTTGATTCTACTCTTTCCCTGTCAGTTCCTGGTATGTGAATGTTGATTTGACTCTTTACCAGTCAATTCCTGGTATGTCAATGTTGATTCTACTCTTTACCTGTCAGTTCATGGTATGTGAATGTTGATTTGACTCTGTACCTGTCAATTCCCGGTATGTCAATGTTGATTCTACTATTTACCTATCAGTTACTGGTATGTGAATGTTCATTGTACTCTGTACCTGTCAGATCCTGGTATGTGAATGCTGGTTTGACTCTGTATCTGTCAGTTCCTGGAATGTCAATGTTGATTCTACTCTTTACCTGTCAGTTCCTGGTATGTGAATGTTGACTTTACTCTGTACCTGTCAGTTACTGGTATGTGAATGTTGATTTTACTCTGTACCTGTCAATTCCCTGTATGTCAGTTTTAATTCTAATCTGTACCAATCTGTACCTGGTATGTGAATGTTGACTTGACTCTGTACCTGTCAGTTACTGGTATGTAAATGTTGATTTTACTCTGTACCTGTCAGATCCTGGTATGTGAATGCTGATTTGACTCTGTATCTGTCAGTTCCCTGAATGTCAATGTTGATTCTACTCTTTACCTGTCAGTTCCTGGTATGTGAATGTTGACTTTACTCTGGACCTGTCAGTTACTGGTATGTGAATGTTGATTTTACTCTGTACCTGTCAATTCCCTGTATGTCAATTTTAATTCTACTCTGTACCAATCTGTACCTGGTATGTGAATGTTGACTTGACTCTGTACCTGTCAGTTACTGGGATGTAAATGTTGATTTTACAATGTACCTGTCAGTACCTGGTATGTGAATGCTGATTTTACTCTGTACCTGTCAGTTCCTTGTATGTGAATGTTGATTTTACTCTGTACCTGTCAAGTCCTGGAATGTGAAGGTTGATTTTACCCTGTACCTGTCAGTTTTTGGTATGTGAATGTTGATTTTACTCTGCACCGGGCAATTCCTGGTATGTCAATGTTGATTTTACTCTGTACCTGTCAGTACCTGGTATGTGATGGTTGATTTTACTCCATACCTGCCAGTTCCCTGTATGTAAATGTTGATTTTACACAGTACCTGTCAATTCCTGGTATGTGAATGTTGATTCTGCAATGTACCTGTCAGTACCTGGTATGTGAATGTTGATTTTACTCTGTACCTGCCAATTCCTGGTATGTGAATGTTGATTTGACTCTGTACCTGTCAATTCCTGGTATGTCAATGTTGATTCTACTCTTTACCTGTCAGTTCCTGGTATGTGAATGTTGATTTGACTCTTTACCTGTCAGTTCCTGGTATGTGAATGTTGATTTTACTCTGTATCAGTCAATTCCTGGTATGTGAATGTTCATTTTACTCTGTACCTGTCAGTTCCTGGTATGTGAATGTTGATTTGACTCTGTATCTGTCAGTTCCTGGTATGTGAATTTTGATTTTACTCTGTATCTGTCAATTCCTGGCATGTGAATGTTGATTTTACACTTTACCTGCCAGCTCCTGGTGTGTGAATGTTGATTTTTCTCTGTACCTGTCAATTCCAGGTATGTCAAAGTTAATTCAACTCTGTACCTACCAATTCCTGGTATGTAAATGTTGATTTTACTCCGTACATGTCAAATCCTGGTATGTGAATTTTGATTCTAAAATGTACCAGTCAGGACCTGGTATGTGAATGTTGATTTTACTCTGTACCTGTCAGTTCCTAGTATGTGAATGTTGATTTTACTCTGTACCTGTCAATTCCTGGTACGTGTATGTTGATTCTGCTCTGTAACTGTCAATTCCTGGCATGTGAAGGTTGATTCTACTCTGTACCTGTCAGTTCCTGGCATGTGAATGTTGATTTTACTCTGTACCTGTCAGTTCCTGGTATGTGAATATTGATTTTACTCTGTACCTGTCAATTCCTGGTATGTGAGTGTTGATTCTACTCTGTGCCTGTCAGTTCCTGGACTGTGAATGTTGATTTTCCTCTAAATATGTCAATACCTGGTATGTGAATGTTGATTTTACTCTGTCCCTGTCAGTTGCTGGCATGTGAGTATTGATTTTACTCTGTACCTGTCAGTTCCTGGCATGTGAATGTAGATTTTACTCTGTACCTGGCAATTCCTGGCATGTCAATGTTGATTTTACTCTGTACCTGTCAGTACCTAGTATGTGAATGTTGATTGTACAATTTACCTGCCAGTTCCTGGTATGTAAATGTTGATTTTGCACTGTACCTGCCAATTCCTGGTATGTGAATGCTGATTTTACTCTGTACCTGTCAGTTCCTGGTATGTGAATGTTGATTTGACATTGTACCTGTCAGTTACTGGTATGTGAATGTTGATTTTACTCTGTACCTGTCAATTCCTGGTATGTGAATGTTGATTCTACAATGTACCTGTCAGTACCTGGTATGTGAATGTTGATTTTACTCTGTACCTGCCAATTCCTGGTATGTGAATGTTGATTTTACTCTGTACCTGTCAGTTCCTGGTATGTGAATGTTGATTTGACTCTGTACCTGTCAGTTACTGGTATGTGAATGTTGATTTTACTCTGTACCTGTCAGTTCCTGGTATGTGAATGTTGATTTTACTCTGTACCTGTCAGCTCCTGGTAAGTGAATGTTGATTTTACTCTGGACCTGTCAATTCCTTGTGTTAAGGTTGATTCTGCTCTGTACCTGTCAATACCTGAAATGCGAATGTTGATTTTACTCTGTACCTGTCAATTCCTGGTATGTGAATTTTGATTTTGCTCTGTACCTGCCTGTTCCTGGTGTGTGAATGTTGTTTTTATTTTGCACCAGGCAATTCCTGGGATGTCAACGTTGATTTTACTCTGCACCTGCCAGTTCCTGGTATGTGAATGTTGATTTTCCTCTGTATATGTCAATTTCTGGTATATGAATGTTGATTCTGCAATGTACCTGTCAGTACCTGGTATATGAATGTTGATTTTACTCTGCACCTGCCAGTTCCTGGTATTTGAATGTCGATTTTCCTCTGTATCTGTCAATTCCTGGTTTGTGAATGTTGATTTTACTCTGTACCTGACAATTCCTGGTGTGTGAAGGTTGATGCTACTCTGTACCTGTCAATACCTGGTATGTGTATGTTGATTCTACTTTGCACCACTCAGTTCCTGGTATGCGAATGTTGATTTTGCTCTGTACCTGTCAGTTTCCCGTATGTGAATGTTGATTTTACTCTGTAACCGTCAGTTCCTGGTATGTGAATGTTGACTTTCCTCTGTACCTGTCAATTCCTGGCATGTGAAGTTTGATTCTACTCTGCACCTGTCAGTTCCTGGTATGTGAATGTTGATTTGACTCTGTGTCTGTCAGTTCCTGGTATGTGAATATTGATTTTTCTCTGTACCTGTCAATTCCTAGTATGTCAATGTTGATTCAACTCTGTACCTGTCAGTACCTGGTATGTGAATGTTGAATTTACTCTGTAACTGCCAGTTCCTGGTTTGTGAATGTTGATTCTACAATGTACCTGTCAGTACCTGGTATGTGAATGTTGATTTAACTCTGTACCTGTCAGCTCCTGGTAAGTGAATGTTGATTTTACTCTGTACCTGTCAATACCTGGTATGTGTATGTTGATTCTACTCTGCACCTGTCAGTTCCTGAAATGCGAATGTTGATTTTACTCTGCACCTGTCAATTCCTGGTATGTGAATGTTGATTTAGCTCTGTACCTGTCAATTCCTGGTATGTGAATTTTGATTTTGCTCTGTACCTGCCTGTTCCTGGTGTGTGAATGTTGTTTTTATTTTGCACCAGGCAATTCCTGGGATGTCAACGTTGATTTTACTCTGCACCTGCCAGTTCCTGGTATGTGAATGTTGATTTTCCTCTGTATATGTCAATTTCTGGTATATGAATGTTGATTCTGCAATGTACCTGACAGTACCTGGTATATGAATGTTGATTTTACTCTTCACCTGCCAGTTCCTGATATGTGAATGTTGATTGTACTCTGTACCTGTCAGATCCTGGTATGTGAATGCTGGTTTGACTCTGTATCTGTCAAGTCCTGGAATGTCAATGTTGATTCTACTCTTTACCTGTCAGTTCCTGGTATGTGAATGTTGACTTTACTCTGTACCTGTCAGTTACTGGTATGTGAATGTTGATTTTACTCTGTACCTGTCAATTCCCTGTATGTCAGTTTTAATTCTAATCTGTACCAATCTGTACCTGGTATGTGAATGTTGACTTGACTCTGTACCTGTCAGTTACTGGTATGTAAATGTTGATTTTACTCTGTACCTGTCAGATCCTGGTATGTGAATGCTGATTTGACTCTGTATCTGTCAGTTCCCTGAATGTCAATGTTGATTCTACTCTTTACCTGTCAGTTCCTGGTATGTGAATGTTGACTTTACTCTGTACCTGTCAGTTACTGGTATGTGAATGTTGATTTTACTCTGTACCTGTCAATTCCCTGTATGTCAATTTTAATTCTACTCTGTACCAATCTGTACCTGGTATGTGAATGTTGACTTGACTCTGTACCTGTCAGTTACTGGGATGTAAATGTTGATTTTACAATGTACCTGTCAGTACCTGGTATGTGAATGCTGATTTTACTCTGTACCTGTCAGTTCCTTGTATGTGAATGTTGATTTTACTCTGTACCTGTCAAGTCCTGGAATGTGAAGGTTGATTTTACCCTGTACCTGTCAGTTTTTGGTATGTGAATGTTGATTTTACTCTGCACCGGGCAATTCCTGGTATGTCAATGTTGATTTTACTCTGTACCTGTCAGTACCTGGTATGTGATGGTTGATTTTACTCCATACCTGCCAGTTCCCTGTATGTAAATGTTGATTTTACACAGTACCTGTCAATTCCTGGTATGTGAATGTTGATTCTGCAATGTACCTGTCAGTACCTGGTATGTGAATGTTGATTTTACTCTGTACCTGCCAATTCCTGGTATGTGAATGTTGATTTGACTCTGTACCTGTCAATTCCTGGTATGTCAATGTTGATTCTACTCTTTACCTGTCAGTTCCTGGTATGTGAATGTTGATTTGACTCTTTACCTGTCAGTTCCTGGTATGTGAATGTTGATTTTACTCTGTATCAGTCAATTCCTGGTATGTGAATGTTCATTTTACTCTGTACCTGTCAGTTCCTGGTATGTGAATGTTGATTTGACTCTGTATCTGTCAGTTCCTGGTATGTGAATTTTGATTTTACTCTGTATCTGTCAATTCCTGGCATGTGAATGTTGATTTTACACTTTACCTGCCAGCTCCTGGTGTGTGAATGTTGATTTTTCTCTGTACCTACCAATTCCTGGTATGTAAATGTTGATTTTACTCCGTACATGTCAAATCCTGGTATGTGAATTTTGATTCTAAAATGTACCAGTCAGGACCTGGTATGTGAATGTTGATTTTACTCTGTACCTGTCAGTTCCTAGTATGTGAATGTTGATTTTACTCTGTACCTGTCAATTCCTGGTACGTGTATGTTGATTCTGCTCTGTAACTGTCAATTCCTGGCATGTGAAGGTTGATTCTACTCTGTACCTGTCAGTTCCTGGCATGTGAATGTTGATTTTACTCTGTACCTGTCAGTTCCTGGTATGTGAATATTGATTTTACTCTGTACCTGTCAATTCCTGGTATGTGAGTGTTGATTCTACTCTGTGCCTGTCAGTTCCTGGACTGTGAATGTTGATTTTCCTCTAAATATGTCAATACCTGGTATGTGAATGTTGATTTTACTCTGTCCCTGTCAGTTGCTGGCATGTGAGTATTGATTTTACTCTGTACCTGTCAGTTCCTGGCATGTGAATGTAGATTTTACTCTGTACCTGGCAATTCCTGGCATGTCAATGTTGATTTTACTCTGTACCTGTCAGTACCTAGTATGTGAATGTTGATTGTACAATTTACCTGCCAGTTCCTGGTATGTAAATGTTGATTTTGCACTGTACCTGCCATTCCTGGTATGTGAATGCTGATTTTACTCTGTACCTGTCAGTTCCTGGTATGTGAATGTTGATTTGACATTGTACCTGTCAGTTACTGGTATGTGAATGTTGATTTTACTCTGTACCTGTCAATTCCTGGTATGTGAATGTTGATTCTACAATGTACCTGTCAGTACCTGGTATGTGAATGTTGATTTTACTCTGTACCTGCCAATTCCTGGTATGTGAATGTTGATTTTACTCTGTACCTGTCAGTTCCTGGTATGTGAATGTTGATTTGACTCTGTACCTGTCAGTTACTGGTATGTGAATGTTGATTTTACTCTGTACCTGTCAGTTCCTGGTATGTGAATGTTGATTGTACTCTGTACCTGTCAGCTCCTGGTAAGTGAATGTTGATTTTACTCTGGACCTGTCAATTCCTTGTGTTAAGGTTGATTCTGCTCTGTACCTGTCAATACCTGAAATGCGAATGTTGATTTTACTCTGTACCTGTCAATTCCTGGTATGTGAATTTTGATTTTGCTCTGTACCTGCCTGTTCCTGGTGTGTGAATGTTGTTTTTATTTTGCACCAGGCAATTCCTGGGATGTCAACGTTGATTTTACTCTGCACCTGCCAGTTCCTGGTATGTGAATGTTGATTTTCCTCTGTATATGTCAATTTCTGGTATATGAATGTTGATTCTGCAATGTACCTGTCAGTACCTGGTATATGAATGTTGATTTTACTCTGCACCTGCCAGTTCCTGGTATTTGAATGTCGATTTTCCTCTGTATCTGTCAATTCCTGGTTTGTGAATGTTGATTTTACTCTGTACCTGACAATTCCTGGTGTGTGAAGGTTGATGCTACTCTGTACCTGTCAATACCTGGTATGTGTATGTTGATTCTACTTTGCACCAGTCAGTTCCTGGTATGCGAATGTTGATTTTGCTCTGTACCTGTCAGTTTCCCGTATGTGAATGTTGATTTTACTCTGTAACCGTCAGTTCCTGGTATGTGAATGTTGACTTTCCTCTGTACCTGTCAATTCCTGGCATGTGAAGTTTGATTCTACTCTGCACCTGTCAGTTCCATGTATGTGAATGTTGATTTGACTCTGTGTCTGTCAGTTCCTGGTATGTGAATATTGATTTTTCTCTGTACCTGTCAATTCCTAGTATGTCAATGTTGATTCAACTCTGTACCTGTCAGTACCTGGTATGTGAATGTTGAATTTACTCTGTAACTGCCAGTTCCTGGTTTGTGAATGTTGATTCTACAATGTACCTGTCAGTACCTGGTATGTGAATGTTGATTTAACTCTGTACCTGTCAGCTCCTGGTAAGTGAATGTTGATTTTACTCTGTACCTGTCAATACCTGGTATGTGTATGTTGATTCTACTCTGCACCTGTCAGTTCCTGAAATGCGAATGTTGATTTTACTCTGCACCTGTCAATTCCTGGTATGTGAATGTTGATTTTGCTCTGTACCTGTCAATTCCTGGTATGTGAATTTTGATTTTGCTCTGTACCTGCCTGTTCCTGGTGTGTGAATGTTGTTTTTATTTTGCACCAGGCAATTCCTGGGATGTCAACGTTGATTTTACTCTGCACCTGCCAGTTCCTGGTATGTGAATGTTGATTTTCCTCTGTATATGTCAATTTCTGGTATATGAATGTTGATTCTGCAATGTACCTGACAGTACCTGGTATATGAATGTTGATTTTACTCTTCACCTGCCAGTTCCTGGTATGTGAATGTTGATTTTCCTCTGTATCTGTCAATTCCTGGTTTGTGAATGTTGATTTTACTTTGTACCTGACAATTCCTGGTGTGTGAATGTTGATGCTACTCTGTACCTGTCAATACCTGGTATGTGTATGTTGATTCTACTTTCCACCAGTCAGTTCCTGGTATGCGAATGTTGATTTTGCTCTGTACCTGTCAATTCCTAGTATGTCAATGTTGATTCAACTCTGTGTCTGTCAGTTCCTGGTATGTGAATATTGATTTTTCTCTGTACCTGTCAATTCCTAGTATGTCAATGTTGATTCAACTCTGTACCTGTCAGTACCTGGTATGTGAATGTTGATTTTACTCTGTACATGTCAGTTCCTGGTATGTGAATGTTCATTTTACTCTGTACATGCCAGTTCTTGGTATGTGAATGTTGATTTTACTTGGTACCTGTCAATTGCTTGTCTGTCATTGTTGATTCTACTCTGTACCTGTCAGTACCTGGGACGTGAATGTTGATTTTACTCTGATCGTGCCAGTTCCTGGTGTGTGAATGTTGATTTTACTCTGTACCTGTCAATTCCTGGTATATGAATGTTTATTTTACAATGTACCTGTCAGTACCTGGTATGTGAATGTTGATTGTACTCTGTACCTGTCAGATCCTGGTATGTGAATGCTGATTTGACTCTGTATCTGTCAGTTCCTGGAATGTCAATGTTGATTCTACTCTTTACCTGTCAGTTCCTGGTATGTGAATGTTGACTTTACTCTGTACCTGTCAGTTACTGGTATGTGAATGTTGACTTTACTCTGTACCTGTCAGTTACTGGTATGTGAATGTTGATTTTACTCTGTACCTGTCAATTCCCTGTATGTCAATTTTAATTCTACTCTGTACCAATCTGTACCTGGTATGTGAATGTTGACTAGACTCTGTACCTGTCAGTCACTGGTATGTAAATGTTGATTTTACAATGTACCTGTCAGTACCTGGTATGTGAATGCTGATTTTACTCTGTCCCTGTCAAGTCCTGGAATGTGAAGGTTGATTTTACTCTGTACCGGTCAGTTTTTGGTATGTGAATGTTGATTTTACTCTGTACCGGGAAATTCCTGGTATGTCAATGTTGATTTTACTCTGTACCTGTCAGTACCTGGTATGTGATGGTTGATTTTACTCCATACCTGCCAGTTCCCTGTATGTAAATGTTGATTTTACACAGTACCTGTCAATTCCTGGCATGTGATTGTTGATTCTACAATGTACCTGTCAGTACCTGGTATGTGAATGTTGATTTTACTCTGTACCTGCCAATTCCTGGTGTGTGAATGTTGATTTTACTCTATACCTGTCAATTCCTGGTATGTCAATGTTGATTCTACTCTTTACCTGTCAGTTCCTGGTATGTGAATGTTGATTTTATTCTATACCAGTCAATTCCTGGTATGTCAATGTTGATTCTACTCTTTACCTGTCAGTTCATGGTATGTGAATGTTGATTTGACTCTGTACCTTTCAATTCCCGGTATGTCAATGTTGATTCTACTATTTACCTATCAGTTACTGGTATGTGAATGTTGATTGTACTCTGTACCTGTCAGATCCTGGTATGTGAATGCTGATTTGACTCTGTATCTGTCAGTTCCTGGAATGTCAATGTTGATTCTACTCTTTACCTGTCAGTTCCTGGTATGTGAATGTTGACTTTACTCTGTACCTGTCAGTTACTGGTATGTGAATGTTGATTTTACTCTGCACCTGTCAATTCCCTGTATGTCAGTTTTAATTCTAATCTGTACCAATCTGTACCTGGTATGTGAATGTTGACTTGACTCTGTACCTGTCAGTTACTTGTATGTAAATGTTGATTTTACTCTGTACCTGTCAGATCCTGGTATGTGAATGCTGATTTGACTCTGTATCTGTCAGTTCCCTGAATGTCAATGTTGATTCTACTCTTTACCTGTCAGTTCCTGGTATGTGAATGTTGACTTTACTCTGTACCTGTCAGTTACTGGTATGTGAATGTTGATTTTACTCTGTACCTGTCAATTCCCTGTATGTCAATTTTAATTCTACTCTGTACCAATCTGTACCTGGTATGTGAATGTTGACTTGACTCTGTACCTGTCAGTTACTGGGATGTAAATGTTGATTTTACAATGTACCTGTCAGTACCTGGTATGTGAATGCTGATTTTACTCTGTACCTGTCAGTTCCTTGTATGTGAATGTTGATTTTACTCTGTACCTGTCATGTCCTGGAATGTGAAGGTTGATTTTACCCTGTACCTGTCAGTTTTTGGTATGTGAATGTTGATTTTACTCTGCACCGGGCAATTCCTGGTATGTCAATGTTGATTTTACTCTGTACCTGTCAGTACCTGGTATGTGATGGTTGATTTTACTCCATACCTGCCAGTTCCCTGGCTGTAAATGTTGATTTTACACAGAACCTGTCAATTCCTGGTATGTGAATGTTGATTCTGCAATGTACCTGTCAGTACCTGGTATGTGAATGTTGATTTTACTCTGTACCTGCCAATTCCTGGTATGTGAATGTTGATTTGACTCTGTACCTGTCAATTCCTGGTATGTCAATGTTGATTCTACTCTTTACCTGTCAGTTCCTGGTATGTGAATGTTGATTTGGCTCTTTACCTGTCAGTTCCTGGTATGTGAATGTTGATTTTACTCTGTATCAGTCAATTCCTGGTATGTGAATGTTCATTTTACTCTGTACCTGTCAGTTCCTGGTATGTGAATGTTGATTTGACTCTGTATCTGTCAGTTCCTGGTATGTGAATTTTGATTTTACTCTGTATCTGTCAATTCCTGGCATGTGAATGTTGATTTTACACTTTACCTGCCAGCTCCTGGTGTGTGAATGTTGATTTTTCTCTGTACCTGTCAATTCCAGGTATGTCAAAGTTAATTCAACTCTGTACCTACCAATTCCTGGTATGTAAATGTTGATTTTACTCCGTACATGTCAAATCCTGGTATGTGAATTTTGATTCTAAAATGTACCAGTCAGGACCTGGTATGTGAATGTTGATTTTACTCTGTACCTGTCAGTTCCTAGCATGTGAATGTTGATTTTACTCTGTACCTGTCAATTCCTGGTACGTGTATGTTGATTCTGCTCTGTAACTGTCAATTCCTGGCATGTGAAGGTTGATTCTACTCTGTACCTGTCAGTTCCTGGCATGTGAATGTTGATTTTACTCTGCACCTGTCAGTTCCTGGTATGTGAATGTTGATTTTACTCTGTACCTGTCAATTCCTGGTATGTGAGTGTTGATTCTACTCTGTGCCTGTCAGTTCCTGGACTGTGAATGTTGATTTTCCTCTAAATATGTCAATACCTGGTATGTGAATGTTGATTTTACTCTGTCCCTGTCAGTTGCTGGCATGTGAGTATTGATTTTACTCTGTACCTGTCAGTTCCTGGCATGTGAATGTAGATTTTACTCTGTACCTGGCAATTCCTGGCATGTCAATGTTGATTTTACTCTGTACCTGTCAATTCCTAGTCTGTCAATGTTGATTCAACAATGTACCTGTCAGTACCTGGTATGTGAATGTTGATTTTACTCTGTACATGTCAGTTCCTGGTATGTGAATGTTCATTTTACTCTGTACATGCCAGTTCTTGGTATGTGAATGTTGATTTTAATTGGTACCTGTCAATTGCTTGTCTGTCATTGTTGATTCTACTCTGTACCTGTCAGTACCTGGTACGTGAATGTTGATTTTACTCTGATCGTGCCAGTTCCTGGTGTGTGAATGTTGATTTTACTCTGTACCTGTCAATTCCTATTATGTGAATGTTGATTTTACTCTGTACCTGTCAGTTCCTATTATGTGAATGTTGATTTTACTCTGTACCTGTCAAGTCCTGGAATGTGAAGGTTGATTTTACCCTGTACTGTCAGTTTTTGGTATGTGAATGTTGATTTTACTCTGTACCGGGCAATTCCTGGTATGTCAATGTTGATTTTACTCTGTACCTGTCAGTACCTGGTATGTGATGGTTGATTATACTCCATACCTGCCAGTTCCCTGTATGTCAGTTTTAATTCTAATCTGTACCAATCTGTACCTGGTATGTGAATGTTGACTTGACTCTGTACCTGTCAGTTACTGGTATGTAAATGTTGATTTTACTCTGTACCTGTCAGATCCTGGTATGTGAATGCTGATTTGACTCTGTATCTGTCAGTTCCCTGAATGTCAATGTTGATTCTACTCTTTACCTGTCAGTTCCTGGTATGTGAGTGTTGACTTTACTCTGTCCCTGTCAGTTACTGGTATGTGAATGTTGACTTTACTCTGTACCTGTCAGTTACTGGTATGTCAATGTTGATTTTACTCTGTACCTGTCAGTACCTGGTATGTGATGGTTGATTTTACTCCATACCTGCCAGTTCCCTGTATGTAAATGTTGATTTTACACAGTACCTGTCAATTCCTGGTATGTGAATGTTGATTTTACTCTGTACCTGTCAGTTCCTATTATGTGAATGTTGATTTTACTCTGTACCTGTCAAGTCCTGGAATGTGAAGGTTGATTTTACCCTGTACTGTCAGTTTTTGGTATGTGAATGTTGATTTTACTCTGTACCGGGCAATTCCTGGTATGTCAATGTTGATTTTACTCTGTACCTGTCAGTACCTGGTATGTGATGGTTGATTATACTCCATACCTGCCAGTTCCCTGTATGTCAGTTTTAATTCTAATCTGTACCAATCTGTACCTGGTATGTGAATGTTGACTTGACTCTGTACCTGTCAGTTACTGGTATGTAAATGTTGATTTTACTCTGTACCTGTCAGATCCTGGTATGTGAATGCTGATTTGACTCTGTATCTGTCAGTTCCCTGAATGTCAATGTTGATTCTACTCTTTACCTGTCAGTTCCTGGTATGTGAATGTTGACTTTACTCTGTCCCTGTCAGTTACTGGTATGTGAATGTTGACTTTACTCTGTACCTGTCAGTTACTGGTATGTCAATGTTGATTTTACTCTGTACCTGTCAGTACCTGGTATGTGATGGTTGATTTTACTCCATACCTGCCAGTTCCCTGTATGTAAATGTTGATTTTACACAGTACCTGTCAATTCCTGGTATGTGAATGTTGATTCTACAATGTACCTGTCAGTACCTGGTATGTTAATGCTGATTTTACTCTGTACCTGTCAGTTCCTATTATGTGAATGTTGATTTTACTCTGTACCTGTCAGTTTTTGGTATGTGAATGTTGATTTTACTCTGTACCTGCCAATTCCTGGTATGTGAATGCTGATTTTACTCTGTACCTGTCAGTTCCTGGTATGTGAATGTTGATTTGACTCTGTACCTGTCAGTTACTGGTATGTGAATGTTGATTTTACTCTGTACCTGTCAGTTCCTGGTATGTGAATGTTGATTGTACTCTGTACCTGTCAGCTCCTGCTAAGTGAATGTTGATTTTACTCTGTACCTGTCAATTCCTTGTGTCAAGGTTGATTCTGCTCTGTACCTGTCAATACCTGAAATGCGAATGTTGATTTTACAATGTACCTGTCAATTCCTGGTATGTGAATTTTGATTTTGCTCTGTACCTGCCTGTTCCTGGTGTGTGAATGTTGTTTTTATTTTGCACCAGGCAATTCCTGGGATGTCAACGTTGATTTTACTCTGCACCTGCCTGTTCCTGGCATGTGAATGTTGATTCTCCTCTGTATATGTCAATTTCTGGTATATGAATGTTGATTCTGCAATGTACCTGTCAGTGCCTGGTATATGAATGTTGATTTTACTCTGCACCTGCCAGTTCCTGGTATTTGAATGTCGATTTTCCTCTGTATCTGTCAATTCCTGGTTTGTGAATGTTGATTTTACTCTGTACCTGACAATTCCTGGTGTGTGAAGGTTGATGCTACTCTGTACCTGTCAATACCTGGTATGTGTATGTTGATTCTACTTTGCACCAGTCAGTTCCTGGTATGCGAATGTTGATTTTGCTCTGTACCTGTCAGTTTCCCGTATGTGAATGTTGATTTTACTCTGTAACCGTCAGTTCCTGGTATGTGAATGTTGACTTTCCTCTGTACCTGTCAATTCCTGGCATGTGAAGTTTGATGCTACTCTGCACCTGTCAAAACCTGGTATGTGAATGTTGATTTTACTCTGTGTCTGTCAGTTCCTGGTATGTGAATATTGATTTTTCTCTGTACCTGTCAATTCCTAGTATGTCAATGTTGATTCAACTCTGTACCTGTCAGTACCTGGTATGTGAATGTTGAATTTACTCTGTAACTGCCAGTTCCTGGTATGTGAATGTTGATTCTACAATGTACCTGTCAGTACCTGGTATGTGAATTTTGATTTTACTCTGTACCTGTCAGCTCCTGGTATGTGAATGTTGATTTTACTCTGTACCTGTCAATACCTGGTATGTGTATGTTGATTCTACTCAGCACCTGTCAGTTCCTGAAATGCGAATGTTGATTTTACTCTGTACCTGTCAATTCCTGGTATGTGAATGTTGATTTTGCTCTGTACCTGTCAATTCCTGGTATGTGAATTTTGATTTTGCTCTGTACCTGCCTGTTCCTGGTGTGTGAATGTTGTTTTTATTTTGTACCAGGCAATTCCTGGGATGTCAACGTTGATTTTACTCTGCACCTGCCAGTTCCTGGTATGTGAATGTTGATTTTCCTCTGTATATGTCAATTTCTGGTATATGAATGTTGATTCTGCAATGTACCTGTCAGTACCTGGTATATGAATGTTGATTTTACTCTGCACCTGCCAGTTCCTGGTATGTGAATGTTGATTTTCCTCTGTATCTGTCAATTCCTGGTTTGTGAATGTTGATTTTACTCTGTACCTGACAATTCCTGGTGTGTGAATGTTGATGCTACTCTGTACCTGTCAATACCTGGTATGTGTATGTTGATTCTACTTTGCACCAGTCAGTTCCTGGTATGTGAATGTTGATTTGACTCTGTGTCGGTCAGTTCCTGGTATGTGAATATTGATTTTTCTCTGTACCTGTCAATTCCTAGTATGTCAATGTTGATTCAACTCTGTACCTGTCAGTACCTGGTATGTGAATGTTGATTTTACTCTGTACATGTCAGTTCCTGGTATGTGAATGTTCATTTTACTCTGTACATGCCAGTTCTTGGTATGTGAATGTTGATTTTACTTGGTACCTGTCAATTGCTTGTCTGTCATTGTTGATTCTACTCTGTACCTGTCAGGACCTGGTACGTGAATGTTGATTTTACTCTGATCGTGCCAGTTCCGGGTGTGTGAATGTTGATTTTACTCTGTACCTGTCAATTCTTGGTATATGAATGTTGATTTTACAATGTACCTGTCAGTACCTGGTATGTGAATTTTGATTTTACTCTGTAACTGTCAATTCCTGGTATGTCAATTTTGATTCTAGTCTTTACCTGTCAGTACCTGGTATGTGAATGTTGATTTTACACTGTACCCGCCGGTTCCTGGTATGTGAATGTTGATTTGACTCTCTATCTGTCAATTCCAGGTATGTGAAGTTTGATTCTACTCTGTATTCTTTTGGGCAGCAGTTTTGGCAGAAGCGGAGGTACGGAGCGAACTTGCAGCTGAGAGGCCAGTTTCCGTGTAAGTTAAAGTTAATTCCCTTTTGTTTCTGGAGGACCAGGGGACTGCTGGGTAAGTAAAAACTATATATTTGGGCCGGTTGGAAGTCACTTTCTTTTGGGCAGCAGCTTTGACAGAAGTGAAGGTACGGAGCGAACTTGCAGCTGAGAGGTCAGTTTTGCGGATAAGTTAAAGTAAATTCCCTTTTGTTTTCGGAGGACCAGGGGACTGCTGGGTAAGTAAAAACTATATATTTGGGACGGTTTAAAATCACTTTCTTTTGGGCAGCAGCTTTGACAGAAGTGAAGGTACGGAGCGAACTTGCAGCTGAGAGGTCAGTTTTGCGGGTAAGTTAAAGTAAATTCCCTTTTGTTTTCGGAGGACCAGGGGACTGCTGGGTAAGTAAAAACTATATATTTGAGCGGTGGCTGTACCCGAGACACTAAACGTGTAGTGTCTCCCACCCGCCCTCCTCCTCAAACCAAAAAAAGGGCTCTGGTGTCTTGATAAGGTAAGCTTTATATTTAAAAAGTTCTGTCCGTCGGATTTCTAAGTTAACAAGTTTTGACCTTTTTTTTGTCTTTTCAGTAGATTTGTTGGGAATTTAGAATAGTGGGAATGGAGGTTAAGGCAGTTGTATGTTCCTCCTGCAGAATATGGGAGGTAAGGGTCGCCAAGAGTGTCCTTGCTGACTGCATCTGCGGGAAGTGCACCCAACTCCAGCTCCTCGAGAACCGCGTTCGGGAACTGGAGCTGGAGCTGGATGAACTTCGAATCATTCAGGAGGCGGAGGAGGTTATTGAGAGGAGTTATGGGGTGGTACTCACACCTCAGGTAAAAGAAGTAGGTAGATGGGTTACCGTTAGGGAAAGGAGAGGGATCCAGCAGGCAGTGCAGGGATCCCCTGTGGCCGTTTCCCTCAACAACAGGTATACCGTTTTGGATACTGTTGCGGGGGACGACTTACCAGGGGTAAGCAATGGGGTACAGGTCTCTGGCACAGAGTCTGTCCCTGTTGCTCAGAAGGGATGGGGGAAGAGGAGCAGAGCATTAGACATTGGGGACGCCATAGTTAGGGGAACAGATAGGAGGTTCTGTGGGAACGAGAGAGACTCACAGTTGTTGTGTTGCCTCCCAGGTGCTAGGGTTCGTGATGTCTCGGATCGTGTTTTTGGGATCCTTAAGGGGGAGGGGGAGCAGTCCCAAGCAGTGGTCCACATAGGCACCAAAGACATAGGTAGGAAGAGAGATGGGGATTTAAGGCAGAAATTCAGGGAGCGAGAACAAACAGAGTCGTTATCTCTGGGTTGTTACCCGTTCCACGTGCCAGCGAAGCGAGGAATAGGGAGAGAGAGGAGTTGAACACGTGGCTGCAAGAATGGTGCAGCAGGGAGGGTTTTGGTTTCCTGGATAATTGGGGCTCTTACTGGGGCAGGTGGGACCTCTACAAACAGGATGGACTTTATCTGAACCAGAAGGGTACCAACATCCTGGGGGGCGGAGTGGGGGGGGTGGAGAGAGATTTGCTAGTGCTCTTCGGGGGGGTTTAAACTAATTCAGCAGGGGAATGGGAACCTAAAATCTAGTTCCAGTGTACAGGATGTTGAGAGTAGTGAGGTCAGGGATAAGGTTAAAAGGACGCAAGAGGGCACTGTCAAGCAAGTACTTGGTTTAAAGTGCATCTACTTCAACGCCAGGAGCATCCGCAATAAGGTGGGTGAGCTTGCAGCATAGGTTGGTACCTGGGATCGCGATGTTGTGGCCATTTCAGAGACATGGGTAGAGCAGGGGCAGGAATGGATGTTGCAGGTTCTGGGATTTAGATATTTCAGTAAGAACCCAGAAGATGGTAAAAGGTGGTGGGTGGGGTGGGGGGGGGGGCGGTGGTTGTGGCATTGTTAGTCAAGGAGAGTATTCCAGCGGAAGAAAGGACGTTTGAGGACTCGTCTACTGAGGTAGTATGGGCCGAGGTTAGAAACAGGAGAGGAGAGGTCACCCTGCTGGGAGTCTTCTATAGACCTTCGAATAGTTCCAGAGATGTAGAGGAAAGGATAGCGAAGATAATTCTCGACAGGGGCGAGAATAACAGGGTAGTTGTTATGGGGGACTTTAACTTTCCAAAAATTGACTGGAAATACTATAGTTCGAGTACTTCAGATGGGTCAGTTTTTGTCCAGTGTGTGCAGGAGGGTTTTCTGACACAGTATTTAGACAGGCCAACCAGGGGCGATGCCACATTGGATTTTTTAATGGGAAATGAACCCGGCCAGGTGTTAGGTTTAGATGTAGGTGAGCACTTTAGTGATAGTGATCGCAATTCGGTTAGGTTTACCTTAGCGATGGGCAGGGACAGGTATATATCGCAGGACAAGAAATATAGCTGGGGGAAAGGAAATTATGATGCGATTAGGCAAGATTTAGGATGCGTAGGATGGGGAAGGAAACTGCAGGGGATGGGCACAATCGAAATTTGGAGCTTATTCAAGGAGCAGCTACTGCCTGTCCTTGATAAGTATGTACCTGTGAGGCAGGGAGGAAGTTGTCGAGCGAGGGATCCGTGGTTTACTAAAGAAGTTGAAGCGCTTGTCAAGAGGAAGAAGAAGACTTATGTTAGCATGAGACGTGAAGGCTCAGTTAGGGCGCTTGAGAGTTACAAGCTAGCCAGGAAGTTTCTAAAGGGAGAGCTAAGAAGAACAAGGAGAGGACACGAGAAGTCATTGGGGAATAGGATCAAGGAAAACCCTAAGGCTTTCTTTCGGTATATCAGGAATAAAAGAATGACTAGAGTTAAATTAGGGCCAATCAAGGATAGTCGTGGGAAGTTGTGTGTGGAATCAGAAGAGATAGGGGAAGCGTTAAATGAATATTTTATGTCAGTATTTACAGTAGAGAAAGAAAATGTTGTCGAGGAGAATAATAAGATTCAGACTACTCGGCTAGATGAGATTGAGGTTCACAAGGAGGAGGGGTTAGCAATTCTGGGAAGTATGAAAATAGATGAGTCCCCTGGGCCAGATGGGATTTATCCTAGGATTCTCTAGGAAGCCAGGGAAGAGATTGCAGAGCCTTTGTCCTTGATCTTTATGTCGTCATTGTCGACAGGAATAGTGCCGGAAGACTGGAGGATAGCAAATGTTGTCCCCTTGTTCAAGAAGGGGAGTAGAGACAGCCCTGGTAATTATAGACCTGTGAGCCTTACTTCGGTTGTGGGTAAAATGTTGGAAAAGGTTATAAGAGACAGGATTTATAATCATCTTGAAAAGAATAAGTTCATTAGCGATAGTCAGCACGGTTTTGTGAAGGTAGGTCGTGCCTCACAAACCTTATTGCGTTTTTCGAGAAGGTGACCAAACAGGTGGATGAGGGGAAAGCAGTGGATGTGTTGTATGTGGATTTCAGTAAGGCGTTTGATAAGGTTCCCCACGGTAGGCTATTGCAGAAAATACGGAAGTATGGGGTTGAAGGTGATTTAGAGCTTTGGATCAGAAATTGGCTAGCTGAAAGAAGACAGAGGGTGGTGGTTGATGGCAAATGTTCAACCTGGAGTTTAGTTACTAGTGGTGTACCGCAAGGATCTGTTTTGGGGCCACTGCTGTTTGTCATTTTTATAAATGACCTGGATAAGGGTGTAGAAGGGTGGGTTAGTAAATTTGCGGATGACACTAAGATCGGTGGAGTTGTGGATAGTGCCGAAGGATGTTGTAGGGTACAGAGGGACATAGATAGGCTGCAGAGCTGGGCTGAGAGATGGCAAATGGAGTTTAATGCGGAAAAGTGTAGGTGATTCTCTTTGGAAGGAGTAACAGGAATACAGAGTACTGGGCTAATGTGAAGATTCTTGGTAGTGTAGATGAGCAGAGAGATCTTGGTGTCCAGGTACATAAATTCCTGAAAGTTGCCACCCAGGTTAATAGGGCTGTTAAGAAGGCATATGGTGCGTTGGCTTTTATTAGTAGGGGGATCGAGTTTCGGAGCCACGAGGTCATGCTGCAGCTGTACAAAACTCTGGTGAGGCCGCACCTGGAGTATTGCGTGCAGTTCTGGTCACCGCATTATAGGAAGGATGTGGAAGCTTTGGAAAGGGTGCAGAGGAGATTTGTTAGGATGTTGCCTGGTATGGAGGGAAGTCTTACGAGGAAAGGCTGAGGGACTTGAGGATGTTTTCTTTGGAGAGAAGGAGGAGGAGAGGTGACTTAATAGAGACATATAAGATAATCAGAGGGTTAGATCGGGTGGATAGTGAGAGTCATTTTCCTCGGATGGTGATGGCAAACACGAGGGGACATAGATTTAAGTTGAGGGGTGATAGATATAGAACAGATGTTAGAGGTATTTTCTTTACTCAGAGAGTAGTAGGGGCGTGGAACGGCCTGCCTGCAACAGTCGTGGACTCGCCAACTGTAGGGGCATTGAAGTGGTCATTGGATAGACATATGGATGAAAATGGAAGAGAGTCGGTCAGATGGCTTCACAGGTCGGCGCAACATCGAGGGCAGAAGGGCCTGTACTGCGCTGTAATGTTCTAATTTTCTTCTAATGCACCTGTCTGTTCCTGGTATGTGAATGTTGATTTGACTCTGTCCCTGTCAGTTTCTGGTCTGTGAATGTTGATTTTGCTCTGTACCTGTCAGTTCCTGGTATGTGAATGTTGATTTTCCTCTGTACCTGTCTCTTTCTGGGACGTGATATGTGGTTTCCACTGTACCTGTTAGTTCCCTGGTATGTGAATTTTGATTTTACTCTGTTCCTGTCAGTTTCTGGTCTGTGAATGTTGATTTTGCTGTGTACCTGGCTGTTCCCTGTATGTGATATGTGTTTTACACTGTACCTGTCATTCGTTGGTATGTGAACGTCGGTTTTAGACTGTACCTAAAAATGTCTGGTATTGAAATGTATATTTCTTTCTGTAACTGTCAGTGTCTGGTATGTGAGTGTGGTTTTCACTCTGAATGGAATCATAGAAAGATTACAGGACAGAAGGAGGCCATTCAGTCCATCATGCCTGCGGTAGGTCTCTGGAAGTGCAACTGACCTCGTTCCACTTACCCCATCTTTTCCCGCTACTCCTGCAGCTGTTTTTTTCCTCTTCAGATAATTTTCCCAATACCCTTTTGAGAGCCACGAATGAATCTGCCTCCACCAGGCATTCAGGCAGTGCTTTGCAGATCCGAACAACTCCCTGCATAAAAACGCTTTCCCTCATAGCATCTTTGGTTCATTTAGTAAGCACCTTAAATCTGCGCACTGGTTCTCCACAGTTCTTCATTCTTCATCCGCCGTTCACTTGCTCAAAGAATTTCAATGAATTGTTCTTAGTTTATACGAAAATGAGTTGGTTTTCTGACATATTTCACCATTCATTTCATTTCAGCATCAGTCAGATACCGCCCAAACCCTCAGTGAGGACTCTACACTCTACGCAACGGTGAAGGTGTAGATTATTTGCAGATCACTTGGGCACAAGGCGCACCCTCTCAAAGAGCAGTCCGGTGCCAGGAAACATGACGCTCATTAGCATGTCGGTCAATATTATCCGATACATTGTGTGTTTGCGAAAAGCTAGCTTGATAAATAGAATCTGAAACAAAAGTTCTACCCGAATCTTCGTATGGAGGTTCCTTCATATGCCAATCGAAGAAGTCTTTTGGAACATAGGAGACAGAAGTAAGCCATTCTTGCCATCTAACCTCAATTACTCATTTGGTTTAAAATTACAAGTCGCTCGATCTGTTCTCCATTCAATGTTCTGTACTCAAGCCTAGTCTATGAAATCGATCCTTATAATTTAACCCTCTGAGCCCGGTATCAGTCTGGTCAATCTGTATGCAACCTCTCCAAGGCTGATACATCCTTCCTGAGGTGTAATGACCAGAACTGAACCTGGTTACTTCAGGTGGGGTCTTACTTTACTCGCATAAAACTGAAGGATAACTTCCACCCAGTGTATGCCCAACGTTCTTGACGTAAATGCGACTTCACCACTGCTTCCGTGCAGTTTGGAAATTTGAACAGTTGGTTATTCTGATTAATGGGTGGGGGGGGGGGATGCACAATTGTGTGGATGCTTACAGTGCCCATCTTGGGCTGGGGGACAGGGGTGGTGGGGTGTGGGTCTTTGAAAGGGTTTCAGCGGTAAAATAAATCTGTTGAGACCCGCCACATTAAAGATGGGATCTCGCAATGTCGGGATATTGTAATAGGTTTGGAAGATGCATGAGATCATTCCCCACCTTTAGTGAACAATCCATCTCCCACTCCCTCCACTCCCTCTAACAGAATTTTGATCTCATTATCCTGGTATGAAAGGAGGCAGAGTCAATTCTGTAGGTACTGGGAATTAAGTGCATTCTGATCCGAGCGCCAAGTGGTGGAGGTGGGTTGGAGGAATGTAGTGATAAGGATCAGATGAGCCTCGTGAAAAGCAACCTATTCCCTTCCATCGATACTAATGTTGTTCTGTTATGTTATAACTGTGGGGTTGTCCCCTTCTTCCGCCAGATTTTCCTCACTGCACTAAGACCAGACAATGCATAATTCCCAGAAAAAAAGACAATACTCTGCCACAGTATGACAGGAGAATTTGGTTGCGTTTGCTGCTGGCGACGCCTTGTTGCATTTAGTGGCATTTAAAATGCATTGATAGTTTAATAAAATTATTTGAATTTCATTGCACAGCAACACTGCGCTTTCAGCTTCTCAATACATTAGAATTAGAATTAGAATTAGAACAGTACAGCGCAGTACAGGCCCTTCGGCCCCCGATATTGCGCCGACCTGTGAAACCATCTGACCTACAGTATTCCATTTTCATCCATATGTCTATCCAATGACCACTTAAATGCCCTTAAGGTTGGAGAGTCTATTACTGTTGCAGGCAGGGCGTTCCACGCCCCTACTACTCTGAGTAAAGAAACTACCTCTAACATCTGTCCTATATAGATCACCCCTCAACTTAAAGCTATGTCCCCTCGTGTTTGCCATCACCATCCGAGGAAAAAGGCTCTCACTATAAACCCTATCTAACCCTCTGATTATCTTGTCTGTCTCTATTAAGTCACCTCTCCTCCTCCTTCTCTCCAACGAAAACAACCCCAAGTCCCTCAGCCTTTCCTCGTAAGACCTTCCTTCTATACCAGGCAACATCCTAGTAAATCTCCTCTGCACCCTTTCCAAAGCTTCCACATCCTTCCTATAATGCGGTGACCAGAACTGCACGCAATACTCCAGGTGCGGCCTCACCAGAGTTTTGTACAGCTGCATCATGACCTCGTGGCTCCGAAACTCGATCCCCCTACTAATAAAAGCTAACACACCATATGCCTTCTTAACAGCCCTATTAACCTGGGTTGCAACTTTCAGGGATTTATGTACCTGGACACCAAGATCTCTCTGCTCATCTACACTACCAAGAATCTTCCCATTAGCCCAGTACTCTGCATTGGTGTTACTCCTTCCAAAGTGAATCAACTCACACTTCTCCGCATTAAACGCCATTTGCCATCTCTCAGCCCAGCTCTGCAGCCTATCTATGTCCCTCTGTACCCTACAACACCCTTCGACACTATCCACAACTCCACCGACCTTCGTGTCATCCGCAAATTTACTAACCCACGCTTCTACACCCTCATCCAGGTCGTTTATAAAAATGACAAACAGCAGTGACCCCAAAACAGAACCTTGCGGTACACCACTTGTAACTAAACTCCAGGATGAACATTTGCCATCAACCACCACCCTCTGTCTTCTTTCAGCTAGCCAATTTCTGATCCAAAGCTCTAAATCACCTTCAACCCCATACTTCCGTATTTTCTGCAATAGCCTACCGTGGGGAACCTTATCAAACGCCTTACTGAAATCCATATACACCACATCCACGGCCTTACCCTCATCCACCTGTTTGGTCACCTTCTCGAAAAACTCAATAAGGTTTGTGAGGCACGACCTACCCTTCACAAAACCGTGCTGACTATCTGTAATGAACTTATTCTTTTCAAGATGATTATTAATCCTATCTCTTATAACCTTTTCCAACATTTTACCCACAACCGAAGTGAGGCTCACAGGTCTATAATTACCAGGGCTGTCTCTACTCCCCTTCTTGAACAAGGGGACAACATTTGCCATCCTCCAGTCCTCCGGCACTACTCCTGTCGACAATGACGACATAAAGATCAACAACAACGGCTCTGCAATCTCCTCCTTGGCTTCCCAGAGAATCCTAGGATAAATCCCATCTGGCCCAGGGGACTTATCTATTTTCACTCTTTCCAAAATTGATAACACCTCCTCCTTGTGAATCTCAATCCCCTCTAGCCTAGTAGGCTGTATCTCAGTAATCTCCTCGGCAACATTTTCTTTCTCTACTGTAAATACTGACGAAACATATTCATTTAACGCTTCCCCTATCTCCTCTGATTCCGCGCACAACTTCCCACTACTCTCCTTGATTGGCCCTGTTCTAACTCTTATCATTCTTTTATTCCTGATATACCTATAGAAAGCCTTAGGGTTTTCTTTGATCCTATCCGCCAATGACTTCTCGTGTCCTCTCTTTGCTCTTCTTAGCCCTCCCTTTCGATCCTTACTGGCTAGCTTGTAACTCTCAAGCGCCCTAACTGAGCCTTCACGTCTCATCCTAACATAAGCCGGCCTCTTCCTCTTGACAAGCGCTTCAACTTCTTGAGTAAACCATCTAATATAACTCACACAATCATTTGCAAATGAAATCTCTCTAAATATGTTGTCTGAGTTCATCATCACTAAATTTATGACATCTGTCTCTCTCTCTCATTTCTCTTTCTATGCTGGTATCTTCTCTTGTGTAACTAAGAGTAATTGAAGTTTTGAACCAATTGTCTTTTGAAAGTTAATATTGAATCTGCTTTCAGAAACCTGTCATTCAGTGAATTCCAAACATAACATGTCCCTGCCTATTTGTTTCAACCTTCTGTTAGTGTGAGCAGTCTCTCCTCATGTCTCCAAACTGAAGGAAAGATGTTGAATACAATTAATTTTTCCAGGACAGCAGTGGCAGAGGAGCTGAAACCTGCTGAATTTGGACAAGCAATGAAAGAAATTCAGTCTGAATCCCCCAGGAGAGCAGAGGAAAGAAACAGTCAGGAAGCAAATGGAAACATGTGACATGTTATTGTAGTAGCAAATGCTCTGTCAAGATGTGGAGATCGTTATCGCTGAACTTTATATAAACTGGAAGTAAAAAAATGGAAGATCTTTAACACAATTGGTGTTAAATGGCCATTTTCCAGCTTTGTAAAGCCTTGTAAAATTAAACTGGAAAATGTTAAGAACGTTTTTTTTGAATGATTACAGGGTAATGCATAAATACAGCAGCATCAAATAAAGTACAAACAATCTGTTTCAAATATAACTGTAAATATGTGTCAGAATTGTTGTGTGAAGTGTCAGCAGTTGCCAATCTTCTCTTGGCTGCATCATAAACCTGGCTCTAGTTTCAGGCTTTGTCAAACAGTGGAATTGAAAATCCGAATAAATACTGCTTCTTTATACTGCAGTTAAACAGGCCTCTCAAGTAAAAACTCGTTGCCAGAATTTCAAGGTTACCACAGTCATTGTCCGAACGTTCTGTTAACTCGAGGTGAATAGTGAAAGACATTAATACAATTTGTGTTCAATGGCCATTATCCAATTCGGCCCCTCCATGTTTTAAAATAAGAGCAGTTTTTCTGCACCGTTAATGAGGTATTGGGGGAGGGAGGGAGACAGACAGACAGACAGACAGGTTTCTGTTTAGAATGGGACATTTGGGATATAGCTGGAATATCCCTGCCTCCCCCATTCCTTGTTCACACCTTGGATTCTCCCATACATGGGAGGGAGTGTCCAGTCAGAGGAAGCTGAGAGCTAGTTGGATGAGCTGTACTTTAGGTGGAGTGGCTGTTTGAGTGAAAGGTTCTGGGATATATTAGTTCAACATCAGCTACAATTCTTTCTTTCCAAGCGACTGGTGTGTGAAAGTGAGTTTCTATGTCTCAGTCTCCGTGCTCAAGTGAATTACAAGCCGATTACATTGTGTGCGTGTGTGTGTGTCTGCCTTTGTGTGTGTGTGTGTGTGTGTGTGTGTGCGTGTGTCTGTGTGTCTGTGTGTGTCTGTGTGTGTCTGTGTGTGTGTGTCTGTGTGTCAGAGCTGGGACAGAGAGATTAGCATGAGTCCCCTCGCTCTTTCTCTCTGTCCCAGCGCTGACACTTCTCTTCAATTCCCACCCCACTGCCTCTGTCAAGGAGCTTTTCCCCATTGGTGAGCTGATGGAAGATCTGTCAGAGAAAAACGATGGAGCGCAGACCGTGTGGGATGGTGATTATTACACATTTATTGTCTCTCTCTGCCTTTCTACCTCCTTCTGAATCAATATCTCTCTCAATATCTATCTCAATCTTTATCCCGATCTCTCTCTCTCTCAATCCCTCTGTCCCACTCTGTGTGTTTCTCCCTCTCTGTGTATTTCTCCCTCTCTGTGTTTCTCTTTCAATCTCTCTCTCTCTTTGTTTTTATCTGTGTGATTCTCTCTGGGCGATTCGCTGTGCGCATTTATCGCTGGCTTTTCTCTCTGAATCGCTCTCTCTTTCTCTCATTATCTCTCAATCTCTCTCGCTCTTTGTATTTGTTTTGGTTTCTGCGCTTCTCTGCGTGTGATTCTCTTTGTGTCTTTCTCTCTCACTTGTTTTCTGCCTGTCTGTCTGGTGCCCGAAATTTCTTTGTGCTTTCCTTTTAATTCTCTTTCATTTTTTCTCACTTTTCTGTCGCTTACTGTCTTTCCTATGTTTCTCTGCTTTCTCGCACTGTGTGGCTGTTTCTATCTTGCTCGATTTCTTTCCCCTGCAAATATCTCACCCCGCAAATATCCTCCTGTAAATTCACTACCCAGCCCCTTCCCCCCAGAAATTCACCTCACGGAAATTCAACACGCCACCACCGGGAAATCCACCCTCGCACCTCAAATTAACGCCCCGTCCGTAAATTTCACCCACACAAATAGCCCCCCCCCCCACAAATTACCCCCACTCGCAAATTACCTCCTGCAAATATTCCCCCATAAATTCTTCACCCCCACCAAATTCACCTGCTGCAAATTCGACCGACTGCAAAATTGCCCCCTACCCCGCAAATTCATCAACCTCCACTAACTCACCCTCCTGCAAATAATACCCTTCAAAAGATCCCATTCCTGCAACAAAATCCCACCCCACAAAAGTTCTTGCCACCGCAAATAATCCCCTCGACAAAATTCCCCCGCAAATTTCGCCCCCTGCAAATTCAGCCCAATTAAGTACTCCTCCCTGCAAATCCCCCCCCACCGCAACTTTCCTCTGCCCGCAAATAGCGCCCCCACAAATTTCCCACCCCTCTAATTTCCTCCCGCAAATTCCTACCTGCAATAATCCCATCCCATAAATATTCCCCCTTCAAGTACTGCTCACCGCAAGATCTCTCCCATGTAAATAGTCCCCCCGCAAATATTCCCCGCATTTATTCTCCCCTCTCCGCAAATTCCCCCTTCCCCGCAGTCTACCCTGCCAAATTCCCCCCACAACTTGTTCCCCGCATTGTTCCCTGGCCCACAAATTCCTCCCGCATTTTTCCCCATGCTAATTCACCACCCCCGCAAATTACACCCCCGCAAATAGTCCCCCTCAAATATTCCCCTGACATCAAATATTCTGCCTGCAAACATTCTATCCCGCAAATGTTCTCCGGCAAATATTTCTCTTAGGTAAATATATAATGCAAATCCCCCCCATGGTGCAAAATTCCCCCTGACAAATTCGTCCCATAAAATTTTCCCCCACAAAATTCCCCTCCCAGAAAACATTCCCCCTGCAAAATTACCCACCCTGACAATACCCTCCCGCAAATTTCCCCACCTTGAATTTCTCCCCTCAGACAATCCCCACACATATTCTCCCACTGCAAATATTCTGGCCTGAAAAATTCCCCTCTGCACTAAATTTTGCTGCACAAAATTATGCTCCCTACCTAGATTTCCCCTGCAAAATTACACATCTGGAATTGTATCCCTCCGCAATATTCGACCCCCGTAAGTAGTGCCCTCCCCCACACCTCCGCAAATCTCCCCGTGAATAGACTGGAAAATCCCCCTTCCGTTTCAAACCTGGAGAATTTTAGCTCCCATTTTAGTATAGTTGATAAAGGGTAGCTAGTGGATGTGGTTTATTTGGACATTTGGAAGGCTTTGGGCAAAGTCCCACATAAGAGATTAGCGTGTAAGATTAAAGCGTATGGGTTTGGGGATAATGCATGATGATGGATAGAAAATCGGTCGGCACACAGGAAACAGAGAGTAGGGATGGCAGGCAGGGACTTGAGGGGTACTGCATGGATTGGTGCAAGAATCCCAGCTATTCACAGTATATATTAATGATTTAGATGAGGAAACTCAATGTATTGTCTCCAAATTTGCAGATGACACAAAACTGGGTGGGAGGGTAAGTTGTGAGGAGGATGCAGAGATGCTTCAGTGTGACCTGAACATGTGGAGTAAGTGGGAAAATGCATGGAAGATGCAGTATAATGTGGATAAATGTGAGATTATCCTCTTTGGTAAAAAAAAACAGGAAGGCAGATTATTATTTGAACGGCTATAAAATGAGAGACGGGAATATGGAACGAGGCCTAGGTGTTCTCGTCTGCAAGTCGCTGATGGTAAGCATGCCGGTACAACATTTGGTAAAAAAGACAAATGATATATTGGCCTTCACAGCGAGAGGATACGAGTACAGTAGCAGGGATATCTTGCTGCAATTATACAGGACCTTGGTGAGGCCACACCTGGAATATTGCGTGCAGTTTTGGTCTCCTTATCTGAGGAAGAATATTCTTGCTATAGAGGGAGTGCAGTGAAGGTTTACCAGACTGATTCCTGGGATGGCGGGACTGAAGTATGAGGAAAGATTGAGTCGGTTAGGATTATATTCGCTGGAGTTCAGAAGAGTGAGGAAGATCTCATGAAAACCTATAAAATTCTAACAGTACTTGACAGTGTAGATGCAGGAAGGATGTTTGCGATGGTGGGGGAGTCCAGAACCAGGGGTCATAGTCTCAGGATACGGGTAAATCTTTCAGGACTTAGATGAAGATTAATTGCTTCTCCCTGAAAGTGGCGAACCTGTGGAATTCGCTACCACAGAAAGCAGTCGAAGCCAAAACATTGCATGTTTTCAAGAAGGAGCTCGATGCAGCTCTTTGGCTTAAAGGGATCAAAGGATGTGGGATGAATCCTACCTCCCATTATAAACATTCCCTAATTCCCTCTGAGAATATCGTCCTCCAAGTGTCCCCCTACTCCCACTGGAAGCACCCCTCTTTCTATATACCCCCTGCCCTGTAAAAGCCCTCCGCTCTTCCAATTCCCGTACTGTAACATCTCTCCTTTGAACAGCGCCCCTCCCCGCCATGTTATCCCTCTCCCAGTGAACATCCAGCTCTGTAATTTCAACCTCAATCACTTTCCTGGGTGTGGCTCCATTTCCCGACATTCTTTAATTCACTTTCATTCCGGTCCGATAAGCAGCTGGAATTCTATCATATGGCTCCCTTTAATTTGTGTCAGGCCAAACACAGGGCCGGGCACAGAGCAAGGATGTGCAGAAGCTAACTGGCATTTTGAGCTTCTAACACGCAGCAAGATCCCAGACCCAGACATATCCCTTCCTGCAGAAAGATGTTTCACCTTTTCTCCCCATCATCCCCATCCCTCTCCCCGCCACCCACCCCCTCGGTATCAGGGAATCAAACTGAAGCACACGCACACGCAGCCACACACACAGACACACATACACACACAGACACACATACACAAACAGACACACAGACACTGACTGGCACAGGGGCAAGAGGAGTCCTTTAAGCCAGTCCCAGCAATGTTAGATCATGGCTGCTCTGTCCCTTCCCCCATTAAACAACAAGGAAACGGGCAGAGACAGTCGGGGAGCAGATACATAGAGTGGGGAAGAAACACTGGGCTGGACATGGACTTGGTACCAATGGTGCAAATCAGGGTGGACAGGGGGGGTTGTTGTGACTCATCTCCCTGTTCAATATCTCTCCCCTGTTTTTACCTCAATGGTACCAAAACTCACAGAGATGGAAAGCAGGTCCCCGGTTCACAATTACCCTGTACAACACCATGGCGGCGAGTTAAAATCCACCCCCAGACAGAGGGAAAGAGACACAGAAAGCAGAGATCCAGGGATTAGGACAGAACTGAGTGTATGAGAGGGAGAGAAACACAAATGGAGAGGAAGAAAATGGTGATCCGGAATGAAAGCGAGTAAGGAATTGGAAATCAGTGAGAGAAACTAAGAGCCGAGAGCATAAATAGCAAGAAGTGTATAGAGACACAGAGAGAGAGAGAGAGATAGAGTTGGAGAAATACATAGAGAGCTGGAGGTTTAGAGAGAGAATGCAGTAGCGATGTCGATATTGAGGTAGATCCCAGACAAGGAGAGAGATGCAGAGACAGAAAGATGTCGAGGGGCAGCGATACACAGTAAGATGTAGATTCAGAATAGAGAGGTGTGTCTCGGGAAGCGGGGTGGGAGATGAAGAGATAATCTTGCATGAAAAAGATGTGGAACTGAGAGAGAGAAATGGACAGAAAAACAGATAAATATGCACAAAGTCACAGAAAGAGAATGATAAGGGAACTTGTGAGACTATGGAGAGGCAGAGTTAGAAAGGACGTTGAGAGATTCAGAGATCGGGATTTAACGATGTGAGGAAAAAAGCTATGAACATGGAAGAGAACAAGTTGCATCAAGAGATGGACAGAGGAAGATCTACGGAATTATATTTAATGTTCTGGAGCAGCGCTTCGCATGCTATCTGCTTTAGAGGCCCTCCATCACTCTCCTTAGTGTTAAAATCCCACCACCCCACCCCACACAAGCTCTTCTTTTCTGTATCTAAAAATGAATTACACAATAACACATTCATTATTATTTTTCTGTCTGGTCAAAACTCTCCTCTGAAAATTCAAAGTGCCAAAAGATTTTCCCTCTGCATCGTCAAAGCTGTAGTCTCTGAAAAGAATGTCGTGGTGAATAAGAGAAATATGATTGAATAAAAGAAAGCAAAGCATTTTTGAACGTAAATAAAACACAACACGAGCCCCGGGCTCTTTCTCTCACTCACTGACATAAAGCAATCTTTCAGTGACTCCCCATCTTACAAACACTTCCCCCGGTACACACCAAGAGAATGGGAAGTGATTGCAAATGTGTGAGAGCGTTTTGAGAGCTGAGTACCTGCCCATTGGGCGGGGCGAGGAGAGGTTCTTTACAGATTCTCTCTCTCTTTCTCTCTCGTGTTCGTCACCGTTGCAATTTTGGAAATGCTGTAGGTCATTTGTAAACAGCAAGATCCTACAGACAGCAGTGTTATAACAGCCGGATATCCCTCCTCTTACAGCGATTCCCTCCACGTTGCCTTCACTCTCTTGTATCTCGTTCCCTGCTGTTACACTCATCCAGAGAGAATTGTGGAGAGATAGAGAGAGAGATAGAGAGAGATGGAGATATCCACTTTCAGAACCTCACTCTCAATTCAAATGGCTGCTGGACATTTCATTTAACCCTCAAATTCATGGCACTGACCAAAACAGCAGCATTAATCGGAAGCTATACCGGCTTCAAGCTCAGGAATTTAATTCCAGGCCATCAGGAGAGCTTCACATACAGTGAATTCACGTCTAAATGTAGTCACTGTTACAATGTAGGGAATTCGGCAGGCAAGCTGTGCAAAGCAAGATCCCACAGGCAGCAATGTGATATTGTGCAGATGATCTGTTTATTGATGTTAGTTGAGGGATCCCAGGGAGAGGAACTTTCCTGCAGCTGGAAAATCCCAAACTTCCCTCTCCCTGTCTTTCACGTGCTCCCTCCATTCCATCCACTTATGTTTATTTTGCTCTCGATCTCGGATTTAATCTTGATTGAACCATTAGCTATTGAAACAACATTAGCTATCCTCTAGTCTTCTGGTACCTCTCCTGTGGCTAACGTTGACACAAAAATCTCTGCCAGGGCCCCAGCAATCTGCTTCCTTGCTTCCGAAAGAATCCTAGGATACATCTGGTCAGGCCCTGGGGATTTATCCACCTTAATGTGCTTCAAAGCCTCCAACACCTCCTCCTTTATAATGTTGATATGCTCCAGGATATCGCTGTTCCTTCCCTTGAACTTACTAGCTTCCATGACCTTCTCCATGTTAAATGCAGACGAGAGGTATTCATTTAAGACCTCGCCCATTTCCCGTGGCTCCACACATAGATTACCACACTGATACTAAAGGGGACCTACTCTGTCCCGAGCTACCTTTTACTCTTAATATACTTGTAGAATCTTTTAGGATTCTCCTTTATCTTATCTGCCAGGGAAATCTCATGGCCCCTTTTCGCCCTCCTAATTTGCTTCTTAAGTGTCGTCCTACATCCCCTATACTCCTCGAGGGACTTGCTTGATCCCAGCTGCCTATACCTGACATATGCCTCCTTCTTTGTCCTGACCAGACCCTCAATATCCCTCATCAACCAAGGTTTCCTAAACTTGCCAGCCTGCCCTTCCATCTAACAGGAACTTGCCGGCCCTGAACTCTTCCATTGTCACTTTTAAAAGCCTCCCACTTGCCAGACGTCCCTTTACCACTAAACAGCCTCTCCCATTCAACTTTTGAGAGTTCCTGCCAGATGCAATCAAAATTAGCCTTCCCCTAATTTAGGACTTCAACCTGAGGACCAGTCCTATCCTTTCCCATAACTATCTTGAAGCTAATAGAGTTATGGTCACTGGTCCCAAAGTGCTCCCCCACTGACACATCAACCACCTGCCCATCCTCATTTCCCAAGAGGAGGTCGGAAGTTGCCCCTTCTCTCGTAGGGCCACCCATCTACTGCTTCAGAACACTATCCTGGACACACTTAACAAATTCTTCCCCATCTGCTCCGTTAGCACTAAGACAGTCCCAGTCAATATTAGGGAAGTTAAAATCACCAACTAGTGCAACCCTATAATTCCTACACCTCTTTGTACTTTCCTTACACATATGCTCCACCACCTCCCTCTGACTATTGAGGGTCTGTAGTATAATCCCATCAAATTAATTACCCCTTTCTTATTGCTAAGTTCTACCCATATGGCCTCGCTGACCATTCCTCCCGGGATGTCCTCTCTAAGTACTGCCGTGATGTCCTTCCTCATCAATAGTGCAACTCCTCCTCTGCTCTTATCTCCACCTCTGTCAAGCTGGATGCATCGGTACCCCGGAACATTGAGCTGCCAGTTCTGTCCATCCCTCAACCAAATTTCCGTAATAGCTGTAATATCACAATCCCATGTACAGATCCATGCTCTGTGTCCACCTGCCTTACCTCTAAGTCTTCTTGCATTAAAGTAACTGCATTTTAGCCTACCAGACCTTCCACATTCCCTGTCCTGCCCTGCCAGCCTGCCTACTGGACTTGCTCGCTGTAACCTTTACATTTGCCTCAAGTATCTCTTCGGAGAGACTACTACCTTTGGACCCCCCCCCTCTCCCCCCACCCCCCGCAAGACTAGTTTAAATCCTCATGAATACTACTAGCAAATATCCCAGCAAGGATATTCGTCCCCTTCCAGTTTAGTTCCAACCCATCCTTTTTGTACAGGTCACCTCTGTACCAGAAGAGCTCCCAATGTTCCAAGTAGCTGAAGGCCTCCCTCCTACACCAGCTCTTCAGCCACGCATCGATTTGCCTTATCCTCCTATTCCTACCCTCACTAGCACGTGGTACAAGGAGTAATCTTGAGATTCCAAGCCTAGAAGCTAGATGTCCTTCTTTTTAACCTTCTGCCTAACTCCCTACATTTAGTTTGCAGGACTTCATCTCTCTTCCTGCCTTTGCCGTTAGTGCCAATATGGACCACGACCTCTGACTGCTCACCCTCCCCTTTCAGAATGTTCTGCAGCCGCTCCGAGACATCCTTTACCCTTGCACCAGGCAGACAACATATCACACTTGAGTCTCGTTTGTGGCCACAGGAACGCCTATCTGTACCCCTAATGGTAGCAGCCCCTATCCCTATAGCACTTCCACCCGTTTTTATTCTCCTGCTGTGCAGCAGAGCCTCCGTGCTGCAATGAACCTGACTGTTGCTGCTTTCCCCTGGGAGGTTATCACCACCCCCCCCCCCACCCCCCACAACAGTATCCAAAGCGGTATACCTGTGTATCTGAAGATTTTATGTCACCGTTTATATTAGCCACATGTCACATTGTGACACCTATTGATTAATGGTTAAAATAGAGAATGTGCGGGCGATAGAAAAGCAGAGGAAGATGGAGAGAAAACACAGAGATATCCACACTCAGACCCTCAGGAATCTGAATAATAAAGTGTCCTCATTGTTGTCAAGTAGGAAATTCTGCAGGGTAGTTGATTGATGCACAGCAATATACCACAAGCAGCAATGAGATAATAGCCAGATTTCCCCTCGGTCCCCAGAAAGACCGAAAGTCCCTCGATAAATTCCTTCAGAAAACATTTCTTTTTCAACATTCCGGTCCCAGGATTTTTTTTTTTTTTGTATATCAGACCTTGTGGAAGTGTATGACTGAGTGGATTGACTCCATAGGCTGGGAGCTGTTCATTCACCACACACTGAAGAGTTCCAGATCCTCTGTCCCTTAAACCCACCGCCCCACACCTTCCCCTCACCCTATCAGAGAGGAACATTACTGCAGTTTGATAATATAAAAATTCTGACCCCACTCACAGTTTCTGCACTAAAGCTGGGAAACAAAAACAGGCCACAGTCAAACTGATCCTTTCTCTCCATAGCTCGCACCAAACCTCACAGGCAGGGCTGGAATGAGCAAGTGGCAAATGAACTCCCTCCTTCCCCATCCCCCCACCCGCATAAAACCCCCTGCCTCTCCACCACGGATGTATTCCTGGTATGTGGACATGCCCTTAGTCTCCAGCAAGGGCTAAACTCCTCTTTAAACTGGGAACAATCTGCTGATTGTACTTCACCATTTCAAATAACGAAAAATCTCACTGCTCTGTGTGAGATGTTTTTATATATTGTACGTTTAAAGGGAGAAGGCGAGTGTGAAACGAATAAAAAAGAGAAAGCTTGGGGGGGTGGATAGATAGAGACACGGAGAAAGAATATCTCGACAGGGAGAAAGCTTACCTCAGAACGACAGTAAAATGATTAAAACGGGCACCGTGCATCTTATTAAACTGTAAGCTTCATAGCATTGCCAAAAACACCAGCAAACCTCATAGGCAAGGCTGGAAGGAGCGAGTGGCAAATGAGATTCCCTCCTGGGGCTGCTCCTTTAACCCCAGGCTTTCAAACTGTTTAAAGCTCCAGGGCCCCAATCCAACCGGAAATAGTTAACCCAAAGCTCAAAATACCCAGGGTTCCAGACAGGAAATTAATCATCGGGCTCATAAAAGGATACATCTCACGTGGGCACATTGGGTGCAGCCTGGGGTCAAGGCCTCAGTCCGTCCCCTCTGGAGGAATCTCCTGTCCAAGGATTCCTCGTCCCAAATGTTCCCTCTTTTCATCTTCATGGTGCAGTTTTCAGAATGAAAATTCCTCAGGGAAAAGAAGAAGACAAAAATTGTATTAAAATAAAAGGAGACTGTTCTGATTCTTCCTGTCCATTGATGTGTTAATCCCAGGACAGCAATGATTTCAGCCATTTATTGGTTATTTTTAAATCCTTAACGCAATCTGAAGTCGGATGTATCAAACACTGATCTAACACTCACCCCTTAAACCATCACAATAAACTCCCAACACAGGACTGGGCAGATAATGGGTATTGTTACGAAGGTTGCATTTGGGATTTTTACTGACATTAAAGTGAATTGTAAAGTGTCTTTCCTTCCCTCACTTATAAAGTGTCTCAGTGTTGCCATCTGTGATCAGTTTTTCCAGTGCCTAGTCTCTTTTATCTTTTAATAAAATATTTTGAACACAAATAAATTTAAAGTTTCTCCTACAATCTGTTTTGTCCTCCCGCGTCCACTGTGTCTCCCTCTGGCACTTCCTATCTGTGTCTCTGCCTCTGTAAGGACTTGGCAGACACTGGGTATTGTTACTGAAGTTTTGTTGGTGATATTTACTGACATCACTGTGGATTGTAAAGTCTGTGTGTGTCTGTGTGTTTGTCTGTCTGTGTGTTTGTGCGTCTGTGTGTGTCTGTACGTGTGTCCGTGTCTTTAAGTGTGCCTGTGTCTGTGTGTGCTTATCTGTATATGTGTCTGTGTGTTTGTGCGTCTGTGTTGATCTCTGTGTTTGTGTGTGTGTGTCTGTGAGTGAGTCTGCATCTGTGAGTGTGTGTCTGTCTGCGTGCTTGTGTCTGTATGTCTGTGTCTGCATTTGTGAGTCTGTGTGTGTGTGTGTGTGTGTGTGTGTGTGTGTGGTTGTGTGACAGTGAGTCTCAGAGCCTCCATCTTTCTCTCTCCCTCTGGAGGTAGGGATACAGGAATACAGACAGATAAGTATATTATATGAGTGGAAACTGGAAATATTACACTCAATACAGATGGTATTGTAATGTTGTAATAAGCTAATATAGAACCTATTCCTCCCACTGGGGCAAAATTTCACTGGATCAACAGTCCCATCAAACATAAATTACTCCACAATTCAAGACTCACAAATTCAACTCAAGTTTCATTTTTATTAAATTTGCCCTGGTCTCTCTGTCTTGTCTGTCTCTCCATTCCTCTATCAGCTTTCTCTCCCGCCATCTCTAACCTCTCTCCCACCCTATATATCTCTCTCTCTCTCCTCCACCCCTCTCTATGTCTGTCTCTCCCTCCCACTCTCTGTGTCTCTCTTTCCCGCTCTCTGTTTCTATCACTCTCTCATCCCATGGATCTCTCTGTATCCCTCTCTTACTCTCTGCCACCCTAGCTCATAATCTTTGTCTCTCTCTACCTCGGACTACCTCTCTTGTCCCTGTCAGACCTCGCTCTCGCTCCTGCTGTCTCTCTCTCTCTCTTCTACCCTCTCTCTCTCTCTCCATCCCTCACTATGTCTATCTGTGCCCCTCACTTCGTCTCCCTGCCTCCCTGGCTCTCCCTCTCTCACTCCCTCTCTCTGTCTCTCTCTTTCTCTATCGCCCTCTCTCTGTCTCTCTCTATGCCTCCCTCACATCATCTCCCTCTCCGTCCCTCTCTGTCTATCTCTCTCCCTCTCTCTCTTTACGTCACTCGCTCACTCCATCCCACTCTATGTCCCCCTCTCTTACTCTCTTTCACTCTCTCCCCCTCTCTGACCTATCTCTTTCTTCCACCCCATCTCTCTCACCCTATCTCTCTGCATCTCTCACCCTATATCTCTGCATCTCTCTCCCACCCTCTTTCTGTCTCTCTCTCTCTGTACCTATCTCTCTCTCTCCCACCCTGTCTCTGTCTCTCTAAGCCTCTGTCTATCTCTGTCTCCCTCCCTAGCTCCCTCTGTCCCGCTTTCTCTCCCTCCCTTTCTGTCTCTCCCACCCTCTCTTTGTGTCTCTCTCCATACCTCTCTCTGTCTAATTATCTCTCCCTTCCTCTCTTCATATTTCCCTGCCTTCAGCTCAAAACTGTCTCTCTCTCTCTCCCTCCCTCTCTGTTTGTATCAGTCTCTCACTCCCCCTCTCTCAATCCCTCTCTCTGTCTATCTGTACCCCTCTCATTCTCTCTGTCTCTCTATGCCTTCCTCGCATCTTCTCCCTCTCCCTCCCTGTTTGCCTGTATCTTTCTCTTCCTCCCTCTCTGTACGTCGCTCTCTCACACCATGCCCCTCTCTGTCTTCCTCTATTATTCTCCCTGTCTCTCTCTCTCTCTGACCTCTCTCTTTCTCCCAGCCTCTCTCTGTCTCTCTCTCTCTCCATCCCTCTCTATGTCTGATTCTCTGTCCCTTCCTCTCTTCATATTTCTCTGCCTGCAGCTCTAACCTCTCTCTCTCTCCCACCCTCTCTCTCCCTCCTTCTCTCTCTCACTCTCTCTCTGTTTCTGTCAGTCTCTCACTCCATCCCTCTCTCCGTCTCTCTCTCTACTTTCTCCGACTCCCTCGATCAGTTTGTCATTCTCCCTCTAACTCCCTCTTTTGTCCCTTAAAGATCTATCTCTCTCTCCCACGCTCTCACTCTTCTCTCCCTCTGTCTCTCTCTCGCTCTCCCACCCTCCCTGTCTCTCGATGCCTCCCTCGCTCTGTCTCTCTTTCATACTCTCCCTCTCTCGCACTTCCTCCCACTCTCTGTCTCTCTCCCTCCCACTCTCTGTCTATGTCAGTCTCTCACGCCATACCAATCTCTGTCTCCCTCTATTTCTCTCTTTCCCTCTTGCTTTCTCTCTCACTCCCACTGATTGCCTCTCTGTTTCCCTGTCTTCTCCCATTCTGACCGCTCTCTCACTCCCACCGCCTCTCTGTCTCTCCATGCCTCCCTCTCTCTCTGTCGCTCTCTCTCTATCTCTCTCTCCGTACCACTCTCTATCTCTCTCTCACTCTGTCCCTTTCTGTCAGCCTCTCACACCATGCCGCTTTCTGCCTGTCTGTGTGCCTCTCCCTCTCAACGCTCTCTTTCTCCCACCCTCTATCTGTCTCTCTATGCCTCCCTCTCTCATTGTTCTCCATCTCCATCACTCTCTGCCTCTCTCTCGCCCGCTCTCTGTCTGTCTCTCCCTTTGTCTGTTTCTGTCAGTCTCTCATTCCATGTCTCTCTTTTTCTGTCTCCCTCTCTTACTCTCTCTGTATTGTTTGCTCTCTCTCTTTCTCTCTCTCTCTCTCTCTATCTATCTATCTCTCTCTCTTCCTCTGCCTCCCTCGATCTGTCTCTCTATGTATTCCTTCCTCATTTGGGCTTCCTTTCCCTCCCTCTCTGTCTTTGTCTCTGTCTCTCTCCTTGCCTCTCTTTACATCACTCTATCACTCCATGTCCCTCTCTGTCCCCCTCTCTTAGTCTCTCTGCCTCTCTTGCTTTATCTCGTTCTGTCTGTTTGTCTGTCTGTCTCTCTCTCTTTCCCTCTCTCGCTGTCTCGCTCTCTGTCTCTTTCACACTCTGGCTCCCTCCCTTCGCCTTCTCTGACTTCTCTCTCTCTTTCCCACACTGTCTGTCTCTCCCTCCCTCGATAGCGCTCCTCTCTCCATCCCCCTCTCTGCCTCTCCCTCTCTCTATTCATCTCTTCAGATTTATCTGCCTCCATTATTAACCTCTCTCTTTGTCCCACCCGCTCTCTCACTTTCTCTATCTTGACCCTCTGTCTGTCTCTCTCTTGCCTACTCTCTCTCTCTCCCTCACTATGATTCTGTCAGTCTCTCACTCCATGCCTCTCTCTGTCTCCCTCTCTTACTCTCTTTGTCTCTCTTGCTTTATCTCTGTCTCTCTCTCTGTCTCTCTCTCTCTCTCTCTCTGTCTCTCTCTGTCTCTCTCTCTCTCTCTGTCTCTCTCTCTCTCTCTCGGAGTCCCTCTCTTGTCCCTCTCGAACCTTTCTCTTTCTCTACCTCTGTCTCTCTCTCCGAGCCTCGCTCTGTCTCTGTATGCATCTCTATGTCTCTCTCTCTCCCACTCCCTCTGTCTGTCGCTCTCTCTCCCACTCTCTCTCTTCCTCTCTCTGCTTCGGTCAGTCTCTCAAACCATGTCTCTCGCTGTCTCCCTCTCTTGCCCTTCTCTGATCTCCCACGCTCTCTTTCTGCTCTCTCTCTCTCTCTCTCTCTCTGTCGCTCTCTCTCCCACCCTCGCTCTGTCTCTTACAGCTCTCTCTCTCTCTCTCCTTCCCTATCTCTGTCTCTCATTGCCTCCACTTTTCTCGCTCCACTCTCTCCCTCTCTCTCTCTGTCTCATCGATGTCTCCCTCTATCTGCCTTCCTTAATTTGTCCCATGCTACCTCCCTCTCTGTCTCTCTCACTCCGTCCCTCCCACCTTCCGTCTTTTCCCCTCTCTCTGTCTCCCTCTCTTCTTCCTCTCTACCTTTCTTTTTCTCCCTCCCTCTATGCGTGTGTGTCTCTGTCTACCTTTCTCCCTTTCTGTCACTCCCTCACTACATGTCTCACTCTTTCCCTCTCTTACTCTCTCTGTCTCCCTTGCTCTTTCTCTGCCTCCCCCTCTCTCTGACGCCCTCTCTGACCTCTCCCATCTCCCTCTCTGACCTCTGCCTCTGTCTGTCTCTCTCTCTCCCTCGCTCAATTCTCTCTCTCTCTCTCTCTCTCTCTCTTCTCTCTCTTTCTCTCTCGCTCTCTCTCTCTCTCTCTCTCTCTCTCTCTCTCTCTCCCCCCTCCCCCTCTCTTATTCTGTCTGTCTCCCTGACTCTGTCTCTGCCTCTGTCTCCCTCTGCCTCCTTATCTGCCCTTCTTTCTCTCCCTCTATTTGTCTCTGTCTCCCTCCTTCTCTGTCCCTGTCTGTCTTTCTCACCCACTCTCACTCTGTTTCTCTCTCTGTCTCTCCCTCTCTGTCTCTCTTTCTCTCTCGCACCAGCTCCCTGTCTCTCTCTCTCGCTCCCTCTCTGTCTCTTCTCTAAGTGCAAAACTGGCACATCTGTTGTCGGCCTTGCTACGTACTTGCGTAAAATGTTTTCCTGAATGCGTATTTAAAGTTTTGCATCCTTGATACTGTTTGCACGATTCTCAGTTAGCCATGTACTAGGTGGGACTACACTAGACCTTGCCTCTGTTTATATTACAGATGGCCCTGTCTCTGCCATACAAATGGCTTAACAATTGGAGAAAAAATCCTTCCATTTTATACAGAAGATCATCAGAAATAGGAGCAGGAGTAGCCTATTCAGCCTCTCGAACCTGCAGTGCCAAACAACACGATTATGGCTGCGCTGGTTGTGGTCTGAACTCCACATTCCTGGCTTCCCCCATAACCCTTCATTCCTTTGTCAATCCTAAAACTGTGTAACTCAGCTTTGAATAAATTCAATGACACAACGTCTGCTGCTCTGTGGGGAAGAGAAATCCAGAGTCTAACCACCAGCTGAGAGATAAAAAAAATTCTCCTTTGCTCAGTTTTAAATGGGACACCCTTTATTATTAAACTGTGTCACCTAGTGCTGGACACCCCCACAAGTGGAACATCCAGTCAGCGGCCGCCTGTAATGTCCCCTCAGAATCTTGTATGTTTCAATAAGATTACCTCTCATTCTTCTGAACTCCAATGAGTGCAAGCCCAACATGTTCAACCATTCCTCATAAGATAACACCTTCATCCCATCAATTTGCCTTGTGAACCTTCTCTGAACTGATTCCAATGAATCCAGGCCTGACCATTTATCCACTTTCAAATATGCCAAGCACCTTAATATTTCCCTCTCACTCTGTTTATCCCATCCAATATTTCACACTCGTCCTTATTATCTTCAATGTCTGTATCGTTCCCCCTCTTGTATGAAGACAGAATAGAAAGTAATCATTAACAGCCATGCCCACATCTCCCACCTCCATACACACAATCCCCTTTTGATCCACGATACTACATTTTTAGGTATCCTCTTGCTCTTCTAAAATCCGCCATCCCTGGAACCACCATTTCCTCTGATCCCCTTGAAGGATCCTTACATCCTTCCTGAAGTGTGGTGACCTGAACTGGATGCAATTTTCCAGTTTTGGCCTAACCTGAGCTTTATAATTGTTCAGCATAACTTCCATGCTTTTCTATTCAACACCTCTATTTATAAAACCTAATTTGCCACGTGTATTGCTGAACACTCTCTCAATATGTCTTGATACCTTCCAAGATGCATGTTTTTGCACCCTCAGGTCCATCTGTTCCTGCACGCTCCCTAGAATTGTGCCATTAAGTCTATGTTTTGCATCTCCCTATCACTTCTGCCAAAATACACCACCTCCCATCTCCCTGTATGAAATTCCATGTGCCTCTCTTGCACCTCTTAACAGTTGCAGCATGGTGAATTCGCAGCTTTCAAAGATGCTCAAACCTTAATATGCCCTCCCAATCTGTTTATGGCATCCAAAATTTCAGGCCTCTCCTTCTTGAATTTGAATTCTGTTTTTCTTTTCCTAACGACAAATAACGCAAATCTGGATGGAAGGATTTACTCATGTCTGCAAGTGCAAAGCCCGTGCTTGTCCCAGTTGTGCTGTATTTATTAACGATTTAAGATGATGGGGTAGAATACCACATACCCAAGTTTGTCAATGCCACAAAAATAGGCAGCATTGTAAGCAGAGTGGCTGGTGGCGAAGGTAAATTGGGTAAATAGACTGGAAGGTATGGCGGTAAATGAACAATGGGAAACTGTTAAAGAAACAATTCAAAATGTTCAACAAAAATGCATTCATTTGAAGAAACATAAACTGAGCAAGAGAGTGGAATCTGCAGCTCACTCAGGAAGTTCAGGATAGTATTAGATTAAAAAAGAGACTTCCACTGTTCCAGAAAGAGTTGCACGTTCCGAGGATTACGAGTGTTTTAGAACCAGAAAAGGGCCACCCAAAAGATTATAAAACAGAAAAGACTTAAATATGAGCATAAACTGGCTAGTAACAAAAAAAAATGTGGTATCGTTTGTAGGCATATCGAAAGGAAGAGAGTAGCTAAAGTAAACGTTGATCCTTCGAAGAAGCTAAATTGTCATGAGGAATAATGACATTGAGCAGCAATTGGACAAATATTTTGTGTCTGTCTTGACAGTAGAAGGAATTACTTTTATACCAGAAATAGACAGTAATCTTGAGTCAGAAATGAGTGAGTAACTGAAGGAAATTCATGTCAGTCGAGAAAACGGATTGGAGAAACGGAAAGGAGTAAATTCTGACAATTTTCCAGGACTTGATGGCCTACCCCTGAGGGTTACAAAAGCGATAGCTGCTGAGATATTGGATGTTTTAGTTATTGTTTTCCAAAATTCCTTAGATTCAGGAACGGTCCCAACTGCAGTAACTGATGTGAGACAGGAACACCAGCTGATGGAGATGGTTGGGAGGGGGGCGGGTTGGGTGTGCAGAACTGTAGGGAGACAGGGAAACAATCAGATTTAGTTCGTGCCAGGGGGTGCAGTGACTGCAGTAACAAAGGGAGACCAGCAAATGGAGATGATGAGAAAGCTGTCAGTAACTGCAGTGAGACAGGGACACCAGCAGGTGGAGATGGTGGTGGGGACAGTAACTGCAGTGTGACAGTGACACCAGTAGATGGAGATGGTGAGAGAGGGACAGTAACTGGAGTTAGATCGGGACAGCAACATATGGAGATAGTGTGAGGGGGATAGTAACTACAGTGAGATAGGCACACCAGCAGATGGAAATAGTGGGCCGGGGAACAGTAACTGCAGTGAGACAGGGAAATCAGCAGATAGAGATTGTGACAGCGAACAGTAACTGCACGTCATATAACGACGTGCTGTCCCTGTTCTGAGAGTGTTTGATGGGGACAGTGTAGCGGCAGCTTTACTATGTGTCTAACTTTGACCAAGAGACAGAAAGCAGGGAATAGTTGTGAACGGTTGTTTCTCAGACTGGGTGGAGATTTACGGCAGTACAATCCAATTGTGCACAACAAGTTCCCCGAAACAATAAGATGATAATGAGAAGAGCATTGTTTTAGTGATCTTGATTGTGTGATAAATATTGGTCAAGATACCAGGCAGAACTTCATTAAGCCCACACGAGCAACTGGTCTCTTTCACTGCTGGCACATTCAGTGATTTTATGTGTTCACAGCGGACTGTCCGAGGTCGAATTTCAAAAATGTTTCCTCTTATTGCGATTATCCCTCTTAGCTTAAAAGCAAAATACTGTGGATGCTGGAAATCTGAAACAAAAAAAAGAAATGCTGGATTCACTCAGCAGGTCTGACAGCATCTGTGGAAAGAGAAGCAGAGTTAACGTTTCGGGTCAGTGACCCTTCTTCGGAACAGTTCCGAAGAAGGGTCACTGACCCGAAACATCCCTCTTAGCTTAACGTTTTGAATCTAGTTATCATTCTACATTGTTCATACCATCCAATATTTGACCCTCTTTCTTAACCACAATGTCTGCATCGTCCCGCTCTTTTGTGACTTTTTAGAAAAATGGTTGCTCCTCTGATTAAAGGGTCAGTGACAGAGGGGTTATGACTTTGGGTAAGAGGCAGAATGCAGAGAGTTGTGGTGAACGGTTGTTTCAGGCTGGAGGTAGGTATGGAGTCGTGCCGCAGATGATATAATATTTTGGAAACGTAATACAGAGGGAAGAGAATAGTAGCAGATTTCAGGAAGCTATCTGGTTTTACAGACATCTGGCAGATTAGCTTCTATGCTGAGAAATGTGAAGTGATTGATTTTGGAAGGAAGACTGTGGGAGAGGCAATGTAAACTAAATGGTACAATGTTAATACGGGTGCAGGAGCAGCGAGACCTTACACATACAGGAGCTGTCAGGGTCTGTCTGTCTCTCTCTCTCCCTCCCTATCTCTGCACCCCCTCCCCATTTCACTCATTCTCTTTCTCCTTCAATACCGATCCTGACCTTTCACTAATCCTTCTTAGTTGAATAATACCATGATATATTTCATTCTCCCTATTTACTGGAACAGGTCACATTTCTGTGGTATTTTCTGCCAGGTAAATGTGATTTTTCACCATAAAAAGTGTGAAGCATTGTAATGGGAAATGTGCCAGAAGCTGTTTCCATTCGGCCATTGCTGCAGTGTGGAGCTGTCAGTTATCTGTGCAGAGACAGGATGTATGGGTGTTTGAAACTAATTGAAGATTTTGATTGATTGAAGTTGTTATGAATGAGATTGCGTCCCTGGAGGTCTTTAAGAATCTAAGATGGTCAATAAGAATGAAGAATTTAAGAACATAACAGAAGACAACAAATGTCACAGCAGCTTTATCAATAAGACAAAGTACTTGAGAAGGAGAGAGAGTTGCAAGCACATCTGTCTTTAATGTATTCGCAGAGGGATCGAGTTTCGGAGCCACGAGTTCATGCTGCAGCTGTACAAAACTCTGGTGAGACCGCACCTGGAGTATTGCGTGGAGATCTGGTCACCGCATTATAGGAAGGATGTGGAAGCTTTGGAAAGGGTGGAGAGGAGATTTACTAGGATGTTGCCTGGTATGGAAGGAAGGTCTTACGAGGAAAGGCTGAGGGACTTGAGGTTGTTTTCGTTGGAGAGAAGGAGGAGGAGAGGTGACTTAATAGAGACATATAAGATAATCAGAGGGTTAGATAGGGTGAGTAGTGAGAGTCATTTTCCTCGGATGGTGATGGCAAACACGAGGGGACATAGCTTTAAGTTGAGGGGTGATTGATATAGGACAGATGTTAGAGGTAGTTTTTTTACTCAGAGAGTAGTTGGGGCGTGGAACGCCCTGCCTGCAACAGTAGTAGACTCGCCAACCTTAAGGGCATTTAAGTGGTCATTGGATAGACATAAAGAACAAAGAACAAAGCAAATTACAGCACAGGAACAGGCCCTTCGGCCCTCCAAGCCTACGCCGCTCCAAATCCTCTATCTAAACCTGTCGCCTATTTTCTAAGGGTCTGTGTCTCTTTACTTCCTGCCCATTCATGTATTTGTCTAGATACATCTTAAAAGACGCTATCGTGCCCGCATCTACCACCTCCGCTGGCAATGCGTTCCATGCACCCACCACCCTCTGTATAAAGAACTTTCCACGCATATCCCCCTAAACTTTTCCCCTTTCACTTTGAACTCGTGTCCCCTAGTAATTGAATCCCCCACTCTGGGAAAAAGCTTCTTGCTATCCACCCTGTCTATACAACTCATGATTTTGTACACCTCAATCAGGTCCCCCCTCAACATATGTCTTTCTAATGAAACTAATCCTAATCTACACAACCTCTCTTCATAGCTAGCGCCCTCGATACCAGGCAACATCCTGGTGAACCGCCTCTGCACCCTCTCCGAAGCATCCACATCCTTTTGGTAATGTGGCGACCAGAACTGCACGCAGTATTCCAAATGTGGCCGAACCAAAGTCCTATACAACTGTAACATGACCTGCCAACTCTTGTACTCAATACCCCGTCCGATGAAGGAAAGCATGCCGTCTGCCTTCTTGACCACTCTATTGACCTGCGTTGCCACCTTCAGGGAACAATGGACCTGAACACCCAAATCTCTCTGTACATCAATTTTCCCCAGGACTTTTCCATTTACTGCATAGTTCACTCTTGAATTGGATCTTCCAAAATGCATCACCTCGCATTTGCCCTGATTGAACTCCATCTGCCATTTCTCTGCCCAACTCTCCAGTCTATCTATACTCTGCTGTATTCTCTGCCAGTCCCCTTCACTATCTGCTACTCCACCATATGGATGAAAATGGAATAGTGGAGGTCAAGTGATTTCGCAGGTCGGCGCTACATCGAGGGCCGAAGGGCCTGTATGCGCTGTCATGTTCTAAATTCTAAATTCTAAATGCATAGGTTATGGACAATGTGGGATCAATACTCGCCAATCCAAGATTTCTCCAGAGCTTGGGAATTCAATGGTAGGGATAATCCCCGTCGGAATATTTGGGATCTCAACATCCAACAGAGCTGGGGAAAAGGCAGCATCAATTGAAGCTGGGAGAGAGAGATGGATAGAGAGAGAGAGAGAGAGCAAGAGAGTGAGAGAGAACAAAACGGATTATGGGAAATGGATTTAGGTGGTGGTAGAAATGGATAAAGATATGTATATCAACTGGAATTTTGTAAGAATGCCACTTGATTGAACTTTTCCCTTTGGCTGTTTTTCCAGTTATTCAATTTCCTTGCTCCACTCAAGATGCATCTCTGTCCAACCCACCAGACACACCAGAAATTCCCTAGATCTCCTCGTGATTTATTTTTTCCTGATTCACCCTCCACTGTCTGTCACTCCATTGCAGAGCAGCCTGAAAGTACAGGATGGTTATCAGAATTGGTTGACAGAGAAAGATTAGATTGGAAAGGTGGCAAATTAAAGAGTGTAGAGGACATGAGAGTAGGGCTGGGAATTGTGAATTCGTTGCTTAGTTTCCCGTTTTGTTACACCCTTTGAATTCATTATTGATCGTATTACAGTCTCTTACCTTCATTCCACATTCCATTTTACATCTTGTTTATCTTTGGTCCACATCAATGTCCAGTAAGCAACAGCACCTTGTGTTAATATAGCGCCTTTGAAGGAATAAAATTTTCCTCGGCCCTTCACAGGAGCATTATAGAGAAAATATATGCCACTTCGAGCCACGTAAGGAATTGATGGCATGCTTGAAGAAATATCATAAAGGAGCAACGCGAGTTAGAGAGGTGAATAGATTTCGAAGGGAATGTCAGAGCTCAGAACCAAGGCAGTGAATGCTCGGTCGCCAATTGTGGAGCAATTAATATCAAGGATGAACAAGCGGCCAGGATTAGAGGTGACTAGAAATCTGCAAAGACGTTTGATCTGGTGGAGGTTACAGAGTTAGGGAGGGGCGAGGCAATCGACGGAATTTAAAACAAGGCTGAGAATTTTACAATAGAGGAGTTGTTTGGCAGGCAGCCAATATCAGTCAGTGAGCACAAGGGTGATAGGGAAGCGGGACTTAGTGTGAGTAAAGCCATCAGCAGCAGAGTTTTGACCGACTTCAAGATTACAGAAGAAAGAATGTGGGAAACCAGTCAGGGGTGTATTGGAATAGTCAAGTCTGGAGGTAACAATGGAATGGATGAGGGTTTCAGCAGCAGATGAGTTGAGGCAGGAGCCGAGTTGGACAGTGGACAGAGGTTGAAATAGATAGCCTGCGTGATGGCGCAGATATGTGGTTGGCACCTCATCAGTTATCAAATTGACGCTGTGAACAGTCTTGTTCAATGTCAGACAATTGTCAGGGAGAGGCTTTGACTTGATGGCTAGGGAAAGGAGATGTAACGGGGCAAAAGGCAATGGTTTCACTCTTCCTAATATTTAACTGGAGGAAATGTTGTTCATCATGGATGTCAGACAAGCAGTGTGATACTTTAGAGGTGGTGGAGGAGTTGACAGACGTGGTGATGTAAAGCTCGGTGCTGTCAACAGAAATGTGGAAAATGATGCTGCATTTTCGGATGATGACGCCGACGGGTAGCATGTCAATGAGAAAGGGGAGTGGGTAAAGTATAGATCATTGAGGGACACCAGAGTTAACGGTGCTGGAGCAGGAAGAGTAAACTTTGCAGGTAATTATTTGGTGGCAATTGGAAGGGTAAGAATGAGACCCGGTGAGAGCAGTCCCATCCATTGGGATTTTCATATTAAACGTGTCTTGTTCTATTCCTCCTTCATGTGTTTTTTTTTTCTGAAGCAACTCACGTTATAGGTGCTTTATCAGAACCTTCTACATTCTTACATTTTCCCTCAATCTTTTATTTAACTCAATTTCCGTACAATTCAGTTCATTTTAATTTGCCTCATTGCAACCCCAGATCAGTTTTGTGTGCAGAACTAATCACAGTTAAGAAAGGCAACATCAAACCTCAAATTGGTGCCGAGGGCCGGGGAACTGCGACTGATCTTGGGATGGTCGAATGATAATTCCCTTTTCTCTTTCTTGCAGTGAACCTGCTCGCGATTGTGATCCTGTCCCGTGGAAAGTGTGGTCTCTCCAAATGTGTCACTCATTACTTGTTAGCCACGGCAGTGGCAGATCTAATGGTGGTGATCATTGAAGTAACATTGAAGCGAATTAACAATATTTACTTGCCAATAAATTTCTTGTTCATCACTCCCATATGCGCCATGAAACTTGTCACGAAAATTGCAGCACTGGACTGCTCCGTCTGGTTCACGGTTGCTTTCACCTTTGATCGCTTTGTCGCCATTTGTTGTCCGAATCTCAAACGAAAGCACCGTACCCAGAGAACGGCGAACGTGGGTTTAGCGACCGCGTGTGTGCTGGGCTGCCTGAGAAGCATCCCCTTTTATTTCATGTTTGAACCCCAACTTATAATTAACAACATTCCATACTTCTGCATTGAAACCTTTGCCTATTACACTTCGCCCTTATGGGCGGCGTACGAGTGGTTTGACTGTATTTTAACACCTTAAGTGCCGATCTTTCTGATCCTTTTGTTAAATGCTTTCACTGTGAAACATAGTATAAAGTCCAATATAGTCCGCAGGGCGCTCCTGCGCAGGATCAATAACCAAAATGATACAGAGAGCGAGAACCAGAAGAGATCAATGACCTTGCGCTTTACTATATCTGGTAATTTCATTCTTCTCTGGATGACATATGTTTTGCATTCCCTAAGGTGGCGTGTGAAAAACTACAATTATACAGACAGATACTTCAGTAACCCAATATACATCAACCAACAAACGGGATACATGCTTCAGCTTCTCAGTTCTTGCACCAACACATGTATCTATGGGCTGACACAGAGAAGATTCAGAGAAGAGCTGAAGAATGGAATGAAATACTTGATCACACTGAATGGGAGATTATGCAAATAGGAAGCAATTGACAAAAATATGCATCAAGCTGTGTAGATTGCAATCCATACCCTTCTTCTGTCCCATAACACCAGGCTGGCAGGTGATGGCCGGAAACAGGCTGACTCTCTTAAGAGCAAGAACTGGCCAATAAACCACCGAGCCAGCAGAATGCAGCTACATTGGGTGTGCCGTCTGCAGGGCTTGTTCAATAGAAAGAATACACACGAATATCTGAATTACAACAGAACCAACATTGCTAACGCTGAACAGAGGGTGAAAAACTGGGAAAACATCTGGTCACTGTAAAGCATGTAACAATAATGCCCATTCAAAGCCATCTTGTAAATGCAAAATGTTCAAATATAATGCACACTGGACCACATCAGATAAATATGAAGTAATATTGCAGAGTGGATCGTGTCTTTTAAATCTGAACCATTAATGATAACGCACACTTAGACCACATCGACTAAATGGGGAGTGTCTACTAATAATGTGCACTGCACCACAGCTGGCACATGTGGAGTCTTCAATGCTAATGCACACTGGATCGCATCTGATAAAAATGAAGCAGTTATAATAATGGACACGGGATCACATCTGGTAAATGTGAGACATTGAATAATAATGTACACAGGATCACATCTGGTAAATGTGACACATTGGATAATAATGTACACTGGACCCATATCTGGTAAATGTGAAGCAACAGCATAACAAACACCAAACCACATCTGGTAAATGTGAAGCAACAGTAATAATAAACACTGGACCACATCTGGTAAATGAGAAGCAACAGTAATAATAAACACTGGACCACATCTGGTAAATGAGAGTCATTAAATAATATTGCACACTGGACCACATCTGGTAAATGTGAACTGTTCAATAATGATGCACACTGCGTTCAATAATATTGTAAACTGGATTGTGTGAGGTGTTTAGTAATTTTAATTCTTTCAGGGATGTGGGCACCGCTGGCAAGAATAGCATTCTTTTGCCCGCCCGTAATTGCCTTTGTCAACTGAATGGCTTGTTAGGCCAGTTAGTTAAGAGGCAACCACGTTTCTTTAGGTCTCGACTCATAGAGTCATAGAGTAACACAGCACAGTAACAGGCCCTTCGGCCCATCGTGTCCACGCTGGCCGTCCAGCACTTAACTATTCTAATTCCATATTCCTGCACTTGGCCCGTAGCTTTGTATGCTATAGCATTTCAAGTGCTCATATGTAGAGCAGAGCAGGTAAGGACAGAAGACTCTTTCCCTGAAAGATAGTATTGACCAAGATGGGTTTTTAACAACAATCACACTGACAGTTTCAGTCCTCCAGGACTAAGACGAGCATTTAATTGCAGGATTTTACTAATGAGCTGAAATCACATTCCCGCCACTGACATGATGGGGTTTGAACATGTGCGCTCAGGGAATTCGACTAGATCTTTACAGCACTTGTTCAGTGACGTTGCCACAATGTCACCACATCCCATGTGCACCGGACCTAATGCGTCAAATTTGAAACTTTTAATGATAATGCATATTGAATCATACCTGATAAGTATTAGGTCTTCAACAATAATGCACACTGGAACACAATTGGTAAATGTGAAACATTTAATCATAATACACACTGACTCTCAACATTTAAATGTGTATAATGTAATAGTAATACAAAGTGGGCCACATCTGGTAAATCTTAATCTTTTAACAATAATGAAAACTTGAGCATGTCTGGTAAATGCGGCACAGTGGTGCAGTGGTTAGCACCGCAGCTTCACAGCTCGAGTGACCCGAGTTCAATTCTGGGTACTGCCTGTGCGGAGTTTGCAAGTTCTCCCTGTGTCTGCGTGAGTTTCCTCCGGGTGCTCCAGTTTCCTCCCACATGCCAAAGACTTGCAGGTTGATAGGTTAATTGGCCATTACAAATTGCCCCTAGTATAGGTAGGTGGTAGGGAAATATAGGGACAGGTGGGGATGTGGTAGGGATATGGAATTAGTGTAGGATTAGTCTAAAATGGGTGGTTGATGGTCGGCACAGACTCGGTGGGCCGAAGGGCCTGTTTCAGTGCTGTATCTCTAAACTAAACACAGTGGAACACATCTTGTAAAGGTGATTAATTTCACATTAAGGCACACTAGATAACATCTTGGAAATGTGAAGTATTTCATAATAATTTGCACTGGAACACTTCTGGTAAATATGAAGCATATAATAATAATGCAGGCTGCAGCACATCTGGTAAAAGTGAATCATTCAAAATTACGGTGCACTGGACAACATCTGGGAAATGTGAAGCATTTAACACTAATGCACACCAGATCTCAAATGGTAAGTGACCATTATTTAATGGTAATACAAACCGGAACACATCTGGTAAATCTGAATCTTGTAATAATGATGCATACTGGAACACATCTTGCAAACTAGAATCAGTTAACATTAAGGCCATTGGACAATATCTGGGAAATGTGAAGCATTTAATAATAATTAACACTGGACCATATCTAGTAAATGTGAAGAATTTAATACTAATGCATACTGAAGCACATCTGCTAAATGTGAATCATTTAACATTAAGGCACACTGGACCACATCTTGTAAATGTGACTCATTTAACATTAAGGCACAGTGGACCACATCTAGTAAATGTGAAGCATTTGACAATAATGCGCAATGGATCTCAACTGGTAAATGAGTAGAATTTAATCGTAATACAAACTAGACCACATCTGGTAAATCTGAATATTTTCATAAGAATGCACACTTGAGCAGATCTGGTAAATGTGAATCATTTAAAAGTAATGGAAACTGGGACACATCTTGTAAATGTGAATCACTTAACATTAAGGCACACGAGACAACATCTGGGAGTTGTAAACCATTTAATAATAATGCAAGCTGGATTACATCTGGTAAATGTGAAGCATTTGATAATAAAGCAAACTGGATAATTTAATAGTAATACAAACTGGACCACATTTGGTAAATCTGAATCTTTTCATAACCATGCACACGTGATCAATATCTGGTAAATGCAAGTCATTTAATAATAATGCAAACTGGATTACATCTTTTAAACGTGATGCATTTAACATTAAGACACACTAGATAACATCTGATAAATGTGAAGTATTTAATAATAGTGCACATTGAATAACATCTGATAAATGTGAATCATTTAGCATGAAGGCTCACTGGAGCACATCTGGAAAACACGAAGCATTTAAC